>NC_138185.1:164571336-164978326 GCF_964194105.1 Spermophilus citellus
CTCTTACACTTTGGCTAATGATATCATTTGGGATCTTTAGTCTCATATATCATTTGCAAATATAGTTTCACATTGTGATCTCATGAAGGTTAGGCCCCCAAATCTATATTTTTCAAAAAGCACTCCTTTAAGATGTAGCCCAACCAGGAATTTGGAGACTCCTGCTCTGGGTAGTATCGATAGTAGTGGTCATCATTGTCATCTTCACTGTTGATCATCAGACCAGAAAAATTTTTCTTGCAACATCTTTGTAAAAGGAAATCAAAGCCAGACACAGTGGCACACACCTGTAATCCCAGCTACTCAGGAGGATCACAAGCCCAGCCTCAGCAATTTAGCAATTTAGCAAGACCTTGTCTCAGAATAAAAAAATAAAATAAAAAGGGCTGGGAATGTAGCTCAGTGGTAGAGTACCCCTGGTTTTGATCTCTAGTCCCACAAAAATAAATAAATATTTATTTATTTATTTTTAGTTTAGGGAGAAACTCAAGAGAATCTTATCAAGTAAAAAGCCAAGCACTTCCTCAGCTTCTAGAATTTTACTAGACACTGGAATAGAAAATAAGTTTCCTTCCTTGAAAATCTTGTGATCTGATGGTTGGAAAAGCCAGACTGAAGCTGGGAACATTAACACAATGACACAGTAAGGTGCCAGAAAGCATAAGGTGGATTTCCTGTGTCATGGGAACTAAAGTACGTGTGAGCTTTGTGGGCTTGTTGGAGGTTAGATGGTGCTGGGCATTGAAAGGATTTGGAAAACTGAGCAGAAGAAGTGAAAGATACTCCGAGCAGGAGGAGGGGAAACTGGTGTAAAAGTCTGTGCTGGCCAAGGCTTGTTCAGAGTTCATCACCCCAGAGAGGGGCCTTAGCCATGTGCCATGTCACAGTATGGGTTCTAGCAGGTACTGTCCAGGGAAGCTGGGGGTGGGTGGCTGAGCCCTTTGGTTTCTCCAGTGCTTCTCTGTGTCCTAGGGATAGCCCTAGGTTTATCCCACCTGACTGATGCCCGTGTACCCGGATCAAGTGATTCCAAGCCTCCCTAGCTGAGATCTCCTCTCAGCCCCAGGCTGTGCAGCTGCTTTTGGGACCCAGGATTGCAGAGGGACTGTCCATCCAAGGGCTCTTCTGAGCCATATCTGGGGGTGCAGCAGAAGTGTTTCTGTATGCAGAGGTTGGGAGAGGTGGGCACTGCCGTATCCAGCCCTCTGTCCCCACAGGGAGCTAGAACTGACTGCAAGATGCCTCAAGGGTGTGGAACAAGAGAAAAAGGAACTGAGGCACCTCACGGAGTCCTTACAGCAGACACTGGAGGTAAGGGGCCACTGTTGGTGGTTTCTGGAAGTGAGCTGGTTGTTTAAGCTATGCGATGCTGATTTTTCCAACAGTATTTGTGTGTGTGTGCGTGGGGTATACCCGCTAGGGGACTGGGCAGGGAGGGGCACTGATCTAAAGGGTCTCCAGCCAGTATAGGAGGCCCAAAGCAGGAACTGGTTTTTTTCCCAGACCCAGAGGGCAAATTCCAACTTGACCTTGCAATGACCATGATCTCAAGAAATCCACTTTCTCCACTGCTGGAGGATCAATTAGGACAGTGGAGTCACCCACCACATCCTTGTTGTGGCTCACTCACTTAGCTGCTCCTGAGTGAAATTGAGCATGAAAGGAAATTGGCTGGCAGGTCACCTTCATCTGATACCACAAGAAACTGTGAGGGGAAGGGGAAGTGGCTTGTGTCAAGGACAAAGTGCAAAGTCCTTAGCCTGGTGTGCAATTGCTCCAGCCTCTCCTCCTCCACTGCCCCACCCTCACTCTCTGCTACCCCTCCCCACCCCAGAGATACCCCAACCCCTGCTCCAATCCCTGAGCTCATGTGCCACAGAAAGATAAGCTCTTTCATCCTTCATACCTTGTCCCTACTGTTCCTTCTACACAGAAGATCTTTCCCACCTCTTCTCTAAGATTCAGTTCAAGTATCTTCTTCATCAACTTTCCCTGATTCTCCTTCTGACCACAGAATTTTGCATGTCTGTTAGGGAATTAACCCTCTAGGCTGTGTATTCCAAACAGTGGACTCCATTAGACCTTGTCTTAATGGCCTCCCCAGGATCAGCATCTGGAGCAAAGCTGGCATAGGGTGTGTGACCCTTATGTGTTTACTGAATCCATGAATTGCCTTGAAGGCTGCAAGGATTGTAGTCCCTCTTGACTGACTGGAGCTTTGTGTGTGGTATTTATTTTTCTTTCCCCGCTTCACATTATGGCAGGTGGTTCCCATGGATAATCAACTTCAGAAATTCTGTGTAGTGTAAAATCCCAGCTGATGAATGCAGAGACCATCTAAATCTGCTCTTGGGCTTGCCCTATTAGATATTTTTCACATGAACCCAATACATTTCCTCCTTACATGCTAGAGGACAAGGACACCCCCCCCCCCGAAAGTCATGGTGCCCTTGAGCCTTGAGATCAGGTTCTAGTAGGTGCCATCTGTGCTGGAAGCCACACTGAGTTCCTCCCTGACCCTCCTGATTGAGGAGTAATCTTGCCTTGTGAGAAAGGAGATCTTGACCTTTTACCTCAGGAGAATGAGACAATTCAGGTGTGCTTCAAAAAGGAATGAGAGAGGAAGGGATTACTCCCTGGATTGGAGAGGGGAGAACAGCCCAGGTTTGGAGAACCAAAACTGGGCTTTCTCTTCCTTCTCTTTACCAGGAACTATCCATAGAGAAGAAGAAGACTCTAGAAATGCTGGAGGAGGATAAGAACCAGCCACAGTCACTGACCAATCAGAGTGAGCAGCCAGCTGCCAGTGGGGGTCTCCAGAGCAACCTAAGGCAGATTGAAGAGCGGATACAGCAGCTGTTGGCGGAGAAACTCCTGGCGGAGAAGCGGTAAGAGGCTCAAGACCCCTGAGTCAACAAGAAGCTTGGGGGCTGGTGACTTCCTCCAGCTGGACGCCTGGAGTTGCATTCTAACTGGCACCCGCCAGATGGGTCACTCACTTCCTTTTGCCTAGGAGGAAACTTCACTCCTCAAATCTGATTTGATCGTTGTATCTCACAATGTAGAACCTTATGCCATCATTGGATCCTCAAAATGGTGCATTGAGGCTGGTTGAGCAGATTTTAACCCCTTCCACTATGAGGACACACAGCCTCAGAGCGGGGATAGGACTTCTCTGAGTTCGCAGAAGTTGCAAGCCCTAGACCCAGGACTCCAGTGTTCTGCCTCTAAGCTTCCTCACTGACATACAACCCTGTCATCACTTGGACTTCTGGACCCAGAAAGTTCTAGCAGCTCAGGGTTTCTTCAGCCAGGTCTCTAGGAGAGGCCACCCCCCTTTGATGGGCAAGCATCAAGGAAGTTCCTCTTCTGCCCTCAGGATGAAGGAGAATGAGGAGCGCTCACGGGCCCTAGAGGAGGAGCGGGAGTTCTACTCAAGCCAGTCCCAGGCACTGCAGAACTCGCTGCAGGAGCTGACGGCAGAGAAGCAGCAGGCCGAGCGGGAACTCAAGGTGCGTGGACCCTGGGCCTCTGGGAGCTGAATGTGCTGGGGTGGGGGTGGGGGTCTTCTCTGTACCTGGAGACTCCCGCCTGCCCTGTACCTCATTGAATAGCTGCCCAAATCAACTCTGCCAATCTGAACAGCTGGCCAGGTACAGGGCATGAAGCCACCCTGAGGGGAGACAGTCTGTTCCATCTCTGATAAATGCCTACTGGGTGGAGAAACCAAACCCAGGCCATCTGGGTCTAGGGTGAGATACTCAGGCAGGATGTGGAAAGTTCCATCCAAACTCATTGAGCCAGGGATGATATGGGAAGGCTTCTGGGAACATGGCAATTGCTACTCTGGACCCAACTTCCCTCTGGCTTGCTTTTCCCCTCAGGCCGAGGTGAAGGTCCGCATGGACTTGGAGAGACGTCTGCGGGAGGCAGAAGGGGCCTTGAGGAGCCTGGAACAAGGGCTCAACTCCAAGGTGCGGAATAAGGAGAAGGAGGAGAGGATGCGGGCAGACGTGAGCCATCTGAAAAGTAAGCCTCTCTCTGGGGACCCGGCCCAGCCTGAATCCAGGTCTTGTGGAGCCTAGAACTACAATGCTCGAGGCCATGGTTGTTGGGGACACTTCTCCACACACCTGCCTGCTGGGGACCCTTGATGCTGAGTGAGGGTATGGGAGGAGCCTGAGGTTTCTTCCCCTTTGCAAAAGCCCAGCTGTGTTCTCAGTAGACCTGGCCCTGAGGTGGCAGCAGATTGTGGTTTGAGGGACAATGGATGTCCCTTGGTTGGTGACTGTAATATCTCTTAGGGGTGAAATGAACATATTTTGTACTCAGCCCTATTAGGATCCTTGGGAGGGTCCAGTAGGGAGGGCCAGGGCCAGAAGGAAGGTCACAGTCAAATTGGCCCTGCCCACAGGGTTCTTTGAGGAGTGCATCCGGAACGCAGAGCTGGAGGCCAAGATGCCCGTCATCATGAAGAACTCCGTCTACATCCACAAGGCGGCCACGCGTCGCATCAAGAGCTGCCGCTTCCATAGGCGTCGGTCCAGCACCTCTTGGAACGACAGTGAGTGTGGCCGTCTGTGTGCTCTGGTGGGGTGGGATGGGCACAGGCTGTCGGGGACAAGGCAGGAAGAGGGCAGGGTGGGGAGTGAGCAGGACTGGCCCACACTGGGGCTGCACAGTGCAGCCCTGGACCTGGCTCTTCCAGCTCCGGTGAATTCTCAGGCCTTGGTTTTCTTGCAGCCCCTGGGAAGCCCCTGGGCCGGAAGGGGCAAGGAGAAAGTCAGCCTCCTGTAGGGCTGGGAGTGAGGGAGCCAGGGTGGGGCAGGGTGAGGGCCAGCCTTGGGGTAAGAGGGCTGTTCACAGGGGCTCTCGGGCCCTGTCCCCCCAGTGAAGCCCTCCCAGTCCTTCATGACCTCCCAGCTGGAAGCCAACAACATCGAGGAGCTCAAGGAGGTGGCCAAGCGACTCAGCCGAGACCAGCGCTTCCGGGAATCCATCTATCACATCATGGCCACCCAGCCTGGAGCTTCCTCTGCCCTTCCCCGGGGTGCAAAGTGAAGGGCACTCCTCCCACCCCCAAGTCATTCCTGGGTGGGGCCGCAGAGGGAGAACTGACTCCACCAGGCTCCTCCCTACCAGAGCGCCACCTGGGCCCCAGCCTCTCCTCAAAGGACAGAGATGCGACCTCCCTTAGCCACGCCCCACACCCTTTCCTTGGGTGTACACCAGGTCTGGGTGGGCCCACGCTAGGTGCTGCCGGGTTGACACAGCGAGGTGAGGAAGGGGCCACCGTCCCTTTGTTGTACAGGGTATGGGGTGGTCTACCTGTCTACCCTATGTGCTCACCATACTCCTTTGTGACTGTGGCCTTGTCCCTGGTCCTCGTGTGTGACAAACAGCCTCACCTCCCTGGGGTGAGACCCCCTCCCCACCTGACACTCCCTTTCCCCGGGTTTTCCCAACCCTCTCTGCTTCAGGCATTCGAACACATCCCCAGCCAAGGCCCCTCACCTCTTCTGGGGATAGCATCCCTGAACTCATAGTACCCCACATACTCGTCACCGTACCCCCTTTTCCTGGGGTTGGCCACGGCTGTGGGATCTATGGGTTTCCCTTCTCAGGTAAGGTCATCCTCTTGCAGCCTCAGCACCCTGTGGGAGGGGTGTGATTCTACCATGTCCTCTGGACCCTGGCTGGGAGCTGGGGCCAGCAGTGACTCTGGAGGCTCTCCCAGATGGCACACAGGAAGCTCAGGAGTGGAAGGTGACCCAGGCACCTGCATTATCTACTGGTCTGCCGAGAGGCGTCTGTCCCTGGCCATAGTGCTGGTCACTAGATCACAGATGTCTCCCTCCCAGCTTGGTTGCCTTTCTGCCTCCTCTCTCTGCAGAGGCGACAGCCGTGAAGCAATGCAGCCATGACCCCAGCACACGGAGAACCTGGGCCTGTGATAATCCCGTAGCTATTGGTTGGCTTGACATTATTAAGAGTGAAGCTGTAATACCAATCTGCAGCTTTTGTGGAAGACCACCATCCTTCAGGAGGTCCAAGGCCTTGGAATGTGTCTTTTCCCTGTGACAGTCTTCTGGGCCCACCCCTCCCAAGCTTCCTGAGTCTGTGGGTCTCTCTAGAAAAGGCTCTGCCTGGGATCAGTGTGCTCTAGGACACTGGTAATATTAAAGATGCCGATTTTCTGCTGTTCAGAAAACCAAGATATTCTGTGGTTGGAAAGATGGTTGCAGGGCAAGTCCCAGCAGAAGGTACAGACCCTGGGAACACACAGCCTGCTCTGTGGGAAGAGAAGTGGTGCTCCTTCTGAGAATATATGCATGTCTGCCACTAGGCTGGCCAGGCCAGCTGGGCTGCCCCACTCTGCGCTCAGGGCTACCTAGAGAAAGTCAGGGTCCTGTCTCAGTGGGGGGTGGACTTTGATGGCTTCAGCTACTCTATAGAATCTAGGTGGTCTCTGGGCATTTTGGAATTAATGCACCTGAGTGTAAATGTAAAAGCTTTAAATATGTATAAACCTGCATAAACCTGGAACTTGACTATCTAATATGTATGTAGAATGAACTTGAAATGAGGAGGAAGATTTATAAAACCAAGATGGCTGCTTTTGTTTTTATTTTATTTTTTATTTCTGCAATACTAGGGAATGAACCCAGCACGCTCTACCCCTGAGCCACATCCCCAGGCCTTTGTTTTGTTTTGTTTTTTTTTTTTTTTTTTTTTTGAGACAAAGTCTCTTTAAGTTGCTGAAGCTGGCCTTGAACTTGTGCTTCTCCTGCCTCAGCCTCATGAGTCACTGGGATGGCAGGCATGTGCCACCATCCCTGACTTTTTGTTTAATTAATTAAACAAAATTTAATTAATAATGGCTTGCTCTTGGAGAGAGACCTTTTGGAAATTTTCAAATGTGTTTGTTTTTCCTGGGCATACTATTACCAGAAAGGAAAGTGCTTGTCTTAGTCCATTTTATAGCAATACCTGACACTCAATAATTTATAAACAGCAGAAATTAACTCACTGTTTTAGAGACTGGGAAGTCCCATATCCAGATGCTGGCATGTCACCAAGGCCTTCTCATGGTGTCATGCTATGGTGGAAGGGCAGGAGGGAAGAGCAAGTGGAGGCCCAACTCATCATTTTATAAGCAGGTTATACTCCCATGATAACTGGCTCCTGAAATGATGACATTAATCTATTCAAGAGGACAGAGTCCTCATGCCTTAATCACCTCTCAAAGGTCCCACCTCTTAGTACTGTTAAAATGGCCATTAAATTTTAACGTGAATTTGGGAGGGGACCAGCATTCAAACCACGCCAGTGATTTTCCATGCACATTCACCAATCCCTAGTTCATTTCCTCCTACTCTCACCCTGAACTTTTCATGCCTCAGGCAGATCTGGGTTATCTTTAGCCAACTGATCAATCCATAAATGTTTACTTGTTTAAAGTTTACTATATACCTGACGCCGTACAAAGAAAAAAGGAAAAGCAACTCTATATGAAAAAATGTAGGGGTGGAAATTACTTACTGGAAATATATATATATTTAAAAAAAAAAAAAAACCTCATTCCTTGGCCAATTAAATATTTCCTGCAGTGTCAATCTTAAGTACAGCTGTGGTCATTGCTAGAGAGGTGCTGCCCCCTGCAGGTCAAATGTAGAATTGCAGAATCACCTGCTTGTACCTGATCCTCCCACCAGCTTTTTCCTTTTGGGTACCTGGGATGGAACCCAAGGGTGCCTAACTACTGAGTCACATACCCAGCCCTTTTCATATTTTATTTAGAGACAAGGTCTCACTGAATTATTTAGGGCCTCTCTAGGTTGCTGAGACTGCCTTTGAACTTGCAATCCTCTTGTCTCAGCCTCTGGAGCTGCTGGGATTACAGGCACGCCTCACCTTGCCCAGCTACCTGGTCCTTTGTGCATGCTCCTGTACACTTTTCTACATAGGAGGAACTCTCCACTTCCTTACCTCCTGTGAGCAGCTTTTTAATAATTAATTGAAAAATCTGTGTTCCTACCCTGAGGTCCTGGCTGTTCCCATGTAACAAAGACAATCAGCAGGATTTTCTTTTGATTTGAGCACAGACCAAAGGGACAGAGCTTACTGTACCAGGGCGAACAGCCTGAGAGAGACAAAGGATTCCTAGTTTTATAGCCTGCCGGTTCAGCATCCCCACCAAAAATGGACAGTTTAACCTGTTCTGGTGTGAAGTTTTTGCTTTTGTTCAGTAATCATATGAGGGGGAGTGGGAAATTAGTGAGTAATGGTGATGGCCGTGTTCTCTTGCTATTTGGTTTGTTTTCCCACTGAGGATGGATATATTATGGTTCTTTAGAGGAACAGAATCAATAAGAAGTATGATTATAAAAAGGGGATTTATTAGATTGGCTTACAAGACCAGAAGCTGGAGAGTCCACAATGGCTGTTTGCAGGCTGGAGAACTGGAGGAACCAGTAGCTCCACAGTCCAAGAGGCTGAAACCTCAGAACAAGAGGGATCAATGGCACTACCTTAGTCTGAGACCAAAGGCTTCTAGAAACTCCCTGCAGAGTCCACTTTGGAAGAGTGAAGAAGTCTGATATCCTCAGGCAATCATAGCAGCAATCAAGAACCATTCAAGAAGACTTGAGCTTGCATCTGCAGCTGCTTTCTTATTCTCCCAACTTCTATTCCATCCAAGCACCACCATTGGGTGGTGCTGCCCACTCTTAGGGAGGTCTCCAGTTCACAATCCCACATGCCAATCATTCCTAGACATACCCTCATTGATGTACCCAGAAGACTCTTACTCATCTGCATCTCTAAATCCAATCAGGTTGACAATTCAAATTAACCTTTACAATGGATGATCTAGCACCATGCCCAGGATGGTCCTTTAAGTGTCCTGTGTATGTGTGTTTCCCAGTATAATTAATGGCTCTCCCTTAATAGTAAGTGTCTTAATGGAGATTTTCATTCAGTGGTCACCCTGATCCTGACACTTTTCCCCCAATGACATGTTAAGGCAGGAGGCAAGAGATCTAGGAAGCACTTGGGTTCTGACCTGCTCCCAGCTCTCAGCCCCCAGGAAGGAACCACTCCTCTACCCATCTTTGGAGGGATATCATTTTCCCCCAATCCCCCCCATCCCACCCAGCTCAGCATGATCCAAGCTACCTGTGTATGGAGCCCACAGTGAATATTGATCACTGGGCAGAAACAGGCTCGAGTCTCCGGGAGGCAGCCCACAGCTTGTCAGGTGTGATCTAACCAGAAGGCAGCTGGGCCTCAACAAAGCAGCTGCCCTGAGGCCCTCAGGTAAAGTTCAGCAGCCCCGATGGAAACCCTGTGTTTCTGTAATCAGTTGGGATGGAGCTGCTCAGACACCCAAGGAATCTGCAAGTTCTCCCCAAAGTCAGGAACCCTGTGGCTTTGATGTATGTGAGGGGAGCTACTGAATTTTCTTCTTATCCCATTCCTATGAACTGTGGTGAAAGGGTCCTTTGCAAGGCTCCCCCCACCCCACATCACTGTTTTTTTTTTTCCCTGCATCAGGGTGCTCTACACTGAATTACATCCTCAGCCCTTTTTATTTTTTATTTTGAGACAGTCTTGCTAAATACTGCCTAGATTAGTCTAGAACTTGCAATCCTCCTGCCTCTGCCTCCAGAATAGCTGGTATTACAGGTGTGGGCACTGTGCCCAGCTGAAAAGCTTTGGGAGAGACTACAGTGGTTGTTTTTGCCTCTTAGAAAGGGAGATTCAATCCCAGAAACCCAGAGCAACTGGGAGAAAATGGCTGTTCAAACTAGCAGGTGGGTGTAGCTGAGTGCTCTGCCAACAACCCCAGGTTCCATTATCCTGACCCTGTATATACCCCTTCCCCTTCCCTTCCTTGGAACTGGGCTTCTTCTTGTGTTGCCAACTCCTCTGAACCAGAAAAAGCTTCACCATTCTGTTCTGCTGGCTTGAAAGTCTTCAGCAGAAGTTTAGGAAACATGCCAAGCTCAAGAATCCTGGGGCTCAGGGATCTTAATAAAATCCCTTTCTGGTAAATTCTGTCTGCCCCTTTCACCAAATGTCTAAATGGTTTGTCCTTCTGTGTCTCTCTGGTTTTGATTCTGGGCAAAACTTGAAGACCAGGCAGGAAAGTTGGGGTGATCCAGGGCTGCTCAAAGGCAGAAGACTGGACACCAGGGGCTCCAGCGGACACCCAGGTAGTGGCAAAGCCAGGTGCATGTGGAGGCTTGTGTCCTGGAGGACCTGACACCTGGGTCCTGCTGGGAACAAACTCAACCTCCTCCTATTAACCTGCAAAAGCTATGGCTAGTGGGCCTTGGGATGTCCCCAAGGAGAACCTTTACTCTTGTAGAGCAGGGCCTCCATTGGCAGGTGTGATCTAATCAGAAGGCAGCTGGGCCTCAACAAAGCAGCTGCCCAGAGGCCCTCAGGTAAAGTTCAGCAGATGGCAGGAAGTTGCCACTCTCTGCCTGCTGCTGTGGGGGGTGGCAGTGGGCAAGGTCAGGCCTCTGCTTTGCCACTTGCTGGCTCTGTGGCTTTTGAAAAGTTACTATGTGAAATGTTTTCCTTGTTTCTATAGTTTTATTATTAGGAGAGACATCTTTTCAGTCTCATGAAGCTGCTTGGACCCTTGTAGTTCTTGAGTTCTTGTAGCCCTGAAATCAACAGACCAAGGACAGACAGGTCTCAGACACTCTGGCTCAGTTGAACTCAGCAACATACTGTCCTCTATGAAGACAGAAAATTTTAGCTTTGAAATGAGAACAGGAAAGATAACTGATCCATCACACCAAGGAAAAGGTCATTGGGACTCATTGTGATCACTTGGAAAATTTTCCTGGTAAAAAGAACTTGTTGGAGAAAGACGCGCCAGGCGACCAGCCAGACCAGAGGAGGAAGTCTGGCCCCACCCCGAGTGCTAGTCTGGAGGAAGCCCATCAACCCTTAAAACCCATCAAAGGGGGTGTGGCTACCAGCACGGTTCTGCGGCTGATCCAGGTACCTGGTTTCCAACTCCCCCAGCCTTAGCTGCGATAACTCAAAATATTTTCCACAAGCTTTGGGGGGTTGTAGCTATCAACGCAAAACAACAACTGTACAGGCACCTGGTTTCTACCTCAGAGACTAGAGTAGGGAAGATACAGGTGGAAGCTCATTTCCTTTCACACTGGCTATACCCACCACCCTGAATTCAGAGGCTCAAGCTAGGAATAGACAACGCCACCTACTGGAAGCAAGGAAAACAGTGTTCTGAGAGACTTTTTTTTCTCTTTCTTTCTCTCTTCTTCTCTCTCTTCCACAACTTCAGCATATGTGAAACCAAGAACTGTGCATGAACAACCGAATTACCAAAGTAATATAATATAGAGGAATTGCATATACCCCACCTCCCCCCATTTTTTTTCTTTATTTCTATCTTACTTCCTTTTCCTTCTCTTATTTCTCTTTTCTTCCTTGTTATTTTTTTTTCTTTTTTTAATTCGTATTCTCTCTATCCCACTTTCAATCTCCTAACTTTTGCTATCTATACATAGGGTAACTATCTAAATAGATAGGAGGTTGAGTCTATACATTCTTCCATAAATTACCAGTCTAGTGGTTAGAGTTCTCCAAAGGAGAAGTTAGTTTAACCTCATACCCTCACTCCTTTCCCTCTAAGTATAACATCCTTCGTCTGAAATTAAGTTTTCTATATGCCACCAGATATGGTACGCCTTTTATGAAACTAATGAATATATTCTTAAGTAATAATTAAAACCAATATCTATAGTCTTAGAATCTAACTATAAATGTATTAATAATGAAAACTTGTGCTTAGATAACGTACTGTTGATATTGGGATCTGTTAACATTGTCTTTCTCCACAAAAGAGGGATTTTGGAGCTATACAAGAACAATACAAATATATAAGGGGAAAAACATTAGCACAACAATTTCACAAAGCTAGAAAGAATCATGAGCAGTATGAAAAGACAAGGAAAGAAAGGACCACAAACAATTCAGGTCAATTCAACATTAGATGAGGTAATATCTGCAGCTGATGGAATGTCAGACAAAGAGTTCAAGATATACATGCTTCAGATGATCTGGAGTCTCAAGGAAGACATTATACATCAAATTCAGACAATGAAAAATCACTTTGACAATGAATTACATAAACAAATCCAAGAAGCAAAAGATCAACTCTATAGGGAGATAGAGGATATAAAAACCAAACAAACAGAAATCCTGGAAATGCAGGAAACAATAAACCAAATTAAAAACTCAAATGAAAGTATTACCAGCAGAGTAGAACACTTAGAAGATAGAACTTCAGACAACAAAGACAAAGTTTTTCAACTAGAAAATAACATAGACAGCTCAGCGAGAATGTTAAGAAATCATGAGCAGAACATACAAGAATTATGGGATAACATCAAGAAACCAAACCTAAGAGTTATTGGGATACAAGAGGGTACAGAGGTCCAAACCAAGGGAATGAGCAATCTATTCAATGAAATAATACTAGAAAACTTCCCAGACTTAAAGAATGAAAAAGAAATCCAAATACTAGAAGCCTACAGGACACCGAATGTACAAAATCATAAGAGATCCACACCAAGACACATAATAATGAAGATGCCCAACATATAGAATAAGGAGAGAATCTTAAAAGCCACAAGAGAGAGGAAGCAGATTACATTTAGGGGTAAACCGATCAGGATAACAGCTGATCTTTCAACACAGACTCTGAAAGCTAAAAGATCCTGGAACAACATATTTCAAATGCTGAAAGAAAAAGGGTTCCAACCAAGAATCATGTATCCAGCGAAATTAAGCTTCAGGATTGAAGATGAAATAAAAATCTTCCACGATAAACAAAAGTTAAAAGAATTTGCAGCTAGAAAACCAGCTCTTCAAAACATCCTTGGCAAAACATTACAGGAAGAGGAAATGAAAAATAACAATGAAAACCAACAGCAGAAGGTAGTACAGTAAAGGAAAAACTAAGCATAGAGGAAAAACAAATCATGTTAAGTATCATACATAACCAAATATGGCTGGAAATACAAACCATATCTCAATAGTAACCCTAAATGTTAATGGCTTAAATGCACCAATCAAAAGACATAGGTTAGTAAAATGGATTAAAAAAAGATCCAACAATATGCTGCCTACAGGAGACTCATCTGATAGGAAAAGACATACACAGACTGAAGGTGAAAGGTTGGGAAAAATCATATCACTCATACGGACCCCAGAAGCAAGCAGGGGTGTCCATACTTGTATCAAATAAAATAGACTTCAAGCCAAAGTTAATCAAAAGGGATAAACAAGGACACTACATACTGCTCAAGGGAACCATACACCAACAAGACTTGACGATCATTAATATATGTGCCCCAAACAATGGTGCAGCTACGTTCATCAAACAAACTCTTCTCAAGTTCAAGAGTCTAATAGACCACAACACAATAATCATGGGAGATTTTAACACACCTCTCTCACCAATGGACAGATCTTCCAAACAAAAGTTGAATAAAGAAACCATAGAGCTCAATAATACAATTAATAATTTAGACTTAATTGATATATACAGAATATACCACCCAACATCAAGCGGATACACTTTCTTCTCAGCAGCACATGGATCCTTCTCAAAAATAGACCATATATTATGTCACAGGGCAAATCTTAGCAATTACAAAGGAGTTGAGATACTACCATGCATTTTATCTGATCATAATGGAATGAAATTGGAAATCAATAATAAAATGAGAAAGGAAAAATCCTACATCACATGGAGATTAAACAATATGCTACTGAATGAACAAAGGGTTACAGAAGACATCAAAGAGGAAATTAAAAAATTCTTAGAGGTAAACGAAAACTCAGACACAACATATTGAAATCTCTGGGACACTATGAAAGCAGTACTAAGAGGAAAATTCATTTCATGGAGTTCATTCCTTAAAAGAAAGAAAAGCCAACAAATAAATGACCTCACACTACACCTCGAAGCCTTAGAAAAAGAAGAACAAATCAGCAGCAAATACAGTAGAAGGCAAGAAATAATTAAAATTAGAGCTGAAATCAATGAAATCGAAACAAACAATCGAAAAAATTGACAAAACTAAAAGTTGGTTCTTTGAAAAAATAAAAAAGATAGACCACTAGCCACACTAACAAAGAGAAGAAGAGAGAGAACCCAAATTACTAGCTTACGGGATGAAAAAGGCAACATCACAACAGACAATTCAGAAATACAGAAGATAATTAGAAATTATTTTGAAACCCTATACTCTAATAAAATAGAAGATAGTGAAGGCATCGATAAATTCCTTAAGACATATGAACTACCCAGATTGAGTCAGGAAGATATAAACAACCTAAACAGACCAATATCAAGTGAGGAAACAGAAGAAACCATCAAAAGACTGCCAACCAAGAAAAGCCCAGGACTGGATGGATATACAGCAGAGTTTTACAAGAACTTTAAAGAAGAACTAATACCAATACTCCACAATCTATTTCAGGAGATAGAAAAAGAGGGAGAACTTCCAAATTCATTCTATGAGGCCAATATCACCCTGATTCCCAAACCAGATAAAGACACCTCAAAGAAAGAAAACTACAGACCAATATCCCTAATGAATTTAGATGCAAAAATCCTCAACAAAATTCTGGCAAATTGTATACAAAAACATATCAAAAAGATCGTGCACCATGATCAAGTAGGATTCATCCCTGGGATGCAAGGCTGGTTCAATATACGGAAATCAATAAACGTTATTCACCACATCAATAGACTTAAAGATAAGAACCATATGATCATCTCGATAGACGCAGAAAAAGCATTCGACAAAGTACAGCATCCCTTTATGTTCAAAACATTAGAAAAACTAGGGATAACAGGAACTTACCTCAACATTGTAAAAGCTATATATGCTAAGCCTCAGGCTAGCATCATCCTAAACGGAGAAAAACTGAAGGCATTCCCTCTAAAATCTGGAACAAGACAGGGATGCCCTCTCTCACCACTTCTATTCAATATAGTTCTCGAAATACTGGCCAAAGCAATTAGACAGACAAAAGAAATTAAAGGCATTAAGATAGGAAAAGAAGAACTTAAATTATCACTATTTGCGGATGATATGATTTTATACCTAGAAGACCCAAAAGGGTCTACAAAGAAACTACCAGAGCTAATAAATGAATTCAGCAAAGTGGCAGGATATAAAATCAACACGCATAAATCAAAGGCATTCCTGTATATCAGTGACAAATCTTCTGAACTGGAAATGGGGAAAACCACCCATTCACAATATCCTCAAAAAAAAAAAATAAAATACTTGGGAATCAACCTAACAAAAGAGGTGAAAGATTTATACAATGAAAACTACAGAACCCTAAAGAGAGAAATAGAAGAAGATCTTAGAAGATGGAAAAATATACCTTGTTCATGGATAGGCAGAACTAACATCATCAAAATGGCGATATTACCAAAAGTTCTCTATAGGTTCAATGCAATGCCAATCAAAATCCCAACAGCATTTCTTGTAGAAATAGATAAAGCAATCATGAAATTCATATGGAAAAACAAAAGACCCAGAATAGCAAAAGCAATTCTAAGCAGGAAGTGTGAATCTGGAGGTATAGTGATACCAGAGTTCAAACTGTACTACAGAGCAATAGTGACAAAAACAGCATGGTACTGGTACCAAAACAGGCGGGTGGACCAATGGTATAGAATAGAGGACACAGAGACCAATCCACAAAATTACAACTATCTTATATTCAATAAAGGGGCTAAAAGCATGCAATGGAGGAAGGATAGCATCTTCAACAAATGGTGCTGGGAAAACTGGAAATCCATATGCAACAAAATGAAACTGAATCCCCTTCTCTCGCCATGCACAAAAGTTAACTCAAAATGGATCAAGGAGCTTGATATCAAATCAGAGACTATGCATCTGATAGAAGAAAAGGTTGGCTCCGATCTACATATTGTGGGGTCGGGCTCCAAATTCCTGAATAGGATACCCATAGTACAAGAGTTAATAACTAGAATCAACAAATGGGACTTACTTAAACTAAAAAGTTTTTTCTCAGCAAGAGAAACAATAAGAGAGGTAAACAGGGAGCCTACATCATGAGAACAAATGTTTACTCCTCACACTTCAGATAGAGCCCTAATATCCAGAATGTACAAAGAACTCAAAAAATTAAACAATAAGATAACAAATAACCCAATCAACAAATGGGCCAAAGACCTGAACAGACACTTCTCAGAGGAGGACATACAATCAATCAACAAGTACATGAAAAAATGCTCACCATCTCTAGCAGTCAGAGAAATGCAAATCAAAACCACCCTAAGATACCATCTCACTCCAGTAAGATTGGCAGCCATTATGAAGTCAAACAACAAGTGCTGGCGAGGATGTGGGGAAAAGGGTACTCTTGTACATTGCTGGTGGGACTGCCAATTGGTGCAGCCAATATGGAAAGCAGTATGGAGATTCCTGGGAAAGCTGGGAATGGAACCACCATTTGACCCAGCTATTGCCCTTCTCGGACTATTCCCTGAAGATCTTAAAAGAGCAAACTACAGGGATACTGCCACATCGATGTTCATAGCAGCACAATTCACAATAGCTAGACTGTGGAACCAACCCCGATGCCCCTCAATAGATGAATGGATAAAAAAAATGTGGCATTTATACACAATGGAGTACTATGCAGCACTAAAAAATGACAAAATCATGGAATTTGCAGGGAAATGGATGGCATTAGAGCATATTATGCTAAGTGAAGCTAGCCAATCCCTAAAAAACAAATGCCAAATGTCTTCTTTGATATAATGAGAGCAACCAAGAACAGAGCAGGGAGGAAGAGCAGGAGGAAAAGATTAACATTAAATAGAGTCATGAGGTGGGAGGGAAAGGGAGAGAAAAGGGAAATTGCATGGGAATGGAAGGAGACCCTCATTGTTATACAAAATTACATATAAGAGGTTGTGAGGGGAATGGGAAAAAAAATAAGGAGAGAAATGAATTAAAGTAGATGGGGTAGAGAGAGAAGATGGGAGAGGAGGGGAGGGGGGATAGTAGAGGATAGGAAAGGTAGCAGAATACAACAGTTACTATTATGGCATTATGTAAAAATGTGGATGTGTAACCGATGTGATTCTGCAATCTTTGTAATGTTTTGAATAACCAATTAAAAAAATAAAATTAAAAAAATAATTGTAATGCAAAAAAAGTACATATAAAAAGGCATAAATTGGCATCAACATACTTTATATACAGAGATATGAAAATTGTGCCCTATATGTGTAATAAGAATTATAATGCTTTCCACAGCTATTGTGTATTTTTAAAAAAACCAATAAAAGATTTAAAAAAAGAAAAAAAAAAGAACTTGTTCACCATACCTGTAATCTCAGTGGCTTGGAATGCTGAGGCAGGAGGATTTTGCAGAGGAGAGGTTGGATATCTTGGATTAATCATTGGTTCTTTGTACCATCCAGGCCTCCAGATTCCTAGCCCAGGATCCTCCTGTTGCCTGCCCCCTCAGCAAAAGCCAGCCTCAGCAAAAGTGGGATGCTAAGCAACTCAGTGAGATATCTTGTCTCTAAATAAAATACACAATAGGGCTGGGGATGTGATTCGGTGGTGGTCAAGTACCCCTGAGTTCCATCCCTGGCACCAAAAAAGAAAAAAAAACCTGTTTGGGCTGGGGTTGTGGCCTAGGGGCAGGGTGCATGCCTAGCATGTGTGAGGCACTGGGTTGTGAATAAATGAATAAAATAAAGGTCCATCAATAATTTAAAAAATATATTTAAAAAAAAGAAAAGAAAACCTGATTGAAATCTTAATCTTATGAGAAATTATTGGCCAATGAGTAGGGCTTTGATAGTCTTAGAGGACAAAAGAATCACATCTGAGAGGAAGGCGGGTCTCCACCTTTCTTCCTCTACCCCCGGGGCCTGTGTGTAAGGAATACTTTGGTGTTCACTTCCTCCTTCTTCCCAGCAGATGGCAGCGTGCCCTGAGCCCAGCCTGCAGATTCCAGAGGGAGAATGAGAGGAGGTCCCTGGAGAATGGGGAGGGCTTTGTGACACTGCAGAGGTTCTGCCTGATTGGTCTTGAATCACCCAGTTGTTCCCTCCTTTAAGACACGAAACAAAAGACTGCTCCAACAATGAATCCCTTCTAGACACCGTGCACTTTCACATTGATTTCTCTGTTTTGTTCTTACAGGGCACCTTTCCTTGATTAATAGAAAAAAGTGAAATCTGCAGAGATTAAAGGATTTACCCAAAGTCACACAGCTTAGAAATGGGAGTTCAGGTATTTGAACTCAAAGCCAGTGTCTTTCTATCACCCAATTTCAAGTGAGTTTTCTCCATTTACTCCTTCATTCAACAATTATACTGTTCTCTCCTGTATGTCAGAGCCCAGGAATCTCCACTGGGGTCTTTTCTATCATGGGTTCTTATGGCAGTGACTCAGCTGCTTCACAGTGACAGTCTGCTGAGAATGCTTTTCTGCAAATCTGATTAGTCCAATGCAGCAGGTTCTCAGGGCCAGTGGGTCGCACCCTAAGGACTTTGCAAAAGAACCAGACCTTTTCTTGCTGTCCCCAACCACTTCCAGGTGGGCACGTCTTGACCTCCCTCCTTTGCCCTTTTCTCACATCCCCATGTCCAATAGCCCTATGAATGAGAAGTAATATCTCAGGGAGGGGGAAGGCAACAAGAGGATCCTGAGCTGAGAATCTGGAGGCCTGGATGGTACAAAGAACCCATCATTAATCCAAGATATCTAACCTCTCCTCTGCAAAACGCAGATGTAAAACTAGTCATGTGCCACTTAGTGATGGGGGTACATTCTGTCATGAGGTGATTGTGTCATTGTGCAATGACTGTCCTTACACAAATTAAGATGGCTATGACATCCCTGGGCAATATCATCTCACTGAACCTCTACCATAGATGTGGTTTGTTGTTGACTGAAAAATCATCCCACAGCACGCAGTGTGGAGGCTTTCAAACCTCTCCTCCAATTCTGGTCGAAAGTATAAGCATTTTCAACACTGGGGAGGTTTTCTGGAAAGAATGTCACCCTTCCAGGAGATGAGTGGCAACACATCTTCATTGTCTTGGTTTTGGGGAGTCAACAGCGCTCACACCTGGATACTTAGGAAATGCCGCCTCATTTCGATGTTAGCACACTTTCACTCTCCAAAGGCTTCCTGCATGTGACCTCTATAGTGGGGACCCACCCATCCAGGTGGCTGGAGCATACTGTGGGTCAACCCCAGGGGACCTCAAAGACGGACAGGCACCCAGGGGCATACATGACAACCTATTCAGAGCACCAAGAATCAACTTGCATGACTTTTCCTTGAAGGTTTTATTCTCTGAAAAAAAGAAAGGAAAAGAAGGAAGGAACGAAGGAACCTCCTTTAGTTTCTTTCTTTTTTTTTTTAAAGAGAGAGTGAGAGAGGAGAGAGAGAGAGAGAGAGAGAGAGAGAGAGAGAGAGAGAGAGAGAGAGAGAATTTTTTAAAATATTTATTTTTTAGTTCTCGGCGGACACAACATCTTTGTTGGTATGTGGTGCTGAGGATCGAACCCGGGACGCACGCATGCTAGGTGAGCGCGCTACCGCTTGAGCCACATCCCCAGCCCTCCATTGTGTTTCAACATATAGATTGACACTGGGACCTCCCACCATCCTAAGGATGTCATGTCCTGGTCACATTAGGAATTCAGAGTTTCACACACAGTGTGGAGGCTTTCAAACCTCTCCTCCAATTCTGGTCAAAAGTATAGGAAATATGTTACATTCAGATATTGTGATGTATGATAGTTTGCATCTTGTGAAATGGGGACAGGGATTATGCTACTTAGTTTTAGCCACATTAATTTTCAAAGGATGCATACATGGCTCTAAACTTTTCCTGCAGAGAAGTTGCAGATTAAAAATCATACTGTTGCCAGGTGCGGTGGTACACATCTGTAGTCTCAGTGGTTCGGGAGTCTGAGACAGGAGGATCGAAAGTTCAAAGCCAGCCTCAGCAATGGTGAGGTGCTAAGCAACTCAGTGAGACCCTATCTCTAAATAAAATACAAAATAGGGCTGGGGATGTGGCTCAGAGTTGAGTGCCCCTGACTTCAATCCCAAGAGAAAAAAAAAGAATAAAAATCATACTGTTAATGCAAGCACATTAACAAAGATTTCTGACATTTCTTCCACTTGTATTATGAACCATGGTATGATAGCCATCTTACACTAGGTAGAACCAAGATGTTCTCATCAGATCAGAAAAGACGTTGGTCCCCTATCCCTTGAAATGATCAAGAACACCTGCAGTAGTCTTCCTCACCCTGTAAGGGGCCTGAGTTGACCTATAAAAATGGTTTACTACTCTCTTGATCCAGAAAGCCTCACAAAATCATGCATATCAGGAGATTCAAATATTTTTATTCAGTTTAAAAACACCCATGAAGCTGCCCAGACCATCAAGTGTATGCATATTCAAAAAGCCACCAAGTATCCAAAAGATGTCACTTCATAGAAGCAACATGTGCCAGTCCTTGGTTACAATGGTGGAGCTGACAGGTATGCCCAGGCCAAACAGTGGGGCTGGGTGCAGATCAGTGGCCCAAAAACAGTGCTAATTTTTTGCTGCATATACTTAAAAATGCAAAGTAATGCTTAACTTTGGGGTTTAGATGCAGACCTCTGGTCACTGAACACATCCAGGTGAACAAAGCACCCGAGATGCACTGCCACACTTACAGAACCCACGGTTGGATCAATCCATACCTGAGCTCCTTCCCCTGCCACATGAGATGATCTTATTGGAAAGGAAAAAATTCTTCCTAAACCAGATGAGATGATTGTACATAGGAAAAGATATCCCAGAATAAACTGAAGAAACAAAACTTATGGCACAGGAATAAATTTAGCATAAAATAAATGCAAATAAAAGTTTTAAAAAAAGAACACTTGAAATAGCTCTCAGAAGCAAGTCACAAAAAGCCCAATTTGGCAGCTCATTCAAACAATCTTATTCTTCTCATCTGACTAGAAGTCTAGAGGCAGACAGTTGGTGCTATTGGTCAATCCTTGAAGTTGGGGCCACTTCTCTGCCATTCTCGTGGCCTTTTTCTCAGTATTGAAAGCTGTTCATCCATCATATCTGCTCTGAAGGTAGGAAGGAGATAAAAGGCAATGTTAGTACCTCTGAGATATTTTTTTTTTCTGGAAAAATCTTCCCCTAAACCTTTGCTTACATTTTGTTGACCAGAGCTGGATCACATGGCCACCTTCAGTTGCACAGAAGGCTAAGAAAGTGACTACTGGGCTTTCTGGTCTTTGTGGTCCTGGCAGCAAGAGAGAAGGGAATTGGGAAAATGTGCTAAATTAGCCAATCAGTCCATGCCACAAAATGGTTTAAGTATGGATTTCACTCAGTGAAACTTGCTATCAGTGTGCTTGCCTCATGGAATGTAAATATTGAGCCTTGAGATATTTTCTCTGATGCCACGATGATAGGATTCCTTCACTTCTTCCTCAGGAATAGCATCTGGGTTTACTTCTAGGCACCCACCCCTAAAGCAAAGGTGAACTCCTTTCCAAGCTCAAGAGTGAATCCTGACAGACCTAATCCCATCCAGGCAATGAGACTCTCTGCCAGAGACTGCTTTGGAGGCAGGCATGTGACCCAGGCTGGCCAATGAGGTGAGAAACCTGCTGGAGGCCTTCTGGGACAGCTTTTTCTCACTTTATAAAGAGTCACAGGAAGGTACAATCCTTTCATTGCCACTGCCTTTTCCACGTCTGGATATAACATCAGAACGAAGGTAGTCCACTTGGCACCATGAGGGCAGCTGGCTTGAGGGCCAAACCAGCACTTCTAAGAGGGCCAAACAGGTGATGGCAGGCAGTCTCGGTCCTCACTGGGTTATTAAGTCATAAATTAACCAGAGCTGGATGGACCTATTTCAGGACTTCTTATTATATGAGCTAATCTGCCTTTCCTTATTATTGAGATTTAAAAAAAAAAATTCCCTGGTACTGGAGATTGAATCCAAGGGCACTTTACTCCTGAGTCATATCCTCAATTATTTATTTGCTTATTTTGGGACAGGGTCTTGCTAAGTGGCAGAGGTTGACATTGAACTTGCAGTCCTCCTGCCTTAGCCTCCCAAATCACTGGGGTTACAAGCATGTGCCACCTTACCCAG
The DNA here is from genome assembly GCF_964194105.1 of Spermophilus citellus. Lineage (NCBI taxonomy): Eukaryota > Metazoa > Chordata > Mammalia > Rodentia > Sciuridae > Spermophilus > Spermophilus citellus. The sequence continues at coordinate 164,593,599 of NC_138185.1, forward strand.
CTTATTAAGAGTTTTTGACTGGGTTTTCTGTTGATTGCAAACAAGAGGAGCCTAATTAATATAGTCACCTTAGCTTTATCGAGTTGCATGATCCCCCAAATCTGAAGACCTTTCCCTAAGGAAGACAAAGCATTTTTCAATCATAGCCCAGGAACTGGAATTTATCTACTCTTTCATTCTATGAATGTTGATTGAAAACCTACAATCATATTTTTAAAAAATTCTGACAGGGCTGGGGTTGTGGCTCAGTGGTAGAGTACTTGCTTAGTATGCATAAGGCACTGGGTTCGATCCCTGGCACCATATAAAAATAAAAACAAAATAAAGCTATTGTGTCCACCTACAACTAAAAAAAAATTTTAAAAGTCTGACAAATGTTCCCCTTGCAACTCAAACTATTGAAATGGGTTGTATTGTAAATTAATGACACCTTATAGTTGATTTTGGCTACATGTCTGTCTTGAGGTTATCACTGCCGGCTCAAACATCAGAAGTTCCAACACCAAAACTTTGTAGAATGTGCTGGGTGCAGTGACACATGCCTGCAATCCCAATGACTTGGGAGACTGAGGCAGGAAGACAATGAGTTCAAAACCAGCCTAAGCAACTTAGTGAGGCCCTGAGCAACTTAGACTCTGTTTCAAAATTAAAAAATCAAAGGGACTGGAGAGCCATAAGCCAGGCATGGTAGCGCACACCTGTAATCACAGCAGTGTGGGAGGCTGAGGCAGAAAGATTGCAAGTTCAGAGCCAGTTTCAGCAAAAGCGAGGTGCTAAGGTCTCAGTGAGAGCCTGTCTCCAAATAAAATAAAAAATAGGGCTGAGGATGTGGCTCAGTGGTTGAGTGCCACTGAGTTTAATCCCTGGTATACCCCATCCCCCCAAAAGAGGGGGGATGGATGGGGATGTGTCTCAGTGGTTAAGTGCCCCTGGCTTCAATCCCTGGTACCAAAACCAAAACAAAATAAAAAACTTGCAGAATGTGTGTCAATAGCTTAGTGGGGGGTTGAGGGGTGGATCCAAAACAATCAATGGAGCATGCTCTTAACCCAAAAGGATCACATGGTTGTGGAGGAGGTGGTGAATCAGTTTTGGCATCGTGCATGATATAGAAGTCCAAAGGAAGCTAAATCCACAAAACTGACAAGCTTGCCTAAGAGCCCAGCACATATGAATTTTATGGATTCTTTTGAAAAATGCCTCATCACCAACACTTTTCATGCCACAGAGGATGACTGTGTGTGAAAAAAGATGGTCATTGTCAACTCTGAGTCACAGAGGTGCCAGGCTGGGCTTGATGGTGCATGCCTGTAATCCTAGTGGCTCAGGAGGCTCAGACAGGAGGACGCAAGTTTAAAGCCAGCCTCAGCAACTTAATAAGACCTGCCTCAAAAGAAAAAATAGAAAGAGGTAGGAATGTGGTAGTCAGTGGTTAAGCACCCTGGGTTCAATCTCTGGTACTAAAAAAAAAAAAAAAAAAGATGATTCAGATTTCAGATTTCAAATTTTAGAAATACTTTAGCCAACTTATTTCACTTCTACTTCCTGTTTTATTATGCACAAGAGTGATTTCTGTTCAAAATCAATGACAAACCAAATCTACAAAAGCTCTTTTTCAGTGAGTATGAAATGAAAATTCTAAGTGAAAGTTGTGTCATAGTTTAATTGGCAGCATTTTTATTTCTTAGTGGTACATAAAATAACAATGTGCCGTATGCTTAAGTTGGATGACATATACTCTGTGCCAAGCACCGTTGCCGAGGTTATAGCAACGAACAAGTGGGACCACTCTCTGGTTGTCTGTGCCGGTTGACTCTCCAGAGTCCTTGAGAAGTCCTCCAGGGATCCATGGGACCGCCACTTTTCCCATCATCAACCTCAGGCTTCTACGGCTGCCCTGGGGTCACCAATCTCCAGTCACCCATAGGATTTCCCCTTTTCTTTCTTCCTTTCGTACCAGGGATTGAACTCAGGGGCACTCAACCACTGAGCCATATCCCCAGCCCTATTTTTGTATTTTTTTTCTTTTTTTGGAGACAGGGTCTGGCTGAGTAGCTCAGCACATCACCCTTGCTGAGGCTGGCTTTGAGCTCATGATCCTCCTGTCTCAGCCTTCTAGGCAAAAGCTGGTATTACCTGCATGCGTCACCGCGCCTGCTGGATTTCCCCTTTTCCTTGTGCCTAAAAGCAGCCCAGAGCTCCTTGTTTTCATTCAATTTGCCATGCTTGGCTTCCTCTGCTTTCATGGGAGTTGGGAATGTAGTCTGACCCAGCATCCAGGGGTGGGAAGAGGGATGCTGATGAATACAGATGTGGTCTGTAGTGCCCACTCTGCAACACTGTAGGGATGGAGGAGAGTCCAGTACCCCAGAACCTCTCCAAACAAAAGAAACTGTCCTGCCACAGTCTTTTTTTGGGGGGGGGGATGTGGTTCTGAATATCAGACACACCATTGAATAGGAAGATGCTCATGACTCAGAACATTAACCCTATGTGGCTAATGGAGACTGTGGTGCTTATCCTGAACCATGAACCTCTACTTGGGTTATTTTGGGTAGAAGAGCTTTTTCAGGAGTGCCCAGAAAGCCCCCTCACTTAGCGCAGCTGATTCCGCCCACTCTGCTGGCTCAGAGGGGCTGAGGGGCCTGGGCAGCATGCTCAGTACGTTGTGTACTGGTACCTCTGAGTGCTGGGCTCCCACCCCCAGAATGCAGAACAGAACAATGCTGCAGAGACAACCAGGAGCATTGCATGAGCTGGGTTTCACCAATTACAAGCTGTGTGACTTGGGCAAATTACTTGACATTTCTGAGCACTGGAGTCCCCCTTTGTAAATGTACATTGAGCACAGGTAAAGAAGGCTGCAACACCTGCCCTTACTGCCTCACAGGTTGCTGAGAGGATCCTGACCCTTGGGCAGAGGATGTGAGCACTAGGAACATTCCTTGAATGACTGGAAGGGCCCTGGCTCTGCACCACTGCATCTGACTTGACTATTTAAGCCAAGCTCTTTCCTGCTCTCCCACCCTGAGGGGTGGTCCTATGCAAGTGTGCGCATGGGCACAACACACACACACACACACACGCACACACACACATCCGCAGAGGAGCTTGATTCTTTTGGCCTTCAAGGTAAAGCCTGAGACAGGGATGAGGAACTGAGACCTAAGATTAGCAAAAACTCCCCAGGAAAGTGGGGAAGGCTGGTGACCCGGGCTGCCCTGTCCCCTGTGTGGCAGCTGAGTGCATTTTTCATTGGCAGTGGCTGGGGGTCCCATAGGCCTTAAGCCAAAGTGGCAAAGCTTTGTCTCCTGGTGCTCAGGTTAGCTCTGTGGGTAGGTTCCTCTTTCTCCCCACTTCTCCTCAACAAGGACATTTCCATCATTCATGAATCCTGTGACCTTGTCCTGACCCTCAGCCTTCAGCTCTCCTCTCCCTCACCTAACAGTTTCTGGAGTGAAGGGCTGGAACCAAGATGCGGGTTAGAAAATTAAGGCTTGGAGAGGAGACTGATTTCTTCAAGTGCGGCCAAACAAGAGGATGTAGGTTAACTGAGAAGAAGCCACTTGAGAAGAGGACACTTTGGGCTGTGATAACAAAGCCCAGGGGCTTCCAAAGCTGGGAAGGACCCACAATACAAGTATTGGCCACGGAAACCAGAAGCTCAGGACCTAGAATTGGGGACGCGCTACCTGCAATGCCGGCTTTATCTGCTTGTCTTTGCTTCTTCATGTGATGACCTTGCTTTCTCCCACCACAAACATCTGGGTGAAGACATGGCCATGTGGTCGCCACAGAATGAAGAGAGAGATTTTTTTTTTTCATTGGGGTCCCTGGTATTTATTCCAGGAACTGAACTGGCACCGGGGCTCAGGTCACATGCTGACTACTTGGTTACATCATGCTGTGGGTGGAGAGAATGGGCTTCTATAATTGCCCAGGCAATCCACCAATAGTGGGGGAATGGCAGGGGTGGGGAAAATATGTGCAAAGGCTAGATGAGGAGTGGTGTGTGTGTGTGTGTGTGTGTGTGTGTGCGCACAAGATCTGCAGCCCACCAGGATGAACAGTTGCATCGCAAGTAATGTCAGCCGCAGCGGGAAGGACCACAGTCTTTCTGGGCTCCAGCTGCTGCTTCCAGAAGGCTGGGTCAGCAATGGTTGTCATGGCAACAGCCTGATGGGAAGGTCTCAAGGAAAAGACTGAGACTGGAGTGTTTTGAAGAATATCTGCCTGTCGAGGAGTCCCCCTCTTGCTAAGAGACAAAGACAAAGCCCAGCTCTTTAGGGCCGCCTCTGCCTGAATAGAGGGGTTGTCAGATGTACATTGTGGCTTTGGATTTGGACTCTCTTCCCTGAGATTGCAAGGGAAGACCTGTGTGAGACTTTTAGTTTAACAACACTGTGTGTGTCCCTGTACTTAACGTTTCTCCCAGGGTGTACTGCAAGGAGGTACGGGGGTGGTGGTCTCCCTGCCTCCTCTAGCAGCTGCCCAAGCAATCTTTCCAGCAAGTAAACTCCATCAACTTGCTTCCCTGCTTAAATTCTTTGAAAGCTCCAAATTTCCCTCAGAAAAAAAGTTCGAGTTTTGGCCTCAAGTTTGCCGTCTTTGAACCCTCTGCTTTGCTATATGCCACTCTCTTCCACTCAAGTCTGTGTTCCGGGATGGCTCTGCCTCTGGACATTTGCATGTGCTCTGTGCCTAGAATGTCTTCCTGCCTCCACTGGAGCAGCTGAGCTCCTCCTTTAAACACAACATGTGATTCCTTTAGTCAGAGTGACTCTCAGATGACGACAGTACCAACCTCAAAGCCTTGTCCGAGCCTCCTGAGTCACACTTCCCTCTACGGTTGCCTGTGGCCTCAGCTAAACCTACTCAGCCCTCTGTCCACTCCCTGCCTAGTTGGACTGCTTCTCCTTTAGAGGCCAGCAGCTCCAAATCTACAAAACCCCTTTCTTTGGTTCCCTTTGCACCTGTGAGAATGATGATTCATTCCTTCATCAGACAAAAAGCTGAACGAATGTCCACTGTGCTAGGTGAGCGCTCTATCACTGAGCTACATCTGCAGCATGAATGCCCTTTACATACCTACAAGGCACTGTTCTAGGAGCTTAGATTCATTAGTACACAAAACAGACAAAACACCTGCCCTCTGGACTGTTCTAGCAGAGGCAAGAAATGATAAGCAGAAAACCTAAGAAAAAAAGTAAATTAGGTAATATATTCAAAGGTACTGAGTGCAGAGTGTTGGGGTGTACCCTTGTAATCCCAGAAACTTGGGAGGCTGAAGTAGGAGGATTACAGGTTCAAGGCCAACCTCAGAAACTTGGTGAGACCCTGTCTCAAAATAAAGTAAAACAAAGTAAAAAGGACTGGGGATGCCACTCAGTGGTAGAGCTCCCTTGGTTCAACCCCCAGTACTGGGTGGGTAGGGGAGACACTGAGGGCTATGGTAAATGGAAAAATATAGATTAAGTACAGGAGTTTAGGAGTCCAAGGACAGGACAGAAGGAGGCAGGTGAGAATAGTTTATGAACCAGCAGAAACCACTTTGCCTTAGTCAGCTAGAGTTGCCATAAGATACTGGGTGGCGTGAACAACAGAAACTCAGTTCCCACAGTTCTGGAGGCTGGAGTCCAAGATCAAGGTGTGGCAAGGTAGGTCTCACTCTGAGGCCCCTGCTCTTGGCTAATGGGTGGCTGCCATCATGCTGTGTGCCCACATGACCTCTAAGCCCTGGCACATGCAAGAGAGCCCTGGCATCTTTCCCCCTTCTTATAAGGACACCTCTCCTATGGATTTGGGCCCTATGACCTCACTTAACCCTAATTACTCCCCATAAGCCCCATCTCCAAACACCCATCACCATGGGGGTTAAGTCTTCAATAAATGAATTGGGAGGGGGACACAATTCAGTCCATGCCAAGTCCCATCCAGAAGAGGAGACTTGAGCATGGGATTGAAGGAGGTGAGAGAATTCAAAGAACTGGGCCGGACCATTTCAGGCAACAGAACGGCTACAGCAAAGCTCTGGAGGCAGGAAGGAGCCCAGTATGTGGGAGGAACGGCAAGGAGGGAAGGTAGCTTGAGCAGGCTGGACCAGGGGGACAGTGATAGGAGAGATCAGATCTTGCAGGGCCTTGTGGACCATGAAAGGCCTCTGGTGTGTCCTCTGAGAGAAATGGGGGCCATCGCAAGGGGTTGATCGGAGGATGATGACATGATCTGCCTCATGTTTTCAGTGAGGCCAGGGACTGTTGAAACTAGACAGCTGCGTCTGCGCTGAGCTTGTCTCCTGGCTGGCCGGCTCCTGGCTCCTCCAGTCCAGGCTACCCCGCGTAGGTGGCCCGGCCGTGCTACCCTTTCCCACCTGGCGCTGGTGACTGATCAGCGCTCATTTTCTCACTTTCAGCCAGAAAAAGCCTTGGGGGCTGACAGCAGAATTAATGGGGAGAAAGCTCCAAGGATTCTCCGGAAAAGGACACTATTAGTTCCTAGATTGCATGCTCTCAACCGTCTAGTTGGGGAGGCGGAACGCGGTGGCGGTCTTCCAAAGGAACCTGCTTGGGGAAAAGGCGGTCTTTGTTCAGATCTCACAGGCGAGTCCTGAGGACACTGGGCTCTCCTTGCCGCTCCCCTGCCGCACCGCTGAGTTCCCGCCAGGGGGCGGTAGGCACGCTTCCCCAGTATCCCGGGCCTCCCTGCAGGTCCAGCTGGGGCCCAGGGAGATTGCATTTCTTCCTGAGGCTGACTAGATGGAGCCACGTTCAGCGGGGTGCCACCATTCGCTTCAAATCGCCTTTTAAAACCAGCTGCATTCGCGGAGAGCCTTGCACTCCTAATGCTTGTGGAACTGCGTCACTATGGCACCAGCGAGAAGCACCATCCGAAGAGGTCACTCCAAAGCAGCGACTGATGATGGGGTGGGAGGGAAAGGGAACAAATTGGGGGTGGGGAGGGGAGCGGATTGTTAGCATGTGGACCCCCTACTGCAGAACTAAACTACCTCCAATGTTCTAATATAATTTAAAATAATAACTATTAGAATTGTTGTTATTTAAATTATTAGTGTTTTGACATTGAAACCATGGGAGGTAAAGCTGAGAGAACTTTGTGGGTGGGATGTGAGCTGGGGTGTAGCTCAAGGTAGAGCACTTGCCCACTGTGGGAAGTGACCAGCTGAGTCAATCCAAAGCCTGCAGCCCCTGGGGCTGGAGGCTGGGTGGGCTGGGAGGGGAAGGAAGGAGGCAGCATCAGGAATGAACAGCAGTAGGTAAACTCCATCTCACCTGCTGTTCATTGTCTTGGGTGGAATGGTTCATGGAGAACAACAAAAAAGCAGGAGGGGCAAACAACTATTGGGAAGATTGTCCTGTGGCCTTGGGCATTCTCAAAGGAGCTTTGTGTGTTGGTTCTGGGTGGTTATTTCATAGTTCATAGTTCCTTGGTGGACAGGCTATGACTCTCTCTCTCTGACTCTCTCTCTCTCTCTCTCTCTCTCTCTCACACACACACACACACACACATACACACACACACACACACGCAGCTTCCCTGGGAGATGGAGTGGCCTGTCACTCAAAGCAGTTCCCACAGACTGACCACAGGACTTTCCCCAGAGCCTGTTATGCAGGTGAGCTAAAAGTCCTTGGGAGCTTCTGAGATGGACTGAAGGAGGAATTTATTCTCTATTTCCTTCCATCTCTCTCCCTCCCTCCTTCCTTCCTCCCATCTAAGCAGATGCAACCCTGCCACAGCATGCAATCCACTTTGTCTAGGTTAAGAAGCATCAGAAACCAAATACTTCCCCTGAGTCAGGAGCCATGCTGAATTATGCATAAGCCAAATCTATTGCAAATTTCAGAGTGATTTTCCCTCAAGGTTGTGCTGTGAGGCTGAGTGCAAGGAGTAATGAACATGCCCAGCTCTCACAGAGGGGAGAAATGCTGTTAGAAATTAGACAGTCCAGGGTCTTGGTCTCACATGGCCCTGGGACAAGCACAGCAAAGAGAAATGCTCTGCGCAGTGATTCATACCAACTTGGCCTCGGGTGGATGGAACCCTGGACCCCTTTAGTCTGTGGATTGATGGATTCAACACATGAGCAGATGGCTGGGCCTCATCCATCTCCCCCGAAGCTGGACCATTCGGAAGGGTTCTGTCAGTTGACACAGACACTGGTTGTAAAGGTGATGAGGCCCCAGCACTGAAAGTGTTAGAGTTGGCAGTGACTAGCAACCTCCAGGGATGCTGTGGGAGGGCTCCTGCTCTGGGTGGGGGGTGAACCAGATGTCTGTGGATGGTGGTTCAAAGCCATCCTGTTGGGCTGGGGGTGTACCTCAGTGGTAGAACACATGCCTGGCATGCATGAGGCCCTGGGTTCCATCCCCAGCACAGCAAAAGCAAAGCCAAAACAAAAGAAAACCATTCTGTTGATGGGAACCAAGGGTTTAGATCCTCTTTACATCTGAGTGTCTTGAAAGATTCCTTACCATTCTAGGATTCAATTACTGAGAATGATTTGGTTCCAAAGCAAAATCTCAACTTTGATTCTCTTAGCCTCAAAAATGGTGGACTTTAGCCTGGCGCAGGGGCGCACACCTGTGATCCCAGCGGCTCGGGAGGCTGAGGCAGGAGGATCGTGGGTTCAAAGCCATTCTCAGCAAAAGCAAGGCACTAAACAACTCAGAGATCTGTCTCTAAATAAAATATAAAATAGGGCTGGGGATGTGGCTCAGTGGATGAGTGCCCCTGAGTTCAATCCCAGTACCTGCCTCCCCCACCAAAAAATGGTGGACTTTATCAGATGTTGCTTCTCGGATTCACCTGCCAGTTTTTGCAAATCCTCTCCCTGCATCCTAGTCTTCATCCACTCCCTGGAGTGCCCCACTGTTGGTACCAGTCTCTCACAGCCTCTCCTGCCTTCTAGGTAGCTGTCCAGTGAGGCCTAGGTAGCTGTCCAGTGAGCCCGGTGAACTTAGTTTCATATCTTGGCTGCACCATCACAGCTGCGTGAGCTTCAATCACCGAACCTTTGTGACCTTCACTCTCCTCTTGTAAAATGAGAATGGTAACTTACTTTATTTGTAGAATTTTGAGACTTTAATGAAATGATGCCAGTAAGGTACTTGGTAGTGTTTAGCACATCCCTCCCCAAGATCATTGTCTTGTTTCTCTTCTTGCCCTTGACTAAGGTCTTCCGTTGATCATTCTTACCCTCCCATGACAGAGACTTCAAGTTGTCCATTAATGTCTGTCTCTCCTTCTTCCCTTAGTTTTAGCTTGAAACATGGCTACTTAGCTACACACTGTATTCTCCAGCCTCCTTTGCAGCCAGGAGTTGCCATAGGACTAGGTCCTGGCCACAGAGACATGTGCCACCTCTGAAGAAGAAATTGTTGGCCTTGCACATCTGTTTTTCCTGGAAGGTGGGAGTAGTGCCAGAGAGTGAGCCTTGATCGTGCAAATGAGAACACCTAAAAGATGGCAGGCACAGTAAGGTAAAGGGAAGCCAGGTCCCAGACAACCACAGACTACCTACCTACCTGGACCACCTGCCCACCTGGACTGTTATGCAAGAGAATCAAGCCTCCTCACAGCTTTCTGCTTGCTTCTCGGCCCTCAGCTCAGATGTCACCTCCCTTGGGAAACTATGACCCTCCCTTGACTATCATTTCCTGGGAGTGTTCACGTTGGAGTTCCCATAACAGTGTCCAATACAGACTTTTTGCTTGTCTGCAATCCTCTTGAGGACAGGAGCGCCAGAAGGCAGGGACCACAACCTCATCTGCCCTTCCTATCTCAGGATCTAGAATAAAGGAGAAGTGTCGCAAATGTTGAATAGATCAGGGGTAGTGCTGCACACTTACACACTGTCTTAGATCTTGCCTACAAGGATTTTCAGCACTTCCATATGCTAATAATATCAAGCAACAAACAAAAGACCAATTCCCACTCTTCCTTCCTCCCAACACACCTGGGGCTCTCTCTGCCATGTGCAGTCAGGGCAGACCCTCAAGAGGGAGAGTTCCACCCCAATGGGCAGACTTGGTAGTGTTTGACTTGGTCTGTGAAATGTTGCAGTAGTTTCCCTTACTCAATGTCACCTTGAAAACCTAGGCAAAGCAGAGACTTTTGATAAAAGTTGGGAATAAGAGGAGCTGATGCATACATCAGATTTAACTGGATGGGCTGGGGATATGGCTCAGAGGTAAAGCACTTGCCCTTCATGCATGAGGCCCTGGACTCCATCCCCAGTACCACACTGCCCCCATCCCAAATGGAAAAGGTATATAAACCCTTTTTCACTCAGTAGTAGGGATTGAGCTCAGTGGCACTCTACTCCTGAGTTATACCCCCAACCCTTTTTTAACTTTTAGACAGGGTCTCACTAAGTAGCCCAGGCTGGCTTTGAACTTTTGATCGTCCTGTCTCAGCCTCCCAAACTCATGGGGATTACAGGTGTGTGCCACCATGAACACATCTGGCAAACTCTTTTGTAACTTGCTTTCAATTTGTATCCAGCTGCAGAAGTCTATTTACAAATGCAGGGTAGAGTGCACCTGGTGGATTTCTCTGGTCACTGTGTGGAGGGAGCTGTGTGCCCTCCAAGGACCAAGGCCTTGGCAGCTGAATCTGAAATCCTGAGCTCTGGTCCCCAGCCAGCTTTTCCTTGAAGACATTACCCAAGAGCATTGGTCTTGGCAGCAGTTAGATTCTACTGCTTTTTATTAGTGCGTCCTTCTCTTTCGCCAGACCTTTCTTTGAGGTTCTTTCTGAACACAGCAGTGCTCATTCATCCTGAAGAGTGAGAAGAGCATCTGCCTGTCTTGTCATCCAGCAGCTTCTGCCTGGGGAACAGTACCCAGCAGCGTCCACTCTCCTGAATTGACCTCCAGACACACACGGCTATCCTCTCGCTACCTGGGAATGCTGGAAACCATGGCAACTCTCCTGAGGATGTGGTGGAGTTAGTCACTCTCAGCTGGGGAGGGAGGCAGGTCTTTAGTCCCCTGCTCAGGAGCTCTAAGTCCTTTTACCCAAGAAGATTGGGACAGGTGCATATGAGAAGAAGAGAATAGCCATTTCAGGGGGAGGAGGTTCAGACCCCACATTTGTCTCAGGTACATCCTCTGCTATAATCAGATGGTTATGGTCATTTACCTGTCTTGGGTATTAAAGCCAGTACCTCACACATTTGTGGACACACCAACCACATTTTATATTGACCTGCCCTATCCTTAGTGGGTTGTCTCAAATTTCCTCTGTAGTTGATTTTTTTTTTTTTTTTTTTTTTTTTGGTGCTGGGGATTGAACCCAGGGCCTGCATGCAAGGCAAGCACTCTACCAACTGAGCTATATCCCCAGCCCCTCCTCTCTAATTGAGCACAATGAGTTGAGATCACAGGTAGACTGTCTTAGTCTGTTTTCTGTTGCTTTAATAGAATATCTGACACTGAGTAGTTTATGAAGGAAAAATTTTACTTAGTTCACATTTTTGGAAGCTGGGAAAACCAAGGGCATGGTGCTGGTGAGGGCTCCACAATGCTTCAATTCGTGGTGAAAAGCAGAAGGGTGAGTAGTAAGCACATGCAAAAAAAAAAAAAAAAAAAAAAAAAAAAAAAAAAAAAAAAAGAACTTCCTCTATATCAAGCTGCTCTTGAGGTAACAGATCCAGTCCTGAGAATGGGAACTCATTCCTGAGAGCAAGGCATTAATCACCTCTTGTAGGTCCCCTGACCTCTCGGAGGAGTTAGGACACATTCAGAGCTCAGCCTTCAGTACTCCCTGTTTTGAACCCAAATCACTGAATCACCAAACTATTGAAGATGGCTCTGTTTAAATAAGTGGGTTGAAGGTTGAAGGCCAAGGAGGGGTACAGTGTGAATGAGGCAGGAGAAATAGCCAGAAAGAGCCCCTGGCTCCCCACTCAAGGGATCCATGAAGAAGCTAGATTGTAGGGTGGAGTTGAGAAGGAGACTCAGAGCCACCTAATTTGACTCCTGTCTTCACCTGTTTCTCCAACTTGCAAATTGTTCCCTACCTTGCTCCTTCAGGCTGATCACCTGCTTATGATTTTTCTGGAGGACTCGCCACCCCAACAACAAGCTGTCTCGAAGACACGCCTCTGTAGATGCTGGGTCTCAAACAGCCACCTCTACTGCACCCAGTATTCTGCCCTAAGGATTAATGTTGTCATTAAGTATCAGAGAGAGAGAGAGAGAGAATAGGGATTCTAGTTCTTAATAGGGATCTGGCCACCGTGAGGTCAGCTGGGGATGGGGTGATGTGTATTGGGAGGAGATGACATCTGAGATACCATCTGGACAGCACTTTCAATTTATAAAGAATTTGTCCAATTGCAAGGCACTTGCTCTGTTTTTTTTTTTTAATTATTGGTGCAATATAATATGTAATAGTGGGATTTGTTGTTACATTTTCACACATGCACACAATAAAACAATATAATTTGGTCAATTTTGTTCCCCTTGGAGGCATTCATTTAAACAGTGCCCTTCTTTGATAGTTTCCCTTCATGTCTCTCCTCTTTTCAACTGCAAAAGATTTTTCAAGATGAAAGGAAGTCCCAGCTTCCCTGCTCTATTTGGCTTCTGTGCTAAAATAAAGGTCTATAAAGGATCACTTTGGGGTATCTACAGATATGTGCCCACAGCTTCCCTGGTATGCTCAGTCTCCAAACCACTCCCCTGCATTTGGGATGTGTTGTCCCCCAAACTGCCTGATTACTAAGGCCGAATTTGGCGGCCCAGCTGTCCTGAGCCTCTCCATCCTGTCTGCCCCCAGGGCCTCTCTCTGGCTAAGAGCTGGCAGGCAGCTCACCGCTCAGCGTTGTCATGGAGAAGGTTTTTAGAAATATATTGTTGGATTGCAGGCGCATTTCTGCCACCTGGAAACAAGTGGGTTTGTAGAAAAGCCACAGTGGAGGGAAAGAATGGGTTCTTGGAGGGCAGAGCTGGTGCCAGGAAAGCCAGCCGCGGTGCAGGGACGGGGAGCCTGCCCCGCTGCTATTTGGTATTCTGGGCAGGAGCTGAGTGCCGATGGCTTTGGTTCCTGCTGGACTCCCAAGAGCTTGTGTCAGACAGAAGGCTCAGCCTCTGCAAAAATGTTTGCAGATTATAGAGTAATGAACTGCTGTGCAGCCCAGTCTGTGGAAGATCAAGTGGGCTCCCTGCCATGGAGATGCACTGATGTAAATTTATGCTTCACGCAGGCAGAAAAGCTGTGCTTGCCCCTGCAGGCCAGCAGGCAGGCTGCCCTTGACCTGTCTGTGCCAGCTTCTCATGGGACCTGGATATCCCAGCCATCTGGGGTCCCCCTCCACTCTCCCACCCTCAGTTCTTTCAGGAGCTTCAGACACCCCATTTAGGGCACCTCCCACTCCACTGACTGGTTTTATAGGTCAAAACAGTTGAATATTGACAATATTAACCTCTTTGTAAGCTGCAGGGCGACTTGACATCTTTCATCAGGATTGGATGATAAGAACATTAAAGAAAATAAGGCATAGATTTTCTCTTGTCTTGTAAATATAATCTATGGCTTTCTAAGTGATTCTCAATTCTGGCATTCTAATAGCAAGTTGCCACTTTCCAAATGATGTTCATGCTACCAATTTTGCCCTCAAAGTTACAGAGCATATTGCCTTTCCCTTGAGAAGGGTTATATACTCTTTCTGCTACTTGAGGTAGAGATGAGATCCATTCTAACGCACACATAGAGAAACGGCATCTCAAAAGTGCCTTCTAGCCGGGCATAATGACTCATTTCTGTAATCCCAGCAGCTTGGGAGGCTGAGATAGGGGGATTCAAAGCCAGCCTGAGCAATTTAGTGAGGCTCTAAGCAACTTAGTGAGACCCTGTCTCTAAATAAAATATTTTTAAAAAGGGCTGGGGATGTGGCTCAGTAGTTGAGTGCCCCTGGGTTCAATCCCCAGTTCCAAAAGAAAGAAAAAGAGTGTCTTATAACAGATTTCAAAGTTTGTAACTAGTTTGAACATAGACACAAAAAACTATGAATTTTCTATTTCTCGTACTTTTTTTTTTCTTTACTAGAAGTTTTGACAACATTTTCCCTTCTCCTTTTGTTGTGCTGGGGACCAAACCCAGGGCCTTACGCCTGCTAGGCCATATCCCACCCATTTTGGCAACTTTTGAAAGCCTTTGCCTGCCCTTATCTATGTAGATCTGATAAGTAGGGACTAGGGCTACATCTTGAGTCAGGACCTACATACCAACTGCCCAAATAGGAAAGGCACCTGCCCGCTCCTTTCTCTTCCCTGGACCTTGTGTCAGGTCCCTTAAGTTGGAGTTATGTCCTCTTATTTTTCAGTCAGGGCTTTCACTTATTTGGCCATCTTCAGACTAATAAGATACATGCTGGTTTGAATTTCTCTGTCTGCCACATCTTCCCCAGCACTTCTCCCTTTTAATTTCCTTTATTTCTATAATCTCATTACATCTTCCCCTTTCTTAAACCTAAAGATGACTCTGCCGATTCTAATAAACCTTTCATAAATCAGCCCTTTGTCTTCCTGGAGAAGTTTTGCTCACTTCCTCCCCTCCCTCCTCTTTCTTCTGTTTCTATTTTTTTTTTTTCAGTGACTACAGGAAGTGGAAGCCCAGGCAGAATTCTTGGCCCACCTACAGCAACAGAGGCCGACTTAGATACCCAGGGTCAGAGCTTCTGGCTGGATCCACATCAGACAGTTCAACTACTTCACTCCTGATGTGTTTTGGTTGTGAATTTCAAGCAAGAAGCAGGAAGGGCTTTCACCATAGGTAACAGGTAAGATGAAGTGGGTTTCCCTTCATAGGAAGGGAGCCGGTGAATGGTGAGACACTCTCACCCAAACCCCTGGCTTCACAGGATAATGAGCATAAGCCTTTACCTCTGAAGAAGGAGGAGCCAATTATAAGTGGGAACACTTGAGTACAGGCAAAGCCCTGAAAATAAAACAGGTCTCTGGCAGCCCAAGTGAAAGACAGACTTTTTTTTTTTTAATATTTATTTTTTAGTTCTCGGCGGACACAACATCTTTGTTGGTATGTGGTGCTGAGGATCGAACCAGGGCCGCACGCATGCCAGGCGAGCGCGCTACCGCTTGAGCCACATCCCCAGCCCAAGACAGACCTTTATTAAACTGCTCTAATGGATTGTTATTAGTATTACTATCGTCATTGTTATTACTACTACTACTATTATTTTAAGTTGTATATAGATACAATAACTCTATTTTATTTTTTATGGGTGCTGAGGATCAAACCCAGTGCCTCACACATGCTAGGCAAGCACTCTACCACTGAGCCACAACCCCAGTATTATTATTTGTAAGATGAAATCTTCCAAAAACTCACATAGCTAGGGATAGTTGGAAGCTAAGTCCTGGGCACTTGCAACAGCCCAATAAGATCAGAATTCCTGGGTGTCTAGAGTAGAAATTTCCAGCACAATGGCCAGGAAGAGACTTATTCATTTCATTGAAATGGATAGGTGGATGGATGATGTCTAGCTTCTCTTTGAGCTACAAAGTATCATGATCTGGTAGCTTAGAAAATTGAAGGCTAGCCCTAGATGACACAAATTTTCCAGGAAGGAGCCAGGCATGGTGGGGCATGCCTCTAATCCCAGAGACCCTGGTGAGTGAGGCAGGAGGACCTCATGTAGGCAAACTGAACTTGAACTAGGCTTGCCTTCTGCAGCAGTGCTTCTCAAATTTGAATGTGCAATTCAAAACAGCTGTGGGCCTTATAAAAAAAGCACTTTGATTGAGAAGGTCTGGGGTGGAGCCCCAGTTCTTCATCTCTTTTTTCCTATTATTGACTCTTTTTTAGTTACACATGATATAGAATCTATTTTGATATAATTATACAAGAATGAAGTGTATTTTATTCTAATAGGATCCATCCTTTTTTTAATTTCTTTTTTTTAAGAGAAAGATTGACATTTATTTTTTAGTTTTCAAGGGACACAACATCTGCCGCAGTCTGGCTGGGCACAGAATCATGAGCCACTCAAGCAGGAACAAAACTTTATTTTTGAAAATGCTGCCAATACCCCCTACACGTCCGGGCAGAAGCCGGTCCACCCACGCGGTGGTGTTCTACCGGAACCCCAGAACAACTTCCTGCCCTGGAATTCCCTCCTACTGTACTTCCCCAACCAATGGGAACTCTCCAGGAGTCCCGTAGCAGGCTGAGGTGAACAGCAGGAGTCCAATATCCATATGAATGCAAATCTTAACATAATCATATCATCTCAATGGCTAGCTGGCATCACCTTACAACCAAAAGTGCCATGCATCATATTACTTGGCTGTGGCTCTTAGCATCTGCCCCCTTCTGTTTAATTAAGCAACAGGCAATGTGGCTAGGGACTGTGCCTGTTAGGTATGTCCAATTCAACATATGGTTCTTACCCGTCATCGGAAAACTGACCTCTAGGCGTCAGCCTCCTGTCTTAGGTTGATACCACTGCAACTGAATCATACCCGTCACTGACTACCGGTCCAGTATATAGCCATACCTGTGGATAGGCCTATGCACCAGTGGGGGGGTGAGGTTCTTTGCCTCACCTCTGTTGGCCCCCAAATTTGGCCTTGGTGCCGGTGGGGGGGTGAAGTTCTTTGCCTCACCTCAGTTGGCCCCCAAAATTAGACCATCACTAGTAGAAGGGAGGAGGATACAGAAATGCCACGACATCAAGTCAATAGACGGCTCTTTAGGAAAAATTGCATCACTGGTGACACATCAGCAAAGATACGCCAGCACTACCATAGTTCGCTGTATCAACAAATAGAGCACAATTAATACAAGTGATACATAGTCCAGGCAAGTTTTGTAAGCAGTTCAAAGCGGAGGAATCTATCAATATGTCCATTTCCTCCCAAAATAAATTGACTCAGTGATTGAGCATTACTTGTTGAGTTATTATTCATTGATGCATCAGTTTATACAGTTTGTTGTGATAAATTAAAGAAGTTGTAGTTTGATTTCATCTTTGTCTTCACCGGCACTGGGATGAAAATAGGGATTTTGACAATGATGTTAAGAAAAAAAAATGTAACATTTCAACAGGTATTAAGAAAACAATTTTTAGAACAATTTACATTATCTTGAACAGAATTATTAAATATAATGAAAAGGAAAGGTGAAAGTAAACAAACAGATCTGTTAACCTGCTTATTTGTACACATATTAAAACACTCTTCAACAGCTGTTTACCCAAATTAAATTAAACCATTAAAATCATGTGAATAATAAAAAAATTTTTGGATCCATATATTTATGAGCGCTCCTCATATATAATATATGGACATACGCACATACAGACATACAACACAAAACAGAAATGTGCACACGTAACATACAACACATAAGACAATAGTAAAGGCCTTGTGGCTTTACATGGGTGAAATCTCCATTGCAATGTTTAAAAACTCCATAGTCAAAAAATAAAACTGATCAGAAAAACATTAATCTAGGTCTGTATGAGCTAAAAAATAAAATGGAACTTTATGATGTGGGAAAAAGCAATAATAAAATAGATATTGAAAAAAGCATCCTGGTTAATCACTGTCACAGATGTAAGAATAGCCAAGCTGGAGTTCTGGATATCAGCTGTTATGGATTTGAGTCAAATCATCTTCCTTTTGGTCTGTAGAAATTGTTTTGGTTAACCTCTCTGGAATCCAAATCGGCTGCTGTTCTTCCTGTGGAAAAACACAGACAGAGCCCCCACTCCAGACTATCACTGGGTCAGGACCTTTCCATTGTCCTGTTAGAATATCTTTCCAAAGTACCTTAGGCTTATGTACATTTTTTGGATACAAATGTCTTTCCGCAGCACTAAGCCCTGATGAATCCAAATTTAAAAAGTTTAGAGTAAAAAGGGTTATTTTAAGTTTATCTTTGGGGGATATATACCCCTTTTGAATTCCCTCCTTTTGTTTTAATAAGTACATTTTAATAGTTTGATGAGCTCTTTCAACTATGCCTTGTCCTTGTGGATTGTATGGAATTCCTGTTATGTGAGTAATGCCAAATGATGAGCAAAATTGTTTAAAAGAGGTGGAAGTATAACCAGGACCATTGTCCGTTTTTAACTGTTTTGGAACGCCCACAGTGGCAAAATTTTGTAAGCAATGAGCTATAACATCTTTAGTTTTTTCTCCGGCATGAAGGGAGCACATCAAAAATCCGGAAGAAGTATCAACTGTAACATGTAAATATTTTAATTTTCCAAATTCTGGCAAGTGTGTGACGTCCATCTGCCAAATATGGTTAGGTATCAGTCCTCTAGGATTGACTCCAAGATTAACTTGTGGTAAAAATGTCACACAACTTTGACATTGTTTTATTATATGTCTGGCTTGTTCTTTAGTTATTTTAAAACGCTTTTGTAAAGTATTAGCATTGACATGGAACCTTTTATGAAAATTTATAGCTTCTTCTATTGTGGAGAAAATATGTATGTCATGTGTAGATTTATCTGCTAGTTCATTGCCCAAACTAAGGGCTCCAGGCAATCCTGTATGTGCCCTGATATGTCCTATAAAGAATGGATCTTTTCTGTCCCAGATTAGACTTTGTATAGCGGAAAACAAAGAGAAAACAGTAGAAGAAGGTGAAATCCTACCAGCATCTTCAAGGGATACTATAGCATTAACTACATACTGACTATCAGAAAATAAATTAAATACAGAATCTTTAAACATCATAAAAGCTTGTAATACTGCATTAAGCTCTACCTTTTGAGCTGATTGTTTGGGTACTAAAAATGTAAAAGTTTGATCAGGAGTAACTACTGCTGCTGTTCCATTGTTTGACCCATCAGTGAATATATTTGGAGTATTTATGATAGGGGTTTTTCTTGTCATTTTTGGAAAAACTACAGGATGCTTAGACCAAAAAGACAACAAAGGATTAGATGGTAAGTGATTATCAAATGAAACACTAGTTTTACACATGATTATTGCCCAAGTATTTAACTCATTAGCTAACTCATCAATTTGATCCATAGTATATGGAGTAATAATTTTATTGGGAGAAATCCCAAACACTCCCTTTGCTGCTTTTATTCCTTTGAGTATTAATTGTCCTACAGCCTCAGGATATCTAGTAAGAATAGTGTTAGGAGAATAAGATAAATGTATCCACAATAATGGACCTTCTTGCCAAAATACTCCTGTAGGAATATTTTTTGTTGGTAGTACAATAAATAATAAAGGCAAACTTATATCAATTCTATCCAAATGCATATTTTCCATATATGTCTCAATGATTTTTAATGCTTTTCTTGCTTCAGGCGTTAACATGCGGGGTGAATTTGGATCTGATGGACCTTTTAGAATATCAAATAAAGGTCCCAACTCTCCTGTTGGTATGCCTAGATAAGGCCTTATCCAATTTATGTCTCCCAGTAACTTTTGAAAGTCGTTAAGTGATTTGAGTTGATCTACTCGTATTTGAATTTTTGGTGGACGGACTATGGTTGAGGATAATAGAACTCCTAAATAATTAATTGGAAGATTTAATTGTAGTTTATCTATTGCTATCTCTAGATTATAATTTTTTAATAAGTTTGTAAGTGTGGCATAACATTCTAGCAATGTGTTTTTATCTTTATGTGCCAATAACACATCATCCATATAGTGAAATATTTGTAGTTCAGGATTTTGATTTCTAAGTGGCTGGATTGCTTTGTTAACATAAATTTGACACATAGTTGGGCTGTTAGCCATCCCTTGAGGGAGTACTTTCCATTCATATCTCTGATCAGGACCTTCATGATTTAGTGCAGGGATAGTAAATGCAAAATGTGGACTATCCTCGGGATGAATTGGAATTGAAAAAAACACAATCTTTAATATCTATAGCTAAAACATACCAGGTTTTTGGTAAAGCAGACAATTGGGGAATCCCTGATTGAGCAGGCCCCATAATAACCATCTCATTATTAATGGCTCTTAAATCTTGCAATAATCTCCATTTACCAGATTTCTTTTTAATGACAAAAATGGGAGTATTATGGGGAGATACGGAAGGTTGTATATGTCCCTCCGCTAATTGTTGTTTGACCAGGTCATGGGCTACTTGTATCTTTTCTTTAGTCAGGGGCCACTGAGGAACCCACACTGGTCTTTCTGATTTCCAAGTAATTTTGATTATCTCAGTGGCCCTTTCTGAAAACCCAATCCATGTCTATTTATTTCTTGATCTATTTGAATTGGTGCTGTCATACCTTGTTCTTGTTCTCTTAATCTTTTTTCTTTCCTAAAGCCTTGTCTAGCCCTAGTAGTGGGTGCGTTAGGATTGATGTTATTTGTTAATGTCAATCCTAATTGATCTAGGACATCTCGTCCCCATAAATTTACGGGAAGATGATCCAATACATAGGGCTGTATAGTTCCTTCACATTCTTCAGGATCCCTCCAATCTAATACCATAGCACTTCTATGGGGATTTGTTGCCACTCCTAGGCCTCGAAGCGTTTGAGTGGCTTGTTGTAATGGCCAATGTTTTGGCCATTCTTGATGAGATATGATGCTAAGGTCAGCACCTGTGTCCAGTAGCCCATTAAAGTCATGTCCTTGAATATTTAATTTTAGCATGGGGCGAGAATCTAAATTTAAAGACAGCATAGCCCAATCTACACCTGTGGAGCCTAATCCCTTGGAACCTCTTTCTACATTACAACTGGAAAATTTATCATGCAGGCTGGGTATTATTAATAACTGTGCTATTCTATCTCTGGTGAAATTACTGATATACCTCTTAGAGAACTAGCTATAATTTTTATTTCACCCTCATAATCGGGATCAATTACCCCAGGACTTATCATAAGTCCTTTTAGTGTAGAAGAACTGCGTTCCAATAATAAGCCTACTGTTCCCTGGGGAAGAGGTCCTTTTACTCCTGTGGGAATGATTTGAACTCCCATCTCTGGAGTTAGTACTGCTCTGGCAGAGGCGCAGATGTCCAACACTGCGCTCCCTCTAGTTTGTCTGATGAGGGATTTAATGGATAATGCGTCCTGGGCACTACCTTGATGGTGCTGCTGGGTTCCTCCATTGCCCCATGTATTTGTGGTTTTGGGCCCCGGGGCATTGGGCCCTCCAGTCCGTTTTTTGGCAATGGAGCCTGATGCCTTTCTCCATGATATCATGGGTAAACACTTGGTCCTTTTCCGTTTTTTGATAACGGAATACCCTCTATGGTGGTTTGAGAACGGCATTCATTAGCCCAACGTTTCCCTCTATGGCATCGTGGGCAAATACCCGGTATTCTATTCCTTTGATACCTAGCTTTGTTAAACCCTCCTCCTATGGGGCAACTCCTTTTAAAATGTCCTGTTTGATTACAATTACAGCATGTTTTTGGCCTGGCATCTAAAGCCTGTTGTACTGCTGCTAAGACTTGCCCTTGTTCATTAATGTCTCTACATAATTTAATATATGTGTTTAAATCTTCATGTCTCCATGGTCTAATGACCTCTCTGCAGCAATGATTTGCTTGGTCATAGCCAGTTGTTTTATAAATGGCATTGCCTGTTCTGTATCTCCAAATATTCTAGAAGCTGTCTGAATAAGCCTATCTACAAATTCAGCGTAAAGTTCATTAGTTCCTTGTATCACCTTAGATAATTGACCTTGTAAATCTCCATGCCCCTGTAAAGTTTTCCATGCCCTAACTGCATCTACAGCAATTTGTGCGCATACACCAGGATCATATTCAATTTGTTGTCTTTGACCCTCATAAGGTCCCTTTCCTAATAACATATCTAGATTTCTTTGTGGGTAACCGGCTGCTGCATTTTGCCTAGCTGTCTCCATGCAAAATTCCTCATTGGCAACCTTCCATAACAAATATTGTCCTCCATTTAGCACAGCTCAACACATGTTAGCCCAATCTGCTGGTGTCATGTCCAAGTTGGTAATAGATTCGACCATACTTATGGTAAAGGGTGCTTGCGGACCATAGGTTGTTACAGCCTCCTTTAATTGCTTTACTGTTTTTAAATCTAAAGCACGGTGAATTCGTTGCCCTCCTGCTTGCTCAAGTACAGGGCATGCTAATCTTTGGGGTCCTGCTTCAGGATTCCGTCCATCAACTACGGGAGTTGAGGGCCGCTCAGCTGTAGATGGAGCTGTTGTTTGAATTTCGCCCTCTGGTGATAGAACGGAGTTAGTAGCAGCCTCCTGTTGTAATTCTCTACCTGATGGCTGTTTTTCCTCTAAGCTTTCTTTCTTCAAATTTTCGGTCTGTCTGACTAGCTCGAGAGACCTTCTCTTTTGCTTGACCTAACATGTTTTCTACCATAGTCTGGACCTCTAACAATTTACTTAACAGTCTTTCGGTTTGTTTTTTACTAGATTCTAATCTACTATAAAGGTAACGCAACACAATAAGATAGCATAAAACAAAGCCAAAACAGAACAAAACAAAAACGGAACAGAGAATGGTTGTATCAATTTTCTCTTTCTCAGGGCCGAATAACTTCAAACCTTGAGCCAACCATTTTTCCCAGTTTGCCTGAGAAAATTCTAGGGCTAGGGAGCTTGAAACAAAAACAAAATAAATCAAAACAAGAACACATTGTTTTTTGAAATGGTCACCCATTCTGTTGCCTTCCCTCAGGGGCGAGCAATTTTACTCACCTCCAAGCTTCAGGCGTCCCCCGCACGGGCCACCAATTGCCGCAGTCTGGCTGGGCACAGAATCACGAGCCACTCAAGCAGGAACAAAACTTTATTTTTGAAAATGCCGCCAATACCCCGTACATGTCTGGGTAGAAGCCAGTCCACCCACGTGGTGGTGTTCTACCCGAACCCCAGAACAACTTCCTGCCCTGGAATTCCCTCCTACTGTACTTCCCCAACCAATGGGAACTCTTCAGGAGTCCCGGAGCAGGAGTCCAATATTCATATGAATGAAAATCTTAACATAATCATATCATCTCAATGGCTAGCTGGCATCACCTTACAACCAAAAGTGCCAAGCATCATATTACTTGGCTGTGGCTCTTAGCAAACATCTTTGTTTGTATGTGGTGCTGAGGATCGAACCCGGGCTGCACGCATGCCAGGCAAGCATGCTACCACTTGAGCCACATCCCCAGCCCCAATATGATCCATTCTTGTGGATGTACAAGATGGTGAGATTCACTGTGGTATTATCATATATGTACCTAGGAAAATATGTCAGATTCATTCCACCGTCTTTCCTAATCCTATCTCTGCTCCCTTCCTTCATTCCCCTTTGTCCAATCGACTATTCTATTCTCCCTACCCCCTTCCCCATTCTTCCCAGGTGATGCCAATGCTGTTGATCTGTGGCCCATACTCTGAAGTAGAAAATTCTAGAGCAGTGCTACCTAATAGAACTTTCTGTGATGATGGGAATGTTCTAGATTTTTGCTGTCCAATATGGTGGGCTCCAGCCCACATGTGACTCCTAAACACCATGTGTCACTGAATAGTTATATTTAGATTTAATGAAATTTAGGCTCATGTGGCTCATGACTACTGAATTAGAACGCACAGTTCTACAACAGTGGTTTTCAAACTTAAATGAAATCAGAATCAGCTGAAAAAAAAATTGGATAAAACCAAGATTGAGGGTCCCACCCTCAGAAAATCCAATACTAGTCTTGTTGGCCCAGGTACCATACTTTGAGCACCTCTGCTGTAGAACAAGCACAATCCAAAGATGCACTAAGCTTTAGAATGAGCACAAGGTCTGTTGTCTCTGAACAAACTTCCATCTACCCTCAGTGCCTACAGGACCCAAGAGATCCAAATGAGGTGAATTCTCTCACTATAGGCCTTATGGGCATGATGGGTAGTGATTCAAAAGGCTGGTGGCAGGACACTCCAGGAGGGCCCTTTTATAAAATCCCATTCCCATTGACTCCCAAGAAGCAACAAAACATACTGGTTAAAATCATGTACTATTTAGTCAGACTAACTGGATCCAAGCCAGATCTGCCCAGCACTTGCTATGTGACTTTGGACAATTGCTTTCAACTCAGGGCCTCAATTTTATCATCTGTCAAATGGGAATAATGGTACCTACCTCATAGAGACCTTATAAGAAGTAAGGACTTAAAACAGTTATCAAACAGTGCAAGGGCTCAGTATATATTAGCTCTTGTCATCCCTTCAATCCAGGCTTAGAAAATTGATCCCTTCTGCTGTATATTTTGCTCACCCTGCAAGTTCTTTTTGAACAAGCAGATGCTCCTAGTAGGCACATTCTCCTTACTCTATTATTTTTCTGAGGGCTCAGGAGGCCTCTGAGTTCTGCTGGGGTTTCCCTCCAGAGTATCCAAGGACAGAAGAAAGGTACAAGGTAGGAATATACTCAACAACTTCCCACATTCTTTGTCCTCACTTCCCCCTGCCAAGCAGGAGCCAGCACAGGCCAGCCTACTGTTGAGCACCTCTGTGTCCATGTACATCCAGGATGAGGAGATTTCTGCAAACCCAGCCTGAAACTAACCTCCAGGCAGATGTCTGCAGGGCAGGGGCCAGGGGCCAGGAAAAGACATGGGATATTTGCTCAGGATCCACCTCTCTCTGTGCCAATATCTACTCCTACAGTGGGCCCACAGTGCCTTGGGAAGTAGATCTGGGCCAAACCCAATCAGGGATGTGCATTATCACTCTCCCTGGTTGAGTTTGTCCCAGATCTACCTTCTAATTCCATGTGGCCTTATCAGAGATGGCTGTGTATCCCAGAATTCCTGCTAGGTGCCACCACATCCTGCAGCCCCAGAGCCCCTTAGAACAGTGGTTCTCCCCGATTCTCTCCTACTTGATACTGCTAAGGGTGCTCTCACAGGATCTGAGTATTACCAGGACAGAAGCACACCCTCTTTTACCTCAGAGAGATATGGAAATTATTTAAAAAAAACATTGTATCAGAAAGCTACTTTCGTCATCATTTAAGAAGTCAAAACAAGGGCTGGGGATGTGGCTCAAGTGGTAGTGCGCTCACCTGGCATGCGTGCGGCCCGGGTTCAATCCTCAGCACCACATACCAACAAAGATGTTGTGTCTGCCGAGAACTAAAAAATAAATATTAAAAAAAAGAAGTCAAAACAAAATGTCCAAAATTATTATCAGGTGTCAACTTTATTGCCAAACAAGGTAATTTGGTAAACAAGGTAATCTTTCCCACCCCCACCATCCCAGACAACTCCCAGGGGAACCATTATTCCAGAGCACCTTCCTTGGAATGTTTGGGGTCCCAAACATTCCTTGAGATGTTACACCTTCCTTGAAATGTTGCCACATAGGGAAGGATACCCACAACCCCAGAAGGGCAACCATCTAAGCCTGGTGTCCACCAGTACTACCCCATTCCTTTCTTTACCACCTTTCCTAGTCAGATAATGGTATCCATGAATTGAGTGCTAGTTGCCAGGGACTGTGCCACTGTTTTCTAACCATTCACTGATTTAACAACTCCCTTAATTTTATAGATGTCTTAATTTTATAGATGACAAGGGTACATGTACAAGAGTACAGAATTGCTAGAATAAATGAAGCCACTTGTTCCCTTGGCAATCTCCTTTGCCTTGGTGTGAAGACCACATAAGCTGGATCTTCAGATCTTTATGAATGCCAGTCATTCTGTGACACCGAAAATTACTGTTTTCACACTGACAATTACGGTTCTCGATTGTCAACATTTGGGTACCTAAATCCCATTTCCCAGCCAATCTCTCACATTAAGTGAGAGAACATGCTGGGAAAGTCAAGTGTAGTGGCAACATGAAAATCCTTTATCACTTGTGAGGCTCAGTGATGGATTTGGGACATGCAGACATCACGTTTATTAGACTTAGGCCTTCCAGTGGAAGCCTTCAGCCTGCTGGAGGTACATGGAATCAATGGACCCCCACCAAAGAGCAGCTCAGTTTTTCCAGAGCTTACCCTTCCCTGGAAGAGTGAGATGACTACAAAATGCTGATGCTGGGGTCGGTAGGAGCGTGGGCATGCACATACATGCTTAGACATGGAAGATGTGAATCATCTTTCTGATAGTCCTGTGAACTGTGCAAGTATCTGAGGCAAAAACGTGTTATTGATACTGTGTCAGTGGAGAGGAAGTAAGACATAAGCACTTCAAAATGACAGCTAATTTAAATGGGACTAGGTTGTGGTGCTCATGAAGGACATGACTGTGTGTCGTATGTGGAGAACTACTAACCCTGCCAAGGATGATGTTTTCTGTGTTCCTCAGAAGGAAACCATCCCCATCCCATAGCCTAATTCCTGCTACTAATTCTAGCTTCCCCCCATCCCCATTTGGGTTTCCTATTGGAAACCAAAGCAACATCAGGAATAGAAGTGAAGGGTAGGGGGCTTGTTGGGGAGATGTTGGGCAGAGAGGGGGTACATGTAGAGAGGACACCAGAGAACTCCATGAAACAGCACAGACTGAGTCAATGAGGTGCTCTCCTATAAAGACACACAGAACCAAAATGTGACTAGATGTCACACTCAGGCCACTGGAGACACTCACATTCAAATGTGCCACATTAAAAGCTGAAACAACATTTCTAGAATCAAGAGTTGTCTGCTGCTGGGTCCCTGAAAGCTCCTTTCCAGGCTGGGCCAAGAAATACCAAGTTTCCCTGCGCTCCCCTAGGACAGGCATCCCCTAGGACAGGCAGGGTGGAGGTGGAGTCACACCGCAGGGGCGGGGCGGGGAAGTAGGTCTGCACAGCAACCTCTGTGTAGAATCAATGACTTAGAAGCCTTAAGAAGTGGGATGTGCTGATTCGTTGGGACTTTTCAGTGGGAAATGCTTCTGAAATGTTGACTTTTTTCTCTTGGTAAGAGCAGCTGTTGACTGATTGGGCAATAACCTGTTTGGTGAATTGGGACTCTGCCTGGCCTGAGGCTGTTTTCTAGGTCCACGATCATTATTTGTGCTTCTTCCCTAAAAGGCATGACAGATAATACTTACTTTCCCTCCCCCCTCCTCCTCTCTCTACTGTAATTTAAAGCTGTTTAAGTACATGACATTACAAATTTGACCTGATTAACCAAGGCTCCTCTGAAGGAAAAGAGAGCAACAGTGATTAGACATGGTTGATTGGCAGATGGCTTGTCCCCAGGAGACTGAAAGGGCTTGAAGTGAGTGCCTCGAGGGACCATCAGATCTGCCTGATAGCCACCAGGTGGGAAGGACACCAGGTGGGAAGGTGGTAAACCCAATGGGGAAACAGACATCTGCTATGGCATTGCAGCACAAATGATCCTCAGGGTCAATGATCAGAAAATTTCTATTCACCAGCATCAAGAGCAGTGCCTTGGCCAGGTGCAGTGGCGCACACCTGTAATCCTACCTACTCTGGAGGCTTAGGCAGGAGGATGGCAAGTTTGAAGCCCAGGCTGGCAGCTAAATGAGACCCTGTCTCAAAATAAATAAATAAATAAATAAATAAAGCTGGGCACTGTGGCACACCCCTGTAATCCCAGTGGTTTGGGAGGCTGAGGCAGGAGGATCACAAGTTCAAAGCCAGCCTCAGTGAAAGCAAGGCACTAAGCAACTCAGTGAGACCCTGTCTCTCAATAAGATACAAAATAGAGCTGGGGATGTGGCTCAGTGGTTGAGTGCCCGGGTACCGGTACCAAAATAAATTTTAAAAAAAATAAAGTTTGGTGTAGTGGTGCATGCCTGTAATCCCAGAGACTCAGGAAGCTAAGGCAGGAGGATCGCAAGTCCAAGACCAATCTCAGCAATTTAGGCCCTAAGCATCTTAGGAAGACCATGTCAAAATAAAAATTTTTAAAAAGGGCTTGGAGGGGCTGGGCTTCTGGCTCAGCGGTAGAGCACTCCCCTAGCACCGGCGGGACCCGGATTGGATCCTCAGCACCACATAAAAATAAAGGCATTGTGTTGTGTCCATCTACACCTAAAAAATAAATGTTTAAAGGGGGGGGGGGGCTGAGAATGTTGCTCAGTGGTTAAGCACCCCTGAGTTCAAACCTCAGTACCAAAAAATAAAAAGGGATGGGGTGTAGCTCAATGGTACAGCATCTTCCTAGCATGTGTGATAGGTTCAGTCTCCAGCACTACAGGAAAAAAAAAAAAAAAAAGGAAAGAAAGGAGCTGGAGATGTAGAACACTTGCCTGGCAGTGTTTAAAGAAGAGGAGTTAAGCGGCAGACTTTACAGAATGACCTGACACTAACTGCATTCTTCTTCTTCTTCTTCTTCTTCTTCTTTTTTTTGTACCAAGGATTGAACTTGGGGTCACTCGACCACTGAGCCACATCCCCAGCCCTATTTTGTATTTTATTGAGAGACAGGGTCTCAATGAATTGCTTAGTGCCTGGTTTTTGCTAAGGCTGGCTTTGAACTCGCCATCCTCCTGCCTCAGCCTCCCGAACCACTGGGATTACAGGTGTGCGCCACTGCACCCAGCCAAACTGAATCCTCATTGCTACAGCTTGAGTAAGGTTTGCCCCCAAAAGTTTGTGTGTTGGGACCTTGGTCCCCAGTGTGATGATGCTGAGGTGAAGGAGCCCTTAAGAGGTGGGGCCCAATATGGTATATTAAGAACTATGTAATGTTTTGAACAACCAACAATAAAATAAAAAAAAATAAAAAAAAGAGGTAGGGCCTAAAGGAAAGTAATCAGTCATCAGGACTCCGCCCTCATGAATGAACTAGTGCTGGTCTTGCAGAATGCACTGGGTCTTGTAGGAATGGACTGGGAGGGCAGGAATCATGATCCCCATTCTGTAGGTAGGGAAAACCAAGGCATAGAAAGTGATTTACCCAAAGTTACATAATAAGTCAGAAAACAAACTGGGTTAAGGGTCAGGTAGAATCATTCATATACCTTTCCAAAATACCCACATCTGGCTCCTCCCCAGTTTCCTGCTTCTTGTCTTGCCATGTGACCTCTCTCATGAGCCTCTACCATGGAATGTCATTCTCCACAAAGTCCTCACCAGAAGCCAGATGCTGGTACCTCCACATCTGTGAGCTAAATAAACCCTTTATTTACAAATTACCCAGCCCCGGGTATCTTGCTTTAGCAACACAAAATGGACTAAGAAATTCACCTATCTTCACCACCCTACAGACTCTTCGCCTTGGCAAATCCTCCTTACTGCCCTGGTGAAAGCCCAGGATCTTTGTGCTTACAAGGAATTTTCCATTTTCCTGTCCAGTTGTGGTATGGGTATTGGTCACTGCATGAGCAGGACATTGGACTAATTTCACCAATGATTTCCTCTTAAATGGTTTTGTCCTATTTCCCTGGTAACCAACCAAACTAAAGATTCTTCCAACCCTTTCCACTCCTCCCCCCACCCCCCAACTCCTTCACATTCTCTCTTTTTTTGGACAAGGTAAATGTGAAGGTCTGTGGCCACTTCAAGGCTGCAATCCCTTGGATAGTAAGAAAACTTCCAGCATGGCACTTTCTGCCCAATTCTGGACACTTGTTAGAATCCTGTACCGCCCACTAGAATATACATCAGGAGGCTGTTTCCTACCCACCATCCATGCCCCCTCCAATGTTCTCTTGCCATATTTTAGAATACAAAACAATCTTTCCTCTCTGGCATCATTTCAAAGAAAAGAATATAAATTAAAGGCCCAACAGATTCTAAAAACTGTTCCTCTTTAGAAAGTACCAAGAACATTTCCCTATAAAACACAGGTGGGTCTATATTTTAGTGAATGGTCTGGAATTTGGAGAGACCGTTCCATATTGCCACTAGGTTTGGCTTCTATTTTTGCTTGAATTTTACTTAGCTATATGGATTTTTTTTTTTTTAAGAATTCAAAGGGGCTTTTTGTCTTTAACGGTGATTCTTAGTGCAAATCTCCCCCCCCTTCTCTTTTTAATACTGATAATTGAACCCAGGGGTGCTTAACCACTGAACCACATCCCCAGCCCTTTTTATTTTGAGACAGGGTCTCACTAAGTTTCTTAGGGCCTAAGTTGCTGAGGCTGGTCTCAAACTTTCGATCCTCCTGCCTCAGCCTCTGAATCACTGGGATTACAGGTGTGTACCACCGTGTCTGGCACAAGTCTCTCATGGTGACATTTGGGCCTGAGCCTTCACACCACATGTGACACTATCATCTGCAATGTGCCTTCCAAGGCCATTCCTTCTGTAATAGGTCACATTTGCACATTACACTCTAATTATATTATGGTCACATGACCCTTACTGTTTATAGCAATTGTGCCTGCAGTTCTAGAGTGATAGAACTGTGAAGGTCATGTGGATTCTGATTCATCATCACAGTGCTTGTGTGAAAGGGAGGGAAGGAAGCATGATCCCCATTCTGCAGATGAGGGAACCAAGGCATAGAAAGAAAGGTGATCTACCTGAAGTCACTCAGTAAGTCAGAAAACAAACTGGGCTCAGAACCAAGTAGAATCACCCATGTACATTAGTAACTTGTCAAAAAAACAAAACAAAACCAGATTGTCCCCTTATATGAAAGCACATACACTAAAGTAAGTAGTTTTGAGACCACTTCAAAGTTCCACACTTTCTATGAAGGTTTCAGAAAACCTTTAACAACTCAAGAACCACAAGGTAAGAACCAGAATCACATTAACTTTTTAGTTAAATGCTCTGACTCACAGACAATACCAATGATTACAATTCACTGACAACCTGGTTACCAACAAGGAGAAATTTTAAGGGAAAAATCCATCCATTCAAGAACTAAACCTCGGCACACAGCTCCTTTCCTGGCATCACTGTCTCAATTGAAACACCTAACCACTGTTTCCTTCCACATAATACGATACTCTTGTATTTGTTAGCATGTAATGGGGTGGGGTGATGGGTTGGCAAAGTACGTATGAGTGAGTGCATATGTAACCAGCCATTTTAGGGTCAGTTCTGCTCAGCAGAATATGCGTGAGAATGTCTAATGTAATAGTTCTCTACCCTGATTCCTTCTTCTTTTTTGGTAATTTCTTTATTTCCTGACCTTGAGTTAATGTAAAAAGTAATGTTTTACTTCCCACCTTCCCTGATGAAGGCAGAGTTAATGGATGGATATAGCAGGGGCAATTTCAGCTTCATGGAAGGAAAGGGCTCTGAGGGTTAAAATTGCCTGATGATAACTGAGCCTTTTGGACCAGGGTGTGGCCTGGTATTGCAAGTACTTCCTGCCAGACCGTCTGTCCATGATGTACTGCCCCTTCCAATGCCAGGAATCCATATTCCCAGAAACAAACTAGGCTCACAGCAGTCCTTCTGCCTCCCAACTCCAGGTCAAGAAAGGCACAAAGATGTCCAACAAATAATACTGAAGCCGCGCTTTGGATCCAGGAGACCATGAGGTACCAGAAGAGGAGTTCTGATGGCCCCATCTGGCAGTTAGGAAAGGTGAGGCACCAAGAGATAAATTAAATACTTTCAGTCATACTTGAGAAGGTACCAGAAATTTAAGGGAGAGACTCTCTTTTTCCTGGGAAGGGAGGGGGTGAGACTCTACCAACAATAGTGAGCACAACTTTCAACACAGAGACAAGTCTAGCTCTTCAGCCACCACAGGACAGCAGCCAAGGATACCATAACTGTCTTCAGAGGGGTGGAGCTGATTCCTTCACAGAGGGAATCCCTAACTCCAAACTCTGGGGCCCACCCTTGAGACTGCATCCAGGGCTGAAGATTTAGGCAAGAACGGCCTGGGCAGGCACATAAGGTAGCTCTGCTTAAGGCATGGCTGCTGTCTGCCAGGCATGGGCTTCACACTGGGAGGTGAGCATCAGACACCACTGCCCACCCCAAGTCATCCTGCAAGGAGCTTCATGGGTAGACAGTGCTGCCTGAGGAAACCACCACCTCCTGGGCCCAGGATTTCCATTAAAGCTTAACAGCATCACCAAACCAATCCATTTCCTGTGCCACTTGGGAGAATGAGAGAGAAAGAGACAAATTGATCATTATCTGCGGATGATTGTCTAACTAGAAAACCTAAGGGACTCAACTGAAAAAGTATCGGAGCTAATAATACAATTTGCTCTGGTGACGGACTGATAGTCAAGCATACAAAACACCAATGATTTTTCTGGTTCACTTTGTGCATGGCCTGACACCTTGGAAGTGCTGTGCTTTTCTGGCAGGCCTCCAAGCTTTGTGCAATGTGCCATATTTTGAAAGATGGAGGTAATCCTGATGCCCCTCAGCTGGTGCAACTGAAAGCCTTCTCAGACACCAGTATTAGAAAGATGCCTTGGGCAACTGCGTTTGAAGGGGTGTCCCCCTCCATGCTCTTGAGGGGTGAAGAGCTTCCTACGCAGCTACACTCTATTCCAACCCAAAAGACATAGGGAGGTTTGGCAAGGGTGGATGTAGGCAAAGACTATGCCACGGCATCTCCAAACGAAGTAATTTTTTTAAAAAAAACAGTGCAGAATGAAAAGTTCCATGTCTGTCCTTTCTTTGCTTCGTTGGCCAGAAGGCTGGGGAGTTCATGGTGCTGGCCCTGGAGTTCCGCCCTGGGACTCTGTGCCAGTCTGGCCAGCGCAGCGCAGCAATCATTTGCGGTCGAGGCTGGCGTGTAGTTGGGCCTCCCGCACCATTCGGTCGAAGGAGCGTGTGTTGGTTTCCTCTCGCACCTTCTCACGCACGTGGAAGGAGGCGCGGGCTGTGGAGCGAGCACTTTCCAGCGCACTGCGTCGTTCCCGCGTCAGCTGCTCGCTGCGCTCCAGCTTCCGCCCGATTGCTTGGAGCAGTTCCCTCCGGCGGCAGTCTTCGTCTCTCTCTACCTTCTCCTTGTTAGCGCGCTGGGCCCGCTCTTTCTCCAACCGGGTCTGGCCCACGCGCCGGGCCTTTTGCTGCACTGCCTCTTCGGCCACCTGCGCTGCGTGCTGCAGCCGTCGTTCCCCGGCCCGAGCCAGGGCCTCCAGATGAGCCTGATGTTCCCGCTCTTTGCGTTCCGCGGCCTCCTTGGCTCGCCGGCTTTGCAACTCCTCCTTCCGGGCCCTCTCCCTCAGCTCCCGGGTGCGCTGTTCCACCAATTGCTCATAGTTTTCCTGCGCGCGGCCCAAGCTGGCCTCCAGGGAGCTCCGCAGGCCCTCTTGCTCCTCCTGTTGCTGCCGGGCTCGACCCCGCAACAACGCCTCATGCCGCGCTCGCTCTGCACGACTCAACTCCCGCTTCTCGCGCTGCAGCTGGCCCTCCTGCCGCTGCTTGGCGCGGGCTGCTCGCTGGGCGCGCTCCCTGCGGACCTGTTCGGCCCGCTCGCGCCCTTCCTGCAGGCCCTCTTCCCGCTGCTTCAGGTTCTGCTGCTGCTGTAGCTTACGCAGCCGGTCCTCCCGAGCGGCGCGCTCTACCCGCTCCCGCCGCAGTAGGCCCTGGCGCTCGGCCAGCTCCCGCCTTCGTTCCTCGCTGCGTTCGCATTGCTGCTGTCGCCGTCGCGCTGCCTCACGCTCCTCGCGGCCCCGGCGGCCGCGTCGCTCCTCCACCTGCGCAGCCCAGGCCCGCCGGCCTTGCTCTAGGGCGCGCTGCTTCTCGCGCTCCTCCCGCTCCCGCCGCTGCTCCGCACGCACGCGCTGCTGCTCCCACTGGCCGTGGGCTGCGGCGCGCTGCTCCAGCAACAGGCGCTCCTCTTGGTGCCGCGCCAGCATGAGCGCAGCGATCTTCCGGTCCCGCTCTGGCACCCCGCGCAGGCCTCGCTCGGCGCGCACTTGGCGTACGATGCGCTCCACGTGTTGAGCAGTCTGCGGAGAGTGGCTCAGGTCGCCAAGGCTGAAGCTTCGGCCTGTAAGTGGAACCAGGGTAAGCGCCGAAGGACGGCCCAAAGGGTTGGAGACAGAGGACGCTGACCCTGCCGGGCAGCTGTTCCTAGCTGAGGCCCGGGGCGGCCAGCGAAGTTCTCGAAGGCTCTCCCCGCTGTAGGAGGACGACGATGCACCGGACTCGGAGCTGAGAGCACCGTCACGCCGGCGGGACAGCGAGTCCAGCGAGTGGCTCTTTCTTCCTGTCCGAGAACCTGCGGGAGGAGGTTGGGTCCGAGCAGAGGAAGGACTGGGAGAGGCCTTGCGGGCGGCACGCGGTGCGGGTGACGCGGGGAGGCTGGTGCTGCTACAACTGCTGCTGCTGCCCGCGCTCTGAGCTGGGGCTGATGCTGAGGCCGCGGCGGCGGCTGCAGCCGCGGGGCCCAACGGCGTGAAGAGGCGCCGCTTCTCTTCGCGTACGATTCGCTCGCGCTCAGCCCGGCACTGCTGTAATTTGGAGCGCCGCTCCGCCTCGTACGCCTCGTACAGGCCAGTGGCCACCCGCATGGAGCGGCCAGGGGCCTCGCGCACTAGGTCAGCCAAGGCCCGTGGCAGCAGCTCCACGGGCTTGACAGCACAACGGGCGCAGGCCTCTAGCGAGCGGGGGCTGGTCAGCACGTAGCGGCTGCCCTCAGCCTCGGGACAGTCGAAGTTGAAGAGGTCGAGGTGCAGCATCGGGGACTGCTCCCGTCGTCCTCCTTCTGCTGAGCCAGGGACTTCTGCCTTGTGCGGCACCGCCGCGGAGGCCGAGGCAGAGGAGGCTGCGGGCTGCTGGGCGCCCTGGGCGTCAGGGGGCACAGACGCGGTGGCCCCGTCCCCTTCCGAGCCTCCGGGCTCGGCTCCCTCCTTCTCCTCTTCAGGCACCGGGTCCACCATAGCTGAGCCTCGTCCTTTGTTGGAGTCTCTGCGAATGACAAGGAGGGACATAGAGGAATACAGCTGAGAACT
This sequence comes from Spermophilus citellus, assembly GCF_964194105.1. Classification (NCBI taxonomy): domain Eukaryota; kingdom Metazoa; phylum Chordata; class Mammalia; order Rodentia; family Sciuridae; genus Spermophilus; species Spermophilus citellus. Next base: position 164,628,348 of record NC_138185.1, read on the forward strand.
GTTTTCCCCTCCTCATCCATATTCACCCCTCCTAACTTAATCCGCTTTCAGATTAGGCTCAGAGGCCTGGTGGAACGTAAATCGTAAAACCGATGCCCTGAAAATCCAGGCTGGGGGCTGGGGGAGGGAACTGGTCCTCAGAGCAGCCTCAATCTCCCTCGGCCCCGGAATGCGAGTCCTGTGGTTAGGCCCCCTGGGCATCTAGCCCTCTAGATGCATCCCCATTCTACTGCAAGTTAAAATGAAAAGATACTAGTGCCGGCAGCATCCATCGGGGGAGGCGCTAGAGGATTCCCGGGCGGATTAGTGTATTTGTTTGTAGCTTAGGCGGGCTGCGGGGATGCAGCTTTGCAGGAACAAAAAGGGAAGAGGCCTGTTCATCCCAAAGTGCATTGCTGCAAGGACCCCATTTGCCTCGGGAAGAAGTTTACACTTGATTTCCACTCCCAAAGGAGGTCCGTGCTCGGGGCCCCCGGGTGATGGAAGGACTGAAAGAAATCCCCAAAGACCCTTGCAGGAGGGCGATGGTTTCTTGCTCGTGTCTTTTGGGCAGGGCTTGCTAGGAGCTCTGCCTGCCCCCTCCACCCCCAGCCCCCACGGGTGTTTACAGGAGATGCCGAACGCGCCTGCAGCCTCCCACATGCACCCAATCTCCTCCAAGTCTAATGTGCTAAAGGTATCCTCCACTCGTCTGGGCTAGAACACCCGCCCCCTGATGCCCACCAGTTCTCCCACAGCATCTCCGCGGGCTGGGCTCCTTGAGTGCAGTGAGCCCAGCCGCGCCAGTGCCTGCCGCTTTGGGTTCCCAGATCGGTTCACTCACCCCACGTCCCGGGCTCCGGCCCCGCGCTGAGGGCTTTTGTTCGAAGCTCCGCTCTCGTTCGAGCCTCTTCAGTCTCTGCACTGGTGGGGTCGGGTTACTGCGGGCTGCAGCCACGAAAGGAGCCCCAGCTGCCGCCGCCTGCGCCTCTCCATGGGGTCCGCAAGCAGGGTGCAAACACCCCAGACACTACCTACACGCAGGAGGGGGAGTGCGACAAACTCTCCCTAAAATAAAGCAGCTGTGTTCCCTTCACTCTCAGCGATTCTTAAAAAAGGAAGCCGGGTTCCATCGCTGCTGCATCCATCTCCACCTCTACAACCGTGAAGGTACCGCAGGTTTTTCGCTGCCCCCCGGCGCCTCCTGGTGGATACATAAGGGATAGTTTATTTGCTTAGAGGATGAAGAAATAAAAAAATGCAGCATCTACATACAATATGTATATATAATATTTATGTATACATGAATACTAAATAGACATCTATGTGGATATGTCACCAAGAAAACTAGGCTTTCTGAACCTTAGCTGAGTAGAGTGAGGGAATCACTCAGCTTATTTTTCAAGGGGATCCTGAGGAGCAAAGAAACTTGATAGGAATAATGGGGTGGACATGTGGCACCTGATCCAAACTGTAATTTTATTTTTAAAGAAAGACTAAGCATACTCATATGGATTCGAGGCAGGAAGAACATATGTGTCTAGTTAATGCAACATTTTATGACTTACTAGTTCCAGATATAAAATTAAAGGCAGTTAGAATCATTTCATGAGTGTTATGTTGAAATACCTTCTCCCCACCTCTTTTCCATTTTGAGTGGTACTGACCAGAAGAGAGGGACGCAAGAAATCCTTGAGGGAGGGGAGTCAAGGGAGTATGAGGGGAAGAGCATCAGAGACCATGGTGAACTATGTTGTTAAAGAACTTTGACGTAGTAAAGTAGGCTGTAAGGAGAACAAGGAAATAACATGATTTGGTTAATATTTGAAGAACATGACTCTAGCAACAATAGGGTGGGGACCAGGAGGAGGCAGGAAGCCCAGGCAGGAAGCATTTACCCAAGGCAGGGAGGATTGGGACCAGAAAGAGAGAGCAATGGTGGAGAAATGGGCCCTATGGGGAAGCTTATGGATTCTGGAAGCAGAGTCAAAGAATCAGCACTCAAGGATGACATGGCTCTGGGGTGTGAAGACAGCAAAGGGTCAAGGCCACCTGCCTGGAACAAAAAGGTGGCTACATATGCCCCAGAGAGTGGATCCAACAGGGAGGTTTTAACTGGTGTGGGGCCAAGGAAGGACAGGTTTATTTTTCTACCACTTGATTGTGGGGCAGAGCTGCTCAACAGGTGGCTGGATAGGTTACGTCAAAAGGTCTAGACAGGAGCTAGAATTTAGGGTATCATCACCATATGCAAGATCCTAAACCAACAGTCTGAGATTTCCCAGGGAGGGCAGAAGAGAAGCTGGCAGGTAATGGTGCTGTTCTGAGAAAAATAGTCCATGAAGGAGGCCAAAAAGCAGAGGCAGGAAAGTGGTCTAGTGTAAGCTACTAGCAGAGCACTTCAGGAGAATGTGCCCTTGTGCTCAGTCCTCGGAGGTCCAGAAGGATTCCTACTAGAGTCAAATACCTATGGAAACTGTCGATTGTCAGTCTTTGGTGAAACTGGCAAAAGTAGCTTAGTATAGTACCCAAACCAGATACCACAGAGCAGGAAGTTGAGGTGCATGGGGGATGACAAAGAGAGAGTTACAGATCTTTTTGACATTGGGTGATAATATTAAGAACTGTGAAGGGTTTGGAATTCTATCCCACTTATATGCTAGCAAGTGAGCCTGCCACAGTCTGTGTCACAGATGTTGACACAAGATTCCTGGGAATGAAACAAAGGACCTTGTTACTCATGGCACAGTAGGCACATGAAGTTCATGGTTTTGCTCCACAGGTCCCACAGGGGCTTGTGGAGAGGTGAACCCAATTTGTACATGTCCTTACAAAATAACCCAGAACAGAAGCCTTATAAGACATGTAGAATGACTCGAAGGATTGCTCTCCGTGGAGAAAAGGAGCAATTGCTCACATGGCTGGTAAGAGGTGGGGCTGGGATTTGGACCTGGCTTTGTCTGATTCTGAATTGAACCCATATATTTCATTTCCTCACAAAGCTGAGCATCTGGAGAGGTGTGGATTCAGGTGGAGATGAATGGGGTGGTCAAGTCAACCTCTCCAAGCCTGCATTTCCCCCTCTTTACATGGAATCCTATTAAGTTGCCTCCCTCAAAGATTAATCAAATCACCAGGAGCAGTACACATGCCTGTAATCCCAGGATCTCGGGAAGCTGAGGCAGGAGGATTGTGAGTTCAAAGCCAGCTTCAGGAACTTAGTGAGGCCCTAAGCAACTCAGCAAGATCCTGTGTCTAAATAAAATATAAAAAGGGCCAGGGATGTAGCTCGGTGGTAAAGTGCCTCTAGGTTCAATCCCTGAAACAACAACAACAAAAAGATTAATCGAATCTATACAAGAGCTATATAAATGTTATCTTTCTCCTCAGTTTTCACATTTGTTAAATAGGGACAATTACATCTGCTTTGTAGGATTGTTGTCAGAACTAGAAAGACTATATACAAAGTACCTAAACCAACACACTAAGTGGTGATAAAAATACTTACCATTTAGATACCTTATCTTCCAGGCTTGGTTAGAACCAATTTGGAAACATCTATAATGTTTGCCAAGTTCTCAAGGGGAAGCCCCTGAAATGTTCTACTCTTGATTATGGCATGATTCTTTGTCTGGGAAGGTCATAGAAGAGGGCATGAGAAGGGAGCCTTGAAACAGGACACAGCCCTAGGAGGCCACTTCAGCAGAGCTCGCTTGACAATCATGGGGTGCCACTGAACGGTTGGATACCCCATGTCTCTCATCCCTGTGTCCTATGGGCATTTCAGAGGATGGATTTCACGTGCGTGAAGTTCTGACTTTCTACAAGTTGGAAGTCCTAGCTTGTCAAAGAGCAAGAGCGTTGTGTTATATCCAATTTCATTATGACACCCAGTAAAGAAAGCATCCCAGTTTGGGAATACCCACCTGCTCCTTAGAAGTAGAGTGGTGGACAATAATACCTGCCTTGTAGAAATGTGGGTTTCAGAGTCATTTATGGCTTCACCAGGCTGTGTGATTCGAGGAATTTTCTTAACATCTCTAAGTCTCAACTTTTAGACTTTAAGCAAGGAAGGCATAATATGGACTATTGTTTTGACTTGCACACATCCTTTTAATAATAATTTACCAGTTATGTTCTTAGTCCCTTTAACAAGTAGCTCATTAATTTTGACAAAAACGCATTCAATGTAGATGTTAGCACTTCTATTTAAATTCCTTTTGCTCAGCCCTACCGCCTGCCTCAGTTCTGTACTCATTCTCTACCAATATAATCCTATTGTCAGAAGAGAGGATTTTTATTTTTTTAGTACTAGGGCCTGAAGCCAGATGCGCTTTACCATTGACCTACATCCCAAGACCTTTTTCTTTATTTTGAGACAGAGTCTCACTAAGTTACTGAAGCTGGTCTGGAAAATGTGATCCTCCTGCCTCAACCTCCCAAATCACTGGGATAACAGACCTGTGCCACTGAACCTGGCTGAATGGAGGTTTTTTTATTTTTATTTATTTTTTTAATACATACAATATCTTTCTTTATTTTCATTTATTTATATATTTTTATGTAGTGCTGAGGATCAAACCCAGGGCCTCACCCATTCGAGGCAAGTGCTCTACCACTGAGCCACAATGCCAGCCCCACCCCCTTTAAAATATTTTTTTAGTTGTAGATGGACACAATATCTTTATTTATTTTTATGTGGTGCTGAGGATCGAACCCAGTGCCTTACATATGCGAGGTGGGCGCTCTACCACTGAGCTACAGCCCCATCCCAGGTTTGTTTTTTAACTATAAAATTCTTCATCACGGCTGATCATGGTTGTGCATGTCTGTAAGTTCCAGCTACTTGGGAGGCTGAGGTTGGAGAATCACTTGAGTCCAAGAGTTTGGGGCCAACCTGGGCAACATAGTGAGACCCTGTCTTAAGAAATAGTTTAAAATCTATGTCAGGAGTTGGAAAAGTATGGTGTGGGGGCAACTCCACTGCCTGTTTATATAAATCAAGTTTTATTGCAAAACTGTTTATATAAATCAAGTTTTATTGCAACACAGCCATGGGTATTTGCACATTGTCTATATTGCTTTTTCACAAAGGCCAATTTGAATAGTTTTGACAGAGACCTTGACTCACAAAGCTTAAACTACTTACTATTGGGTTTTTTTTCTTTCTTTTTTTTTGTTTTTTTTTTCTTTTTTTATTGATTGTTCAAAACATTACAGAGCTCATGATATATCATCTTTCATACATTAGACTCAATTGGGTTTTGAACTCCCATTTTTACCCCAAATACAGACTGCAGAATCACATCTGTTACATTATTACATAATGGCATATTAGTGACTGTTGTATTCTGCTACCTTTCCTATCCCCTACTATCCCTCCACCCCTCCCCTCCCCTCCCATCTTCCCTCTCTACCTCCTCTGCTGTTGTTCAATTCTCTCCCCTTTTCCCCCCCTCCCCCTTGCCCCTCATAACCTCTTAAAATTTTGTGTATCATTGAAGGTCTCCTACCATTTCCATATGCTTTCCCTTCTCTCTCCCTTTCTCTCCCCCCATTCGTCTTTGTTTACTGTTAGTCTTTTCCTCATGCTCTTCCTTCCTGTTCTGTTCTTAGTTGCTGTCTTTATATCAAAGAAGACATTTGGCATTTGTTTTTTAGGGCTTGGCTAGCTTCACTTAGCATAATTTGCTCTAATGCCATCCATTTCCCTGCAAATTCTATGATTTTGTCATTTCTTAGTGCTGCATAATACTCCATTGTGTATAGATGCCACTTTTTTTTATCCATTCATCTATTGAAGGGCATCTAGGTTGGTTCCACAGTCTAGCTATTGTGAATTGTGTCGCTATAATCATTGATGTGGCCGTATCCCTATAGTGCGCTCTTTTAAGGTCCTCAGGGAATAGTCCGAGAAGGGCGATAGCTGGGTCAAATGGTGGATCCATTCCCAGCTTTCCCAGGAATCTCCATACTGCTTTCCAAATTGGCCTCACCATTTTGCAATCCCACCAGCAGTGTACAAGTGTACCCTTTTCCCCACATCCCCGCCAACACTTATTGTTGTTTGACTTCATAATGGCTGCCAATCTTACTGGAGTGAGATGGTATCTTAGGGTGGTTTTGATTTGCATTTCTCTGATTGATAGAGATGGTGAGCATTTTTTCATGTACTTGTTGATTGATTGTATGTCCTCCTCTGAGAAGTGTCTGTTCAGGTCCTTGGCCCATTTGTTGATTGGGTTATTTGTTATCTTATTGTTTAATTTTTTGAGTTCTTTGTACATTCTGGATATTAGGGCTCTATCTGAAGTGTGAGGAGTAAACATTTGTTCCCAGGATGTAGGCTCTCTATTTACCTCTTTTATTGTTTCCCTTGCTGAGAAAAAACTTTTTAGTTTAAGTAAGTCCCATTTGTTTATTCTTGTTATTAACTCTTGGGCTATGGGCATCCTATTAAGGAATTTGGAGCCCGACCCCACTATATGTAGATCGGAGCCAACTTTTTCTTCTATCAGACGCAGCGTCTCTGATTTGATATCTAGCTCCTTGAACCATTTTGAGTTAACTTTTGTGTATGGCAAGAGAAAGGGATTCAATTTCATTTTGTTGCATATGGATTTCCAATTTTCCCAGCACCATTTGTTGAAGATGCTATCCTTCCTCCATTGCATGTTTTTAGCCCCTTTATCAAATATAAGATAGTTGTAACTTTGTGGATTAGTCTCTGTGTCCTCTATTCTGTACCATTGGTCTACCTGCCTGTTTTGGTACCAGTATCATGCTGTTTTTGTTACTATTGCTTTGTAGTACAGTTTGAACTCTGGTATCGCTATACCTCCAGATTCACACTTCCTTCTTAGAATTGCTTTTGTTATTCTGGGTCTTTTGTTTTTCCATATGAATTTCATGATTGCTTTATCTATTTCTACAAGAAATGCCGTTGGGATTTTGATTGGCATCGCATGAAACCTGTAGAGAACTTTGGGTAATATCGCCATTTTGATGATGTTAGTTCTGCCTATCCATGAACAGGGTACATTTTTCCATCTTCTGAGATCTTCTTCTATCTCTCTCTTTAAGGTTCTGTAGTTTTCATTGTATAAATCTTTCACCTCTTTTGTTAGGTTGATTCCCAAGTATCTTATTTTCTTTGAGGATATTGTGAATGGAGTGGTTTTCCTTATTTCCATTTCAGAGGTTTTGTTGCTGATATACAGGAATGCCTTTGATTTATGCGTGTTGATTTTATAACCTGCCACTTTGCTGAATTCATTTATTAACTCTAGCAGCTTCTTTGTAGACCCTTTTGGGTCTGTTAAGTATATTATCATGTCATCCGCAAATAGCGATAATTTAATTTCTTCTTTTCCTATTTTTATACCTTTAATTTCTTTTGTCTGTCTAATTGCTCTGGCTAGTACTTCAAGAACTAAATTGAATAGAAGTGGTGATAGAGGGCATCCCTGTCTTGTTCCAGATTTTAGAGGGAATGCCTTCAGTTTTTCTCCGTTTAGGATGATGCTAGCCTGAGGTTTAGCATATATAGCTTTTACAATGTTGAGGTAAGTTCCTGTTATCCCTAGTTTTTCTAGTGTTTTGAACATAAAGGGATGCTGTACTTTGTCAAATGCTTTTTCTGCGTCTATCGAGATGATCATATGGTTCTTGTCTTTAAGTCTATTGATGTGGTGAATAGCATTTATTGATTTCCGTATATTGAACCAGCCTTGCATCCCAGGGATGAATCCTACTTGATCATGGTGCACAAGTTTTTTGATATGTTTTTGTATCCGATTCGCCAGAATTTTATTGAGAATTTTTGCATCCAAGTTCATTAGAGATATTGGTCTGTAGTTTTCTTTCTTTGAAGTGTCTTTGTCTGGTTTTGGGATCAGAGTGATGTTGGCCTCATAGAATGAATTTGGAAGAGCTCCTTCTTTTTCTATTTCTTGAAATAGCTTGAAAAGTATTGGTATTAATTCTTCTTTGAAGGTTTTGTAGAATTCCGCTGTATACCCATCCGGTCCAGGGCTTTTCTTGGTTGGTGGTCTTTTAATGGCTTCTTCTATTTCTTCCCTTGTTATTGGTCTGTTTAAATTGTGTGTGTCTTCCTGTCTCAATCTGGGCAGATCATATGCCTTAAGAAATCTATCGATATCTTCACTATCTTCTATTTTATTGGAATATAGGGTTTCAAAATACTTTCTAATTATCCTCTGTATTTCTGTAGTATCTGTTGTGATATTGCCTTTTTCATCCCGTATGTTGGTAATTTGAGTTCTCTCTCTTCTTCTCTTCATTAGCATGGCTAAGGGCCTGTCTATCTTATTTATTTTTTCAAAGAACCAACTTTTAGTTTTCTCAATTTTTTCAATGGTTTTTTTTGTTTCAATTTCGTTGATTTCTGCTCTAATTTTAATTATTTCTTGTCTTCTACTACATTTGCTGTTGTTTTGCTCTTCCTTTTCTAGGTTTTTGAGGTGTAGTGTGAGTTCATTTATTTGTTGTTTTTTTCTTTTTTTGAGGAAAGAACTCCAAGAAATGAATTTCCCTCTTAAAACTGCTTTCATTGTGTCCCATAGATTCCGGTATGTTGTGTCTGTATTATCATTTGTCTCTAAGAATTTTTTCATCTCCTCCTTTATGTCTTCTGTAACCCATTGATCATTCAGTAACATATTGTTCATTTTCCAGGTGATGTAGGATTTTTCATTCCTTCTTTTATCATTGATTTCCAATTTCATTCCATTGTGATCAGATATGGTGCATGGTATTATCTCCACGCCTTTATACTTACTAAGAGTTGCCTTATGGCATAATATATGGTCTATCTTTGAGTAGGATCCATGTGCTGCTGAGAAGAACATGTATCCACTTGATGATGGTTGATATATTCTATATATGTCGGTTAAGTCTAGGTTATTGATTGTGCTGTTGAGTTCTATAGTTTCTTTATTCAGTTTTTGTCTAGAGGATCTGTCTAATGGCGAGAGCAGTGTGTTGAAATCACCCATAATTATTGTGTTGTGGTCTATTTGACTCTTGAACTTGAGGAGAGTTTGTTTTATGAACGTTGCAGCTCCATTGTTTGGTGCATACAAATTGATAATTGTTATGTCTTGTTGGTGGATGGTTCCTTTTAACAGCATATAGTGTCCTTCTTTATCCTTCTTGATTAACTTAGGTTTAAAGTTGATTTTATTCGATATGAGTATGGCCACTCCTGCTTGCTTCCGAGGGCCATGTGAGTGGTATGATTTTTCCCAACCTTTTACCTTCAGCCTGTGTATGTCTTTTCCTATCATATGAGTCTCTTGAAGGCAGCATATTGTTGGATTTGTTTTTTTGATCCAGGTTACTAGCCTATGTCTCTTGATTGGTGAGTTTAGGCCATTAACATTTAAGGTTACAATTGAGATATGATTTGTACTTCCAGTCATGCTTCTTTATTTATTTATTTTAGTTTGGCTGGTTTTACTTTTTGGTTATTTTCCTCCCCCTTTACTGAGATACCTCCTGCTGTTAGTTTTGGGCACTATTTTTCAATTCCTCTTCTGGTAGTATTTTGCTCAAAATGCTTTACAATGCTGGTTTTCTTGCTGCGAATTCTTTTAGCTTTTGTTTATCGTGAAAAATTTTAATTTCATTGTCAAATCTGAAGCTTAATTTTGCTGGATACAGTATTCTTGGTTGGAATCCATTATTTTTCATTGTTTGAAATACATTGTTCCAGGATCTTCTCGCTTTCAAAGTCTGTGATGAGAAATCAGTCCTTAACCTAATTGGTTTACCCCTGAATGTAATCTGCCTCCTTTCTCTCGTAGCTTTTAATATTCTCTCCTTGTTCTGTACGTTGGCTATCTTCATAATTATATGTCTTGGAGTTGGTCTATTATGGTTTTGAATGTTTGGGATCCTGTAGGCTTCCAGGATTTGGCAATCCATTTCATCTTTCATCTCTGGGAAGTTTTCTAGAATTATTTCATTTAATATGCTGTCCATTCCTTTGGTTTGTGTCTCTGTGCCTTCTTCTATCCCGATGACCCTCAAATTTGGTTTTTTTATGACATCCCATATCTCTTGAATAGATTGCTCATGGGATTTATTTTTTTATTTTTTTTAAAGAATTTTTAATATTTATTTTTTAGTTCTCGGCGGACACAACATCTTTGTTGGTATGTGGTGCTGAGGATCGAACCCGGGCCGCACGCATGCGAGGCGAGCGCGCTACCGCTTGAGCCACATCCCCAGCCCTGCTCATGGGATTTAAGCATCTTTTCTGTGTTGACTATATTCTTTTCAAGTTGATAAACCTTGTCTTCATTATCTGAAGTTCTGACTTCTACTTGATCAAGTCCATTTGTAATATTCTTGTTTGAGTTTTTAATTTGGTTTATATTTTCCTGCAATTCTAGGATTATTGTTTGATTTTTTTTTAAGATCTCTATCTCCTGGTAGAGTACTATTGGGTTTTTTATAGAAAAGGTTTACAAACCCCTGTTCTTATGAACAATAATAGCTTGTGTCAGCAATCATTTATTGCTTTCCAGCTCCAAATTCAGCTTGTAGTTCCTGCTCTGGGAAATGTACTTTTAAGTATTTTCTGGGGGACCAGTGAGCCTATGTGAAGGCTTGCTCCTGCTATGTGTTTAGTGCTGCAGGTGTGTGGGAATATCCCATGGTACTCTGCTGCAGTTGTATGCCAGAGTAGTCCTTTGGTGACCCCATCTGTTGACCACCTTCCTGCGCTGGCCCTGGGTTGACCCTGTTTACTGGCATTGTGTCTGTAGTAGTGTTGTGATTCCCACACATTGGAGTCACCTGCAGCTTTGAACATGGTTTTCTGCTTGCCCAATACCTGTGGAGCTCTGCCCCGAGCAGACATCTCTGCCACCCTGTAGACTGCAACCTCATTTTCTCCAAGGGGGTCTGAACCCTGATCTTGAGGAGGAAGCTCCCCTTCCAAGTATCCTCTCTTGAACACTCTGCCTCAGGCTTAGGGAAGTTTTAGAACTCTCCTGATGCCTTTATATTACTCTCCTTTCATAGCTAAATACCTCTTTAAATAATCTTCCTCTGTTTAAATTACTGTGTGGTTTCTGTCTCCCCATTGGATCCAGACCAATATACAACTTAAAGTGTTGCCATTTCCTATTCTTGGGACTAAAGCTTTTAAGACAAAATCTAGGATACAAGTTAGTAGGTAAAGGGAAATGTTTGTTAAAAACGAAGTGTTTTTCTCATACTTTAATGAAGTAATACACATTCATTAAAGTAGAAAATGAAGGGAAATGGGTGTGGGGCAGAAATTACATCACCATAAGGCCTCCACTGTTAGATCTTAATCTGTTTTTGGCAGGAACTTGTAAACTGCAGGAGGACAGGTTCCTGTCTGTGTCTGCTCATGATCCATTAGTGCTTGATACATAGTAGCCCCCCTGCTGAATGCCTCACAAGAGCAAGCAGAGGTCTGTGATCCCAGCAACTTCCAGACTGAGGCAGAAGGATCACAAGTTCCAGGCCAGACTCAGCAATTTAGTGAGACCCTGTCTCAAAAAATAAAAGGGCCTGGGGCTGGGGTTGTAGCTTAGTGGTGGAACACTTGCCTAGCACATGTGAGGCACTGGGTTTGATCCTCAGCACCACATAAAAATAAATAAATAAAGGTGTTGTATCCATCTACAACTTTAAAAAAAAGGTGGGGGATTGATGATATAGCCCAGCAGTAGAGCATGGTATTGGCACCAAAACAAACACGAAGACCAATGATGCAGAGTAGAATTGACAAACAATGACAAACCCACATAAATTCAGTTACCTCATGCTAGGAGCCACAAGCAAATAATATGATGCATGGCACTTTCGGTTGTAAGGTGACGCCAGCTAGCCATTGAGATGATATGATTATGTTAAGATTTACATTCATATGGAAATTGGACTCCTGCTGTTCACCTTGGCCTGCTACGGGACTCATGTTACAGGACTCCTGGAGAGTTCCCATTGGTTGGGGAAGGATAGTAGGAGGGAATTCCGGGGGGAGGTCCGGGCCCCCGGTTCCGGTAGATGCGCGCGTGGGTGGACCGGTTTTGGCTTGCGGGCGCGTATGGAGTATTGGCGGCTTTTTCAAAAATAAAGTTTTGTTCCTGCTTGAGTGGCTCGTGATTCTGTGCCCAGCCAGACTGAGGCAATTGGTGGCCCGGACGGGGAACGCCTGAAACATAGAGGTGAGTAAAATTGCTCGCCCCTGAGGGAAGGCGACAGAATGGGTGACCATTTCAAAAAACAATGTGTTCTTGTTTTGATTTATTTTGTTTTTATTTCAAGCTCCCTAGCCCTAGAATTTTCTCAGGCGAACTGGGAAAAATGGTTGGCTCAAGGTTTGAAGTTATTCGGCCCTGAGAAAGAGAAAATTGATACAACCATTCTCTGCTCCGTTTTTGTTTCATTCTGCTTCGGCTTTGTTTTATCCTATCTTATTGGGTTACGTTACCTTTATAGTAGATTAGAACCTAGTAAAAAACAAACCGAAAAACTGTTAAGTAAATTATTAGAGGTCCAAACTATGGTAGAAAAAACGCTAGGTCAAGCAAAAGAGAAGGTCTCTCAAGCTAGTCAGACAGAGGAAAATTTAAAGAAAGAAAGCTTAGAGGAAAAACAGCCATCAGGTGGAGAATTACAACAGGAGGCTGCTACTAACTCCGTTCTATCACCAGAGGGCGTAATTCAACCAACAGCTCCATCTACAGCTGAGCGGCCCTCAACTCCCGTAGTTGATGGACGGAATTCTGAGGCAGGACTCCAAAGATTAGCATGCCCTGTACTTGAGCAGGCAGGAGGGCAACGAATTCACCATGCTTTAGATTTCAAAACAGTAAAGCAATTAAAGGAGGCTGTAACAACCTATGGGCCGCAAACTCCTTTCACGGTAAGCAAGGTCGAATCTGTTACCAACTTGGACATGACACCAGCAGATTGGGCTAACATGTGTTGATCTGTGCTAAATGGAGGACAATATTTGTTATGGAAGGTTGCCAATGAGGAATTTTGCATGGAGACAGCTAGGCGAAATGCAGCAGCCGGTTACCCACAAAGAAATCTAGATAAGTTATTACGAAAGGGACCTTATGAGGGTCAAAGATAGTAAATTGAATGTGACCCTGGCGTATACGCACAAATTGCTGTAGATGCAGTTAGGGCATGGAAAACTTTACAGGGGCATGGAGATTTACAAGGTCAATTATCTAAGGTAATACAAGGAACTAATGAACCTTACGCTGAATTTGTAGATAGGCTTATTCAGACAGCCTCTAGAATATTTGGAAATACAGAACAGGCAATGCCATTTATAAAACAACTGGCTTATGACCAAGCAAATCGTTGCTGCAGAGAGGTCATTAGACCATGGAGACATGAAGATTTAAACACATATATTAAATTATGTAGAGACATTAATGAACAAGGGCAAGTCTTAGCAGCAGTACAACAGGCTTTAGATGCCAGGCCAAAAACATGCTGTAATTGTAATCAAACAGGACATTTTAAAAGGAGTTGCCCCGTAAGAGGAGGGTTTAACAAAGCTGGATATCAAAGGAATAGAATACCGGGTATTTGCCCACGATGCCATAGAGGGAAACGTTGGGCTAATGAATGCCGTTCTCAAACCACCATAGAGGGTATTCCGTTATCAAAAAAACGGACAAGGACCAAGTGTTTACCCACGATATCGTGGAGAAAGGTATCAGGCTCCATTGCCAAAAAACGGACTGGAGGGCCCAATGCCCCAGGGCCCAAAACCACAAATATACGGGGCAATGGAGGAACCCAGCAGCACCATCAAGATAGTGCCCAGGACGCATTATCCATTAAATCCCTCATCAGACAAACTAGAGGGAGCGCAGGGTTGGACATCTGCGCCTCTGCCAGAGCAGTACTAACTCCAGAGATGGGAGTTCAAATCATTCCCACAGGAGTAAAAGGACCTCTTCCCCAGGGAACAGTAGGCTTATTATTGGGACGCAGTTCTTCTACACTAAAAGGACTTATGATAAGTCCTGGGGTAATTGATCCCGATTATGAGGGTGAAATAAAAATTATAGCTAGTTCTCTAAGAGGTATATCAGTAATCTCACCAGGAGATAGAATAGCACAGTTATTAATAATACCCAGCCTGCATAATAAATTTTCCAGTTGTAATGTAGAAAGAGGTTCCAAGGGATTAGGCTCCACAGGTGTAGATTGGGCTATGCTGTCTTTAAATTTAGATTCTTGCCCAATGCTAAAATTAAATATTCAAGGACATGACTTTAATGGGCTGCTGGACACAGGTGCTGACCTCAGCATCATATCTCGTCAAGAATGGCCAAAACATTGGCCATTACAACAAGCCACTCAAACGCTTCGAGGCCTAGGAGTGGCAACAAATCCCCATAGAAGTGCTATGGTATTAGATTGGAGGGATCCTGAAGAATGTGAAGGAACTATACAGCCCTATGTATTGGATCATCTTCCCGTAAATTTATGGGGACGAGATGTCCTAGATCAATTAGGATTGACATTAACAAATAACATCAATCCTAACGCGCCCACTACTAGGGCTAAATAAGGCTTTAGGAAAGAAAAAAGATTAAGAGAACAAGAACAAGGTATGATAGCACCTATTCAAATAGATCAAGAAATAAATAGACATGGATTGGGTTTTCAGAAAGGGCCGCTGAGACAATCAAAATTACTTGGAAATCAGAAAGACCAGTGTGGGTTCCTCAGTGGCCCCTGACTAAAGAAAAGATACAAGTAGCCCATGACTTGGTCAGACAACAATTAGCAGAAGGACATATACAACCTTCCGTATCCCCCCATAATACTCCCATTTTTGTCATTAAAAAGAAATCTGGTAAATGGAGATTATTGCAAGATTTAAGAGCCATTAATAATGAGATGGTTATTATGGGGCCTGCTCAATCAGGGATTCCCCAATTGTCTGCTTTACCAAAAACCTGGTATGTTTTAGCTATAGATATTAAAGATTGTTTCTTTTCAATTCCAATTCATCCCGAGGATAGTCCACATTTTGCGTTTACTATCCCTGCACCGAATCATGAAGGTCCTGATCAGAGATATGAATGGAAAGTACTCCCTCAAGGGATGGCTAACAGCCCAACTATGTGTCAAATTTATGTTAACAAAGCAATCCAGCCACTTAGAAATCAAAATCCTGAACTACAAATATTTCACTATATGGATGATGTGTTATTGGCACATAAAGATAAAAACACATTGCTAGAATGTTATGCCACACTTACAAACTTATTAAAAAATTATAATCTAGAGATAGCAATAGATAAACTACAATTAAATCTTCCAATAAATTATTTAGGAGTTCTATTATCCTCAACCATAGTCCGTCCACCAAAAATTCAAATACGAGTAGATCAACTCAAATCACTTAACGACTTTCAAAAGTTATTGGGAGACATAAATTGGATAAGGCCTTATCTAGGCATACCAACAGGAGAGTTGGGACCTTTATTTGATATTCTAAAAGGTCCATCAGATCCAAATTCACCCCGCATGTTAACGCCTGAAGCAAGAAAAGCATTAAAAATCATTGAGACATATATGGAAAATATGCATTTGGATAGAATTGATATAAGTTTGCCTTTATTATTTATTGTACTACCAACAAAAAATATTCCTACAGGAGTATTTTGGCAAGAAGGTCCATTATTGTGGATACATTTATCTTATTCTCCTAACACTATTCTTACTAGATATCCTGAGGTTGTAGGACAATTAATACTCAAAGGAATAAAAGCAGCAAAGGGAGTGTTTGGGATTTCTCCCAATAAAATTATTACTCCATATACTATGGATCAAATTGATGAGTTAGCTAATGAGTTAAATACTTGGGCAATAATCATGTGTAAAACTAGTGTTTCATTTGATAATCACTTACCATCTAATCCTTTGTTGTCTTTTTGGTCTAAGCATCCTGTAGTTTTTCCAAAAATGACAAGAAAAACCCCTATCATAAATACTCCAAATATATTCACTGATGGGTCAAACAATGGTACAGCAGCAGTAGTTACTCCTGATCAAACTTTTACATTTTTAGTACCCAAACAATCAGCTCAAAAGGTAGAGCTTAATGCAGTATTACAAGCTTTTATGATGTTTAAAGATTCTGTATTTAATTTATTTTCTGATAGTCAGTATGTAGTTAATGCTATAGTATCCCTTGAAGATGCTGGTAGGATTTCACCTTCTTCTACTGTTTTCTCTTTGTTTTCCGCTATACAAAGTCTAATCTGGGACAGAAAAGATCCATTCTTTATAGGACATATCAGGGCACATACAGGATTGCCTGAAGCCCTTAGTTTGGGCAATGAACTAGCAGATAAATCTACACATGACATACATATTTTCTCCACAATAGAAGAAGCTATAAATTTTCATAAAAGGTTCCATGTCAATGCTAATACTTTACAAAAGCGTTTTAAAATAACTAAAGAACAAGCCAGACATATAATAAAACAATGTCAAAATTGTGTGACATTTTTACCACAAGTTAATCTTGGAGTCAATCCTAGAGGACTGATACCTAACCATATTTGGCAGATGGACGTCACACACTTGCCAGAATTTGGAAAATTAAAATATTTACATGTTACAGTTGATACTTCTTCCGGATTTTTGATGGGCTCCCTTCATGCCGGAGAAAAAACTAAAGATGTTATAGCTCATTGCTTACAAAATTTTGCCACTGTGGGCGTTCCAAAACAGTTAAAAACGGACAATGGTCCTGGTTATACTTCCACCTCTTTTAAACAATTTTGCTCATCATTTGGCATTACTCACATAACAGGAATTCCATACAATCCACAAGGACAAGGCATAGTTGAAAGAGCTCATCAAACTATTAAAATGTACTTATTAAAACAAAAGGAGGGAATTCAAAAGGGGTATATATCCCCCAAAGATAAACTTAAAATAACCCTTTTTACTCTAAACTTTTTAAATTTGGATTCATCAGGGCTTAGTGCTGCGGAAAGACATTTGTATCCAAAAAATGTACATAAGCCTAAGGTACTTTGGAAAGATATTCTAACAGGACAATGGAAAGGTCCTGACCCAGTGATAGTCTGGAGTCGGGGCTCTGTCTGTGTTTTTCCACAGGAAGAACAGCAGCCGATTTGGATTCCAGAGAGGTTAACCAAAACAATTTCTACAGACCAAAAGGAAGATGATTTGACTCAAATCCATAACAGCTGATATCCAGAACTCCAGCTTGGCTATTCTTACATCTGTGACAGTGATTAACCAGGATGCTTTTTTCAATATCTATTTTATTATTGCTTTTTCCCACATCATAAAGTTCCATTTTATTTTTTAGCTCATACAGACCTAGATTAATGTTTTTCTGATCAGTTTTATTTTTTGACTATGGAGTTTTTAAACATTGCAATGGAGATTTCACCTATGTAAAGCCACAAGGCCTTTACTATTGTCTTATGTGTTGTATGTTACGTGTGCACATTTCTGTTTTGTGTTGTATGTCTGTATGTGCGTATGTCCATATATCATATATGAGGAGCGCTCATAAAAATATGGATCCCAAATTTTTTTTATTATTCATGTGATTTTAATGGTTTAATTTAATTTGGGTAAACAGCTGTTGAAGAGTGTTTTAATATGTGTACAAATAAGCAGGTTAACAGATCTGTTTGTTTACTTTCACCTTTCCTTTTCATTATATTTAATAATTCTGTTCAAGATAATGTAAATTGTTCTAAAAATTGTTTTCTTAATACCTGTTGAAATGTTACATTTTTTTTTCTCTTTTCTTAACATCATTGTCAATCCCTATTTTCATCCCAGTGCCGGTGAAGACAAAGATGAAACCAATCTACAACTTCTTCAATAATTATCACAACAAACTGTATAAACTGATGTATCAATGAATAGTAACTCAACAAGTAATGCTCAATCACTGAGTCGATTTATTTTGGGAGGAAATGGACATATTGATAGATTCCTCCACTTTGAACTGCTTACAAAACTTGCCTGGACTATGTATCACTTGTATGCATTGTGCTCTATCTGTTGATGCAGCGAATTATGGTAGTGCTGGCGTATCTTTGCTGATGTATCACCAGTGATGCAATTTTTCCTAAAGAGCCGTCTATTGACTTGATGTCGTGGCATTTCTGTATCCTCCTCCCTTCTACTAGTGATGGTCTAATTTTGGGGGCCAACTGAGGTGAGGCAAAGAACTTCACCCCCCACTGGCACCAAGGTCAAATTTGGGGGCCAACAGAGGTGAGGCAAAGAACCTCACCTCCCCACTGGTGCACAGGCCTATCCACAGGTATGGCTATATACTGGACCGGTAGTCAGTGACGGGTATGATTCAGTTGCAGTGGTATCAACCTAAGACAGGAGGCTGACCCCTAGAGGTCAGTTTTCCGATGACGGGTAAGAACCATATGTTGAATTGGACATACCTAACAGGCACGGTCCCTAGCCACATTGCCTGTTGCTTAATTAAACAGAAGGGGGCAGATGCTAGGAGCCACAAGCAAATAATATGATGCATGGCACTTTCGGTTGTAAGGTGACGCCAGCTAGCCATTGAGATGATATGATTATGTTAAGATTTACATTCATATGGAAATTGGACTCCTGCTGTTCACCTTGGCCTGCTAAGGGACTCATCTTATGGGACTCCTGGAGAGTTCCCATTGGTTGGGGAAGGATAGTAGGAGGGAATTCCGGGGGGAGGTCCGTGCCCCCAGTTCGGTAGCCGCCGGCATGGGTGGACCGGTTTTGGCTTGCGGGCGCATACGGAGTATTGGCGGCTTTTTCAAAAATAAAGTTTTGTTCCTGTTTGAGTGGCTCGTGATTCTGTGCCCAGCCAGACTGAGGCAACCTCATAGTAGACAAAGGCACCACAAACACACATTGGAGAAAAAAAATAGCCTCTTCAACAAATAGTGCTGGGGGCTGGGGATGTGGCTCAAGCGGTAGCGCAGCATGCGTGCTGCCCGGGTTCGATCCTCATCACCACATACAAACAAAGATGTTGTGTCTGCCGAGAACTAAAAAATAAATATTAAAAAATTCTCCCTCTCTCTCTCTCTCTCTCTCTCTCTCTCTCTCTCTCTCTCTCCCCTCCCTCCCTCCCTCACTCTCTCTTTAAAAAAAAAACAAATAGAGCTGGGAAAACTTGAAATCCATAAGTAACAAAATGAAATGAAACACCTGTCTCTCACCATGCACAAAACTCAACTCAAAGTGGATCAAGGATTTAGGCATTAGACCAGAGACCCTGTGCCTACAAGAAGAAAACGTAGACCTGGGCAGGGGATGTGGCTCAAGCGGTAGCGCGCTCACCTGGCATGCGTGCGGCCTGGGTTTGATCCTCAGCACCACATACAAAACAAAGATGTTGTGTCCCCCGAGAACTAAAATAAAATATTAAAAAATAAAATATTAAAAATTCTCTCTCTCTCCTCTCTCTCTCTTTAAAAAAAATAAAATAAAAAATAAATATTAAAAAAAAATTCTCTCTCTCTCTCTCCCCCTCTCTCACTCTCTCTTTAAAAAAAAAAATGTAGACCCAACTGTCCATCATGTTGGCTTAGGAACTGACTTCTTCAACAAGACTCCTAAAGCACAAGAAGTAAAATCAAGGATCAATAAATGGCTCAGGCATAGTGGCACATGCGTGTAACTAGCGGCCTGGGAGGCTGAGATAGGGGGATCGTGAGTTCAAAACCAGCCTTAGCAACTTAGAAAGGCCCTAAGCAACTCCGTGAGACCCTGTCTCAAAATAAAATACAAAATACGGCTGCGGATGTGGCTCAGTGGTTAAGTGCCTCTGAGTTCAATACCTGGTCCGGAAGGAAAAAAAATAAAAAAGAATCAATAAATAGAATGATATAAAACTAAAAAGCGGGCTGGGGATGTGGCTCAAGCGGTAGCGCGCTCGCCTGGCATGCGTGCGGCCCGGGGTTCGATCCTCAGCACCACATACCAACAAAGATGTTGTGTCCACCAAATACTGAAAAATAAATATTAAAAAATTCTCTCCTCTCTCTCTCTCTCTCTCTCTCTCTCTCTGTTTAAAAAAAAATAAAATAAAACTAAAAAGCTTCCTCAAAATAAATAAACAAAATAAAAAGCTTCCTCATGGCAAAGGAAACAATCAAGAATATGAAGAGAGAGCCTACAGAATGGGAGAAAATCTTTGCCAACTGCACCTCAGATAGAGTATTAATCTCCAGGATATATAAAGAACTCAAAAAACTAAAAACTAAATAACCCAATCAATAATTGGTCAAAGGAACTGAACAGGCACTTCACAGAGAACGAAATACGACTGGTCAACAAATATATGACAAAAAGTTCAACATCTCTAGCAATTAGAGAAATGCAAATTAAAACTATACTGAGATTCCATTTGACTCCAGTCAGAATGGCAATTATCAAGAATACAAGTAACAATAAATGTTGGCAAGGATGTGGGGGAAAAGGTACACTCATACATTGCTGGTGGGACTGCTAATTCGTGCAACCACTTTGTAAAGCAGTAGAGATTCCTTAGAAAACTTGGAATGCAACCACCATTTGACCCAGTTATCCCACTCCTCGGTTTATACCTAAAGGACTCCAAATCTGCATACTGTAGTGACACAGCCATATCAACATTTATAGCAGCTCAATTCATAATAGCTCAGTTATGGAACCAACCTAAGTGCCCTTCAAGAAAATGTGATTTTATACACACACACACACACACACACACACACACACATACAATGGACTATTACTTAGCCATAAAGAAGAATGAAATTATGGCATTTGCTGGTAAATAGATAGAACCGGAGACTATCATGCTAAGTGAAATGAGCCAATCCCCCCAAATCAAAAGTCTAATGTTCTCTCTCATATGAAGGATGCTAATACATTATGTGGGGGGGGGGCGGAAATAGAAGTTCATTGAATTAGACAAAGGGGAATGAGGGAAAGAGAGAGGATAGGAATAGGAAAGACAGTAGAATAAACAGGACATAACTTTTCTATGTTCACTTTGAATACATGCTCAGTGTAACTCTACATTGCGTACAAACACAAGAACGGGAAGTTATACTCCATGTTTGTATAATATGTCAAAATACACTCTCCTGCCATGTATATCTAAAAAGAATAAAATTTTTTGAAAAGTACCACATGCTAGCCGTGGTGGAGCCTGTAATCCCAGTGATTTAGTAGGCTGAGGCAGGAGGATTGCAAGTTCAAGACCAGCTTCAGCAAATTAGCGAGACCCTAAGGACTTAGCGTTTGTTTATCTTAAAAATATAAGAAAGAGCTGGGGATGTGGTTCAGTGGTTAAGTGCCCCTGGATTCAATCCCGGTATCAAAAAAACGTACCATGCCACTGAGTACTATTAAGAAAATTCCCACATCACTGTAATCCCAGTGACTTGGGAGGTGAGGCAGAAGGAGGATCACAGATTTAAGGCCAGTGTGGACAACTTAGTGAAGCCCTGTATTAAAATAAAATTTAAAAAGGACTAGGGATGTAGCTCTGTGGTAAAGCAAGCCTGGGCTCAATCCCCAGTCCAGTGGGATTGAGGAAGTACTAAGCCTAGCAAGGAGGTCTGGAAATACGGTAAGCCCACCCCTTAACCTGCATGCCCATTGGAGTAACAAGCCCTAAACATCAAGAAGTTAGATAATTTGAGTGATTCATGTTTATCTGCAAAAGAACAGAAGGAGATATCTGTGAATAAAGCTGAATTTCAACACACTAAACTGTATGTCAACATTAAAAAAATTACTAAAAATGAAAAAAAAAGAAGTTAGATAATAAGAGTTAAAATCAGTTACAAGAATTGGTAAGCAGCATAAAACATTAGTTAGCTCTACAGGGTAAGTCCCTCAACCTCTCTGAGTCTGATTTCCGTTTTTTTTTTTTTTTTTTTTTTGGTACTAGGGATAGAACTCAGGGGCACTTGACCACTGAGCCACATCCCCAGCACCATTTTTTTTTTAGAGACAAGGTCTCACTGAGTTGCTTAGCGCCTTGCTGTTGCTGAGGCTGGCTTTGAACTCATGATCCTCCTGCTTCAGCCTCCTGAGCTGCTAGGTTTACAGGCATGTGCCACTGCGCCCAGCCCTGATTTCCTTTCTTGATTGCATTCATTTTCTAGAGCTGCTATTACAAAATGCCACAGACTGAGTGAGTTAACAACAAAATGTATTTTCTCATGTTCTGGAAGCTGGAAGTCCAAGATGATATGTCAGCATGTTTGGTTTCTTTCTCCTTAGCTTTCAGGTGGCCACTGTCATCTTACAGGGTCGTCCCTCTATGGTTTTCTGTTTTCTGTTTTTGCAGTACTGAGGATTCAACCCAGGGCACTCCACCACTGACCTACATCCCCAGCCCTTTTTATTTTTTTATTTTGAGACAAGGCCTTGTTAATTTGTCCAGGATGGCCTCTAACTTTCAATCCTACTACTTCAGCCTCTTGAGTCATTGGGATAACAGGGCACTACTGAGCCCAATCCTCTATTTTTGTGTCCTAATCTCTTCGTATCAGGACACCAGTCCTATTGGAGTAGAGCCCACCCTAATAACCCCAGTTTACCTTAATGACTCCTTCCTTTAAATGTCCTATCTTCAGTCACATTCTGAGGTTCTGAGCATTAAGGCTTCAACACATGAATTTTGAGGAGACACAACTCAGAACATTGATAAGATGGAAATAATGATTCCTGCCTATTCAGTCATTCAAATTTATTTGAGTGCCTGCTGTATGCCAATCCCTGGGCTTATAGTGGTGGAGCCCTAGCTATCATTACAGAGTTTGTAATGGAGGAGGGAATCAATTATAAATCATTCCCACAAATTCTGGGAAGCACGGGGACTGCTGAAATCTAACCAGGTAAGAGTTGGCCATGGTCTTAACTTAGACTGTGACAGTGAGGAAAGAGAACATAGGAAAAATGTAAAGATGTTTATGAGAGAGAGAGAGAGTCAACACAGTTGATGAGTGAGTGAGTGTGGTATCAAAATCCTAGGTTTCTGGCTTGAGCAACTGGATGGGGGTGCCAGGGCAGGTAGCATCACATGTTGAGATGGCAAATGGAGGAGGAAGGGGGCAAAGAGGATCAGCTTCACTTCCAACCTGCTGAATGGCCATATCCACCAGGTATCTAACCTAATGCTTAAGAGCATGAGTTTTAGAGTCTATAAACCAGAGTTCAGCCCCAGCTTGTCCATTTCCTGGCTGTGTGATTCAGAGAGAGTTCCTTAATTTCTCTGAACTGCCATTTGTTCAGTATAATGTGGGCAGGGTCCATCTCCCTTACAAGGTTATTGCTGAGCATTAAATGATATTAAACTGTTCAGCACATAGCACTGTAGACCCATGGATCTGGCACAACAATAGAAGGTTATTAAAATTGTTACTAAATACGGGTGAAATGGTGAGCAAATCCAAGCTTTCTTTGCGCTTATAGATCATGTCTCTAAACTGCGGTTTCAGTTGCACTGCTCCATTTGCAAAAATTTCCTTTTGTTTTTCCTTTCGTCCTGCAAATCGCAGGGTTTACCTGATGCTCAGCTCTTGGATAAAACTCAGTTAAGAGGCAGGATTTCCTGAAGACAGTTTTGAAAAGGGAACTCAGTACTCATTCTACACTCTCGCCGGCAGGTGGCGCCCCGCTCTGCGCGTCTGCTGGTAGTTCTCGTGACCGTCCTCCGCGGCGAAGGACGATCTCAAACTCCTAATCCAAATCATCTCCGGGAAGGAGAAGTGCGGAATGCACCCGCGGGCCGTCCCGGAAAAGGACTGGCTTCCTCCTTCTAGACACAGGACTTGACTTGAACTTAGGATTCTCTAAGGAGACCATGTTGTCTCATGCGTCGGTGTCCCCAGGCGCCATTTGCAGGCACTTTGGTCCCAGGCTACTTTCCTAACTCGTCCTCTGTCAAATTCAGCTCAGGTGTCGCCTCCTCGGTGAAACCTTTCTAGATTGGCTTTTCAGTCCAGGCTGGAAATCTCTCCTGTGCTTCTACCACTTCCAGTGCATAGCACTTGGGTGGAGGTACAATACATAGATTTTAATATTTTATTATAGATAACTTAAAACATTTTTAGAAATGGAATAAGCCAGACATGGTGGTCATGGTGGTACCAGCAACTTGGGAGACTGAGGCAGAAGGATTGCAAGTTCAAGACAAGTCTCAGCAACTTAGTGAGACCGTCTCAAAAAAAAAAAAAAAAAGAGAAAAAAAAAAGGACTGGGGATATAGCTCAGTGGTAAACACCCCTGGGTTCAATCCCCAGCTACCCCTCAACAGATCTAATACTCATTCACCATGCCAGCCTTGCCAAAAACTTAATTTTTTGTTTTATTTGTTTTCTTTCCTGGTTCACTCATTAGAGAGTGGCCTCCATGAGAAGAGGACCTGTATTTTATGACATTTCCTTTCCAGCCCCTGGGCCTGACATGGATACTCATTAAAGGTTTGAGGAACAAGTGGAAGTATACTTGGTCCCATTTCTCTATTCCTACTCTTCTTCTGTCCTCCATTTTGGGAGGTTCTCTCCCTATACCTCAGTCTTTGAGAGACAATCAGGGACACAGCTACAGACACTCCCAGAAGCACTGAGGACAAAGCGTAGCTTGCCATAACCCCCACCCCACCCCCACCAAACCTTGGAATGTTAGAAACAGTGTAGGACTACACACACACACACATACACACACACGTAGTCAGATTTTGACTTCCTTCCTTCCTTCCTTCCTTCCTTCCTTCCTTCCTTCCTTCCTTCCTTCCTTTCTTCCTTTTTTTCCCTTTTCTATGAATTTGGCAAGTTACGAGTCTCATTTACATTATTTGTAAAAATAGAAATTATATTTGCAGATTAGTTGTGCAAACACCTGATGTTTGGTACATAGATGGTGTGCAATAGAGGGTGCTTTCCTTTCCTGGAGTTTTATATTGATTTTAGGCACATGACTTCATCTCTGTGGAAGAAAGGCTATTATTCAGTATGCAGCTGGAACAGTGCCAACACGGATCTTTGGAAAACATGAGCTTTCCCTGCCCAGGCAGAGGAAATGGAATGTCAGTTTTTTCCATGTCCAAGCCCTCCATATGCAACAAGAGAGGATAGATCATCAGGGCAAAGTGAGAAGGAACTGCCCTGCCGCTGCCCTGGCCCTCCCAGTCTGTTTATCCTTCTTCCATGCATTTGTCCATTTGTGCCACCTGTGTGCAGGCACGGGGTCAGGTGCTGGGACTCCGTGGTGAACAGACAGGCTGGGCCGCTGCCCTTGCAGAGCGTGCAGTGTTGTTTGTGGATGGGGATGGAGGGAGAGACAGATGTATGTTGTAACAGCCCTAACTGTAATTTCAGGAAGAGCTATGAATAAAAGTGTGGGCCATGACAGAGAGACTGGAGGGCTTCCTGAGGAATTGACATTGAATCTGAGACATAGGGCAAATGAGAGTTAACTAGGCAAGTGTGAAGGAAGAACAAAACCCTGGCATTATCCCACTCCTTGCTTTCCCTCTTTGCCCATCAACTTGTAGGGTGCTCATGTGGATGCCAGACCCAGAGCTCCCTGCCACAGAGTTCTACGGGGCCTCACCTCCCAAACCTTCTGGCCCAGCCCCTCTGGGGACGAACCATTCCTTCTCAAATGGATGCAGGAATGAATCTTCTCACCCAAGAAAGTTGCTCAAAATGACAGTGGAGAAATGTGGTTCCTTCAAGGAGCACTTGCGGTTATGGTTTGGATGTGAGGTGTCCCTCAAGAACTCATGTGAGACAATTCAAGAAGGTTTAGAGGAGAAATGATCGGGTTGTGAGAGTCTTAACCCAATCAATGAATTACTCTCCTGATGGGATTAATTGAAGATGGGTGGGGTGTGACTGGAGGAGGTGGGCATTGGGGGCCTGGCTTTGGGGTATACATTTGTATTTGGCATGTGGAGATCTCTCTCTCTCTCTCTCTCTCTCTCTCTCTGCTTACTGATCATCATGTGAGCGGCCTCCCTCGCCACACTCTTCCACCATGACGTTAAGCTTCACCTCAAGCCCTGAGGGAATGGGGCCTGCTGTCTGTGGATTGAGACCTCTGAAACTGTGAGCCCCCAAATAAACTTTTCCTCCTCTACAGTGGGTCTGTTCAGGTCTTTTAGTGAAACAGCTGACTAAAACACTTGCCTTCTACTCAAGGTGTGTAGAGACAAACTATCTCCAAAGAACAGATTCTAGACACTGAGAATCGGGTGCTTTCTGGCTAATGTTTTGCTGGCTCTACTGTCTTCTCAGCACAACCTTCTGCCCTGTGCTGTGATTTTTCTTCTCTTCCCATATCACGGCACTCCTTAGCCTCTCCCCACCAGAGATATCAGGCCACAGTCTGAGCCTGCTCTTCCTGCTTTGGCATGGCCAGAGGTCAGGGCCCCGATCAGGGAGGTATTCTATTGCTGGGCAATAGGACCCAGCCCAGTCAAGGGTAAAGGATGAATCTGATGTCAGCCCTGGGTGTGGTCAGCCAGCAGATGGTCTGTGATTCTCAAAAGGAAAAGAAGGGACCACCAAGAACAGAGCCAGGCTGCTTTTATTTTGTCCTCTTTGCTCATCTGGCAGATTGGAGCAATCACAGGCAAGAGCCCGAATCCCCTTTATGGATGGTATGGGAGAGCATGTGCCCAGACTGTCGCCATATGGTGTTGCATCTAGTGACAGAGCTGTCCCAAATGCTATGCTGTTTAGGAGTTTTTATCACAACTTGGTTAAAGATAAGGTGATCAGAGATGACACTAGTCTGGGCAGAGAGATAAAAATAATATGTCAGGCACTCTTCACTTTGCCATATGCTTTTTTAAAATTTAATTCTTATGATATCACCCTAAGAAGTAGGAAAGATTATAGTCTGATTAACAGAAGAGGAAACAGAGGAGTTCAGCAACATGCCCAATGTCACATAGCTAGTAAGTAGTGAGAAGGGCTTGGAAAATCACCTATAGCTGTTCACTTGCACTGACAAACTCCATGCACCCACCCACCCACCTACTCATTCACCCACTCATTGCCTTATCTACCCACCCTCCATCCATCCATCCATCTATCCATCCATCAATCCATCAATCAATCATCCACCAATCTAACTGTCCATCCCCTACCCACCCATTCACCCACTCATCTACCCACCTATCCATCCAACATTTACTGAGCTCCTTCCACGGGCTAGAAGTCTCTGAGGCAGAATAGACAAGGTCCTGCTCTCATGGAACTTACATTCAAGTGAGGAAAATGAGAAGAATGAAGTCAAAAAATTAAAAAGATGATTTTGTGGAAATGTTATAAAGAATAAAGTGGGATAATACAAGAAGGCACTTCACTAAATGGCCAGGGAGATGTCTCTCAGGAATTGATCCTGTGGCCTCAAGGAGCCTTGTTGGGGCAGATCTGGGGAAGGCCCTTAGATAAGATCAGCATTGGCGTCTTTGAGAAACAAAGGACTAAGTGGTTTAAGGTTTAAGGGGTTCTGAGTGACCTGGGTCTCTACGCGGAGTCCTAAGAAATTGAGATCAATATTAAGTCATGCTTAAGCTCAGAGCCACAACGGACTTAGCAAGGGACTCTGTGGATTTGCCTAAACTGGGAATGCACAAGAGACTAGAGCTCATCAGGCCAACGCACCATGACTTTAACTTGCTCTGACAAAGAAACATCTGTAGGGGCTGGGGATGTGGTTCAAGTGGTAGCGCACCCACCTAGCATGCGTGAGGCACTGGGTTCGATTCTCGGCACCACATAAAAACAAATAAAGGTCTATCAACAACTAAAAAAATAAAAATTTTAAAAAAAAAGAATCATCTGTAATGGAGAAGGGGATGGCTCTCTGCTCTTCCTGCTAGTCAGCCCTCACCTGGATAAAGGTGCTTGATCTGGGCACTGCCAACAGACAAGTTATACAGTTACACCTAAAGAATTGCCACCATGTGAAGAGCAGGAGGGCCCGAGAAAACACTTATTCCAGACGGAGAGGTGGGCAGCATGACAGCTGCCTCCAGAAGGACTTAGAGGGGATCATATTTCTTTATTTTTATTCTTTTGATAAGATAAATACAGGCAGACAATTCCTAAAATAGGAAAAATGTATAAGAAAGAGAAATGTCTTTTAATTCCATTATCCAGAGATAATCTCTGACAACTTTAGCAGAATTTCTTCCAGTACTATTTCTAGGCTTTTTAAAAATGTCACAAAATCGTTTTGTGCATCTACATAGTTGTGTTGGTGTGTGTGTGTGTGTGCGCGCGCTTGTGCACATACTTTCACATCTATAAAAGCAGTGGAAGAGAATGGTCAGAAATAGGCTCTGGAGCACCTGACCTGGGCTTCAGTCCTGATTGTACTGTTGTTACCTGCATGACCTGAGAAAGGACCCTGTCTCTCATCTCTCTATCCCCTTGTGGATACTGTTGGTGTCTACTGGGAGTAAATGCACTAATAGTAATTGTAAACATAAAAACAGCCTGCACAAACCTAAGTTATGTAATGTTTGATAAATAAGTAAATACTATCATATATATGTATGTATGTGTGTGTGTGTGTATATATATATATATTTGCGGGGGCGGGGTCTGGATGGGGCACTGGGGATTGAACTCAGGGGCACTTAGCCCCTGAGTCACGTTCCCAGTTCTCTTCTTATTTTTTATTTTGAGACAGGGTCTTGCTAAGTTGCTGAGCAATCCTCAAAAGACATCTCCCTGGCAGTTCAGTGAAGTGTCCTCTTCTATTATCCCACTTTATTGTTTATAACATTTCCTCGAAATCATCTTTTTAAGGATTTGAACTTGCAATCCTCCTGCCTCAGCCTTCAGAGTTGCTGGGATTACAGATGTGAGCTACCAAACCTGGTTTAATACCATTCTCTTCTAATATTATATCATAAGCATTTCATTATGATATTGATAGGATATCATAACATAATTCCATCACATAATTTTACCATAGTTTGTTTAAATGTTCCCCTGATATGAGACATCACTTATATGTAATGGTTCATCCCATGCCAATCATTTGGTCTATATTTCCAAATGCTGCATTCAGGTAAAGCCACCAGAATGGAATTACTGGCTTAAAGAATATAAAAATCCATGCTCTTTAGATTTTTATTTTATTTTTTACATTAAAAGGATTTTTAAGCAGGAACAGTGGCATATGCCTGTAATCTTAATAACTAGGGAGGCTGAGGCAGGAGGATCACAAGTTTGAGGCCAGCCTCAGCAACTTTGAGACCCTGTCTCAAAGTAAAAGAATAAAAAATACTGGGGATATAGCTCAGTGATAAAGCACTCCTTGGTTTAATCTCCAGTACCAAAATACACACACACACACACACACACACACACACACACACACACATATATATATATATATATATATATATATATATATATATATATATCAGGGATTGAACCCAGGGACACTTAACCACTGAGCCACATCCCATCCTTTTTTAATTTTTTAGTTTGAGACACAGTCTCACTAAGTTGCTTAGGGCTTGCTATTGCTGAGGCTGGCTTTAAATTTATAATCCTCCTGCCTCAGTTACTAAACTACTGGGATTACAGGTTGTGCCACCACACCCAGCCCAACATTATTGTCTTGATGGTGCTTTTAGAGATAATCAATGCAAACAGAAGATATATGTATATACAACCCCCACTTTTGGGGGGGACTGGAACTGGGCATTGACCACTGAGCCCCATCCCCAGCCCTATTTTGTATTTTATTTAAAGACAGGGTCTTGCTAAGTTTCTTTGTAACTCACCATTGCTGAGGCTGACTTTGAACTTTCAATCTTCCTGCCTCAGCCTCCCAAGCTGCTGGGATTACAGGAGTTCGCCACCGTACCTGGCACAACCCCCCTTTTTAAAAATCAAAAATTGATACGGTTTAAGCACACATCTTTTCCTTTTCAGCTAATAAATATTAGAGACATTTCCTATTATTATGCAAAGAGCTTTTTCATGGTATTCTCATGCATAGTATTTCCTGTTAAGGAAAGACAATTTAACTCATGTTTTAAAGATTTGTGTAACATACCAATGATTCTGTTTAACAGAACCGTGCTCTGGTTTACACCTACCCTTTTATAACCCAGCTGATCAGTGAAACCAGAATTAAAATCCAGATCAGGTCAAAGCCATGTTATTTCTGCTGTGAAGTACAACGACTAGGTAACAGTGGTTGTCCCTGGAGAGGGGACCAGTTGCAAGAGAATAGCCCTCAGACGGTGCTGAGAAGATCTGACAGAAAAGGAGCTGGGCCAGTTGGTGAGGATCTCCGTTTTTAAATTGTATCCTCCAAACTGGTTTGGAAATGTGGGAGGAGTCCTCTAGGCAGAGCAGAGGGAACCTTGGTGGGTGGGGAGGGGCTCGCTCTCCCTAAGGACACGATTACCTCAGTGCTGGGCCAACACCAGGCTGAGAGCCCAAGGCAGAATAGAGATCACCTGAAGAGCAACCTGCATGCATGTGACTGGCTGGGAGATGACACAGTCTCCACTGGCTCCCGGGGCCCTGGGGCCTCTGGTATTCCTTCTAAAGGCTGCTTCTGGCAAGTCCTATGGGGTGTGGCATGGAAAGGAAGCAGTGCCACACCAAGTGATGTAGGAGGGACAGGACACCTATGAAGGCCTTCCTGAGGTACAGAGATCCTCTTTGTCCCAGCCAGGGTTATCTTCAGGAGCCCCAGGCCTGTGCAGTTTCATGGGACTCTGAGTTTAATACCTTTGAGCTTAATTTAGTGTTCTGCTTTTCCATCTTGAACTTTTCTTTTCTTTCTTTTTTTTTTTTTTTTTTTGTTTGGTGCTGAGGATTGAACCCAGGGGTGCTCTATCGCTGAACTACATCCCAGTCATTATTATTATTTTTTATTTGTTCTTTTTAGATATTCATGAGAGTAGAGTGCATTTTTTAGTTTGAGACAAGATCTTGCTAAGTTGCTAAGGGTCTTGCCAAGGTCCTGAGGATGGCCTCAAACTTGTGATCCTCCTGCCTTAGCCTCCTGAGTTGCTGGGATTTTAAGTGTGCATCACCATGCCTGGCTCCATCTTGAAATTCTTAATAATTTTTTAACAAAGACCCCATAATTTTATTTTTTCTGGACTCTGCAACTATGTAGCAGGTCTTGTTCCTGTACTTTATAGGAGAGTGGTAACAAGGGTTATTTTGGCCATAACCTTTACAGGCAAGGCCTTGAATCTGCCTGGGAGCCTCCTAGATTGTTTCCAAGAGCAGATGTGGACCCAAGAGTTCTTTGCCTACAGAATAAGGGGGGAGGGCAAGAGGAGGTAGACCAGAACTCTGGGAAGCCTTTGAGATCTCCCCACCCTGATTTCTCACCTACTTTCTGCCCCACTGCACAAAGATCCTCAGGGGAAATGTGGTCAGCAGCCAGCATGCTCTGGTGCACACAGAGTAGGAGCCAAGAGATTCTAGGCTAGTTTCACAAGGTGAATACTCAGTGTTTCTAGAAAGGCCTCAGGGGCCCAATGGGAGACAAGTATAAAGGCTTTTGAGGGCTGGGGGTAGGGGAAAGGGTCTGGAGGTCCAGCTGTTGGGTTCTGAGGCCAGAGCAACCCAGAGGGAACATGGGTCCTTGAGTTTGATAAATTGTTCTATGGGCCCTTGGAGACTTCGTCAGGTGCTCTTTGCTTGCCTACTTGTTTTTGTGGTTCTGGGGATTGAAATCAGGGGCACTCGACCACTGAGCCACATCCCCAGCCCTTTTCATTTTTTATTTTGAGAAAGGGTTTCACTAAATCACCAAGGCTGGCCTTGATCTTAAGATCCTCCCCGCCCTCAGCCTCCCAAGTCACTGGGATTACAGATCAGTGCCTCTGTGCCTAGCCATTGCATTATTAATAATGTAGTTTTCTCTGCAAAATTACCTTGACCTTTGTCAAATTACTTCTTCTTGTGGGGTTTTTGTTTGTTTGTTTTCTGTGTTTTGTTTCTTTTTTTTTTGCAGTGCTAAGGATGGAACCCAGGTGTCCTTATCCCCCAGTGTACCCTGCAAGCGCTCTCCCACTGAGCCACATCCCAGCCAAATTGCTGCTTCGTTTTAAGCATCCATGTCATCAACTGTCAAAAAAGCCTTATCCTCTTCTGATGCACGTTATAGAGGAAAACTTTAGAATAATCCATGACGAGCTCAGACTGCTGTACTGTAGAAACAGTGTCTTTATTAATGCCATCAAGAAATATTTAAATGCCCCATAAGCTAGATGGAAAGGTGCATTCATAAATACTTCCTAACTCCAAAAGATAGAAAGGTGCACTTGAAGACACTCGCTCCTTAACTCCAATTCCACAATATACTGCTAGAACTGACCACAATTTCTGCCTGAGGGTTAGTGTCAAAGTTGAATGTTAAACATGTAAATCACGCCTGTCATCACCTCAAAGCTGTACAGAGCCTTCGGGTGCTGGGTGGAAGGTCTGGAGCGGGAGCAAGCGTGTGCAGGCCTTCCTTTCTTCTCATCTGCACGCCTCCTTCCTCTATTCTTGGCCCTCCCCAGCAACATGGAGATCAAAGCTGTTCCTCAGACCATACAAAGCCATTGCTGGAAAAGCCACATAAATGCTGCAGCTCTTTGCTTACTGGGGCTGGGAGTGGTGCCAGGCCAGAGATTTTGGAAGGGAAATTTTGTAAATGCTGGATTAAGCCTCTGGAGCAGATGTTGCTGTGGATCGAAGGCATTCAGAGAGCAGGGCAAGCAGCAGGCATAGAGTGGGATTTGGGTGGCTCCAAGATCACTGAACAAAGACTTGTAGACACTGCACTGATGGATGGCTAAGGAAGGATGAGCTGTCAGGGATTTCCAGGGGATCCCACTGAGTGCCCCAGGGGACTGGGAATCACAGTGAGTCCTTTCAAGCGTTGAAGAAAGGACACAGCCAACTTCCTGAAGCCTCACCCACAGAATGCTTTATGCATGGTCCTCCCTCTCCCAGCTTTACACGGGCCTCCAGACTTCGGGACTTGAGAAATGGCAGCAATAATGGAGGCCCCAGAAATGCATAGAGAGCCCAGCTGTTCAGGCAGAGCTGCTCTTACTGCATCCTGGGACAGGTGATTGGAGGAACCAGAGAGGTAAGACATCTGTCTCCACAGGCACACCTGGAATCAACAGTGGCTAATTCCAAGCTCCGGGTAACTGAGTCAGGGCAAGGAAAAATGAGTGAAAATGAAAGGCCCGGGGCTGGACTCTAGCTCAGGGGTAGAGTGCTTGCCTAACATGCTTGTGGCCCTGGGCTGGATCCCCATCACTACAAAATTTTAAAAAAGAGAGGCCAGTAGACTTAAAAGGACAAGTTGTACACAGTTGGTTGAGGTTGATTTCACTGTCCTGCTTAAAGGTCTCTTTCGGAAGAGAACTCCTTATGCCACAGTGTGGAGAAGAGCTTTGGATTGGCAGCTAAGCAGACACGGATTTGAATCCTCACGCTAACACCAGCTAGTGACCTTGACCCATTTACTTGACTTTTCTGAGCACCCAGGTCCTGTTGCTAAAGTAGAGCTAGTAGTTCCTGTGTCCCATGGTTGCTCTGAATGTAAAATGTTCTTTTAACTAAGATCTTGCACACACACATGTCATTTATTAGAAGCCACGGCCCCACAGTCATCACCGACAATGTATGTCTGGGGCTGAGATGTTTCATTAGCTGAGCAAATGCTCTCAGCTGTCATTGTTCAGCTCAGCTCTAGATCCTGCTTGTTCTTGGGTGGTGACTTCAGAAGTTGCAAAGACATTCCTGCAAGCTGTTGAGAGGCCAGGGGCTTGGATTTCACTGAAGGCTTCAAAAGGTATTTTTGCCTTTGGAGGCCAGTGTCCCTTTACCACGTTTTTTCCATTTATTCTTGGCCTTTGGGAGAAGGGTTTTCATCTTTCTGTTCCCCTGAAATTAATTTTTCTCTGAAAGGATTTCTTACCACCAAAGAAGATCTGGACCTGTCCCCAAACAATCTGCGTAGGGCTGTGGCAGACACGACTGGGGATGGTTGGGAGA
This sequence comes from Spermophilus citellus, assembly GCF_964194105.1. Taxonomy (NCBI): domain Eukaryota; kingdom Metazoa; phylum Chordata; class Mammalia; order Rodentia; family Sciuridae; genus Spermophilus; species Spermophilus citellus. The sequence goes on from NC_138185.1 coordinate 164,662,445, forward strand.
GCCAGAGGAGGAAGAAGTTGGAGTGAATTCAGGAAAAGCATCAGTGTGAGAGCATCAAGGACAGAGTGTGCAGGGAGCTACAGGTGACAGTAGGGGTCTGTAGCTGGCACTACCTAAGTAACTGTGGGAATCAGCAGTCCCTGCGGACAGGCTTTTGGTCACAAAGAGATGCAGAGGTGCCACACAGTGGTACACACCTATAATCCCCCCCTCAGGGGGGCTGAGGTAGGAGGATCTCAAGTTCAAAGCCAGCCTCAGCAACTTAGTGAGGTCCTAAGCAATTCAGCAAAACCCTGTCTCTAAATAAAATATTAAAAAGGGCCAGGGATGTGGCTCAGTGGTTAAACGACTGTGGGTTCAATCCCCAGTACAAAAAAAAAAAAAAGAAATACAGATGGAGAGTAGGGTGCAGAGCAGCAGCCCTGTGGAATTGTGCAGGAGATACTGCCGTTGTGACACTTGGCCTTTAGAGACCTCTAATCCCCCTTTCTACATGCCTTTGACCTTTTTATTTTATTTATTTAATTTTGGTGGTACTGAGATCTAACCTAGGACTTGTTACACCTAAGCTATGTCTCTAGTCCTTTTCTTTTTAAAACATTTTTAATTTGAGACAGTGTCTTGCTAAGTTGCTGAGTCTGGCCTTGAACTTGTGATCCTCCTGCCTTTGCCTCCTGAGTAGCTGGAATTACAGGCATGTATCACTGAACCCAGCCACTTCCTGTCACCTCTAAGAGGCCAGGGGATACTTATGCTATCTGCTCTAGGCCCCATCTCACGTGCTGCCTATTATTCCCTAGCACTGAGCCAGCTTCCTGGGCATCTGCCCTGAGCAGTTGTAAAAGATCTTGAGTTCAGAAGGACCTTGCCAGCTCGGCTGTCTGTCTCCATCTTGAAATTCTTTTTTTTTTTTTGTCATCTTGAAATTCTTAACCATTTTCTTGGAGACAGGTCAATGCAGCGGACATAAGACATGGGATACATGCAGGATGGGGCAGGCACCTGGAACACAGTGCCAGGTGGCACACACACATAGACTGCCTGTCGCAGTCTGAAGCACTGCTGGGCCCACATTGGGCCTTGCTACTGAGACAGCAGCAGCAACCACAGGAGTGGGGCTACACAGGGGGCAGCTCTGGGACCCCAATAGGAAGTCTGCTTCTCTGTCCCTGGCTGTATAAATAACTCAGGTCTAAGTTCCAGGAAAGGAATTGCTGTTCCTGAGGCAGTAAATGTTATTAGTGAGTTATTACAAAATAAGTGTATATGTGAACATTATTAAAACTCTTCAAAGAGTTTAGAATCTTTGGTTTTGAAAAGTGCTGCAAAATTACAACAAATATTCGTAGATTTAGAAAGAGAAAGTAAATTTAAAGGTCAATGCATTCAATGGAAAAGAATATTTTCCTAAGAAATCGAAAGTACTTTCATGCAATCTGTGAGTTTACATTGTTACTCATGTAAAACTATTATCCCTGTCACATTTTATAAGTAGTTTTTTTTTTTTTTTTTGATACCAGGGATTGAACCCAGGGGGACTTAACCATTAAACCACATCCCCAACCCTTTCTATGTTTTAATTTGAGACAGGGTCTCACTGAGTTGCTTAGGGCCTCATAAGTTGCTCAGGCTAGCTTTGAACTTGCGATCCTCCTGTCTCAACCTCCTGAGTCGGTGGGATTACAGGCATGCGCCACCGTACCCGGCTAGGAAAAATATATTTAAAAAAAATTTTTTTTGTAGTTGTAGATGGACAGAATGCCTTTATTTTATTTGTTTATTTTTATGTGGTGCTGAGGATCCAACCCAGTGCCTCACACATGCTAGGCAGGTGGTCTGAGCTACAGTCCCAGCCCAGGAAAAATATTTTTAAAGGCAAAAACTCTTTATAGTCTAACTTAATGGCACCATTTCCTGCTCTTTGAACAAGGGCACCACATTTTTATTTTGTACCAGTCCCTACAAATTATGTGGTTAACCCTCCACCCGTAGCTTGAAGTCTCTCAAAGTGCCAGGGAAACTCATAGACATCTATATTTCAGAGTTCCTCTAAAATCCTTTCAATGGCGGATTTTGCCTGTCTACTGGCTCCCACCCCTTCCCCCGCAAGTAGGGCATCTGGCAGATAGAGGCCCAGGATGCAGCTAAATATATTACCATGCACAGAATTGCTCCCACTAGGACTCAGCCAGTCCAAAATGTCAGCAGGCCCTAATTGAGAAACTTTGCTCTAGGGTCTTGTTATACACCTGCCCCACCGGATGGTGGCATGCCTGGTAGTCTTTTTAAGAAACAACCTTCAGGCTCCAGCCTAGACTACTCCATCAGAACCTACATTTTAACAAGATCCCCAAGTGATTCCTGAGCATTAGAAACTTTGAGAAGCAGTAGGCTAGGGGATGCAAATCTCTAATGATAAATTTCGGCCATGCACCTGGTGCACACTAGTAATCCCAGTGACTCGGGAGGCTGAGGCAGGAGGATAGCAAGTTCAAAGCCAGCCTCAGCAACTTAGGGAGGCCCTAAGCAACTCACCAAGGCCCTGTCTCTAAATAAAGTATTTTTAAAAAGGGGTGGGGATGTAGCTTAGTGGTAAAGTGCCCCGGGTTCAATCCCTGGTACATAATAATAATAATAATAATAAATTTCAGACATTTGGGGGAGACCTCTTCCGCTTTTTCAGGGAGGTAATGGTAGGCCAGCCCTACAGGAACCCTGAGGACCATGTTGTTCCTGCTACTTTCTTATGTTTCTTAGTCTTCTCCTCAGGCCCTCCCAGGCACAGGATAGGCAGGCCCTGGGTATAAGGACCTGTGAACTGTGTGCCACAGCACCTCAGCCCTGGTGCCCGGATGTTGAACTCGTACTGACGTCAAGCAAGCATGCAGAGCAGAGCAGGCTGGTGTCAGAGTTGGGAACTTTTTTCTTTCTCTCCTCCTCCTCCTCCTCCTCCTCCTCCTCCTCCTTCTTTTTTTTTTTTTTTCTTGGTACTAGAGATTGAACCCAGAGGCACTTTACCACTGAGTTACATTTCCCAATACCGTTTTTTCCTTTTCTTTCTTTCTTTTTTTTTTTTTTTTTTTTTGAGACAGGGTATCTCTAATTTACTGAGAGCCTCACTAAATTGCTGAGGCTGGCTTCAAACTTGTGATCCTCCTGCCTCAGCCTCCAGAGTTACTGGGTTTTTCATGTGTATGCCACCATCCTGGGCAGAGCTGGGAACTTTCAGGCTCTGGTCTGTCTCCCTGCTGTTCCCAGGCCTCCTCCTGCTACAGCAGGCCTGTGTGAGGAATTGGTCCTCAGGCAAGCCTCATCTTGAATGGTATGGGCCTTTAAACACGCCAGTCTTTTCCCACCTTATTAAGCCCCACTTATCTGTTCCTCCCAAAGCTGCCGGTTTTCTCAGATTCCACAGCTATCAGCAGACAGACTTGTAACAGGGCTCCAAGCTGTTAGGAAAAGTAGCCTAAGGTCAAGTAGGGGCTGTGGCAAACGCAGGACTCCTGACCATACAAATTCAGGCCTGCTGTTGACAAAGCTTTGGGTTTTTCCAGAGAAGCAGAAAATCTAGGTTTTACTATATGAAATCATCTGATTTTTCAAAGACTGGCAAACAAATAAAAAAAAAATTACAACAAGCCACAAAGCAGATCAAAGCCCTCTGCTGGAGGCTGGGGCCTGAGATAGCCATTCTGCTGTCCCTGGGCTGTGTCAATACTTTTCTGTGGCATTGTTTTTAATCTGTGGACGCCTTTGTCTCCCCGCTTAGCAACTTGAGAGCAGGATGTGGAACAAAAGCAATCCTCAGCTGTTCTTGTGCATGAAGGTTTGCAGGGTTCTGCTACAGTCAGGGGTGACCAGACAGACCTTAGTGTCACCCCTACAGGTTGTTTGGACATCTGTGGGAAAGTTTTTGATTGTTGATGATGTGGGCACTCTTGGCATTTAGAGGGTGGGGTCCAGAGACATACAAAGAGTATTCCGCACTTATTTTGTGTTCACGGTGTGCTAGGCACTGATCTGAGCATTTTAATGAATGAGCTCATTTAATCTTCATGACAGCCTTACCCAGCAGGTACCCCTGCCATCCCCCTTTCACAAACGGAAGGAGGACTAGGCCTGCAGGAGACAGGTGAGCCCTACCCAGAAAAGAACCATCCGTTTCAGATTTCTGCATATCCACACTGGACGTTTATGTAGAATCATCCCTGCGAACCCTCTTAAGATCCAAAATACAACTACCACACATCAAAGGAAGAAAAAAAATCATAAACAATTTGGTGTAAAAAATTAATTGGCTTTATTTTCAAGTCTAGAAACAGGCAACCCTTCATCAAATAGAATAAGGGCTCTATTTTAGAACAGAGAAAGTTGAGTTTTGAGAAGGAAAGAGCTAAAGAAAGCAGAAACAAAACAAAAAGTGAATCCATCATTTCAAAGTTGCTTTTCTGGTAAGGCAGGGGCAGGGAGACAGAAGAAGAGAAAAATAACTGATGGGGTAACATCAGGTTACTTTTGTGTGGGTCTGTCTGAGGATTAAAGCAGAAGGAACTTAATTGTCATGCCAATTGATCCCCCCCACCACCACCCGCTGAGGATTAAGCCCAAAGATATAAAGCATTAGCTTGAGTGACTCCATTTTTTTAGTCTGGTCTATTGGGACCCAGTGTAGGAGCTTAATCTAAAACAGTAGCTCCCTGTAATTTTCTTTTCTTTTCTTTTTTTTGGAACCAGGGATTGAACCCAGGGGAACTTTACCACTGATCTACATCCCCAGCCCCTTTTATTTTTTTTATTTTTTAATTTTGAGGCAAGATCCAAGTTGTTGAGACTGGCCTCAAACTTGCAATTCTCCTGTCTCAGCCTCCTCAGCCTCCCCAATCACTGGGATTAGAGGTGTGCTTCATGGAACCTGATCCCTCCCCCTGTAATTTTAAAAAAATATTTATTTTTAGTTATAGGTGGACACAATAGCTTTATTTTACTTTTATGTGGTGCTGAGGATCGAACCCAGTGCCTCAACACATGCTAGGCGAGCGCTCTACCTCTGAGCCACAATCCCAGCACCCTCTTCCTGTAATTTTTATCTAACACATGTAAACTGCAGAAAGTGTGCTACACTTTTAGCACTTTATAGAGAACTCAGTATTTCAGAATTTTACCAAACCTGCAATGACATTGCCCAATGCAGTTAGAGCATTGTATTGATTGGTTTTGTATAAATTTTTTGTTGAATAATTACATACTTTTTAAAAGTACGCAAATCATAAATTTACAGCTCTTCAAACTTTTCCCCAAACAAACATACCTCATAACTAGCACTCAGATCAAGAAGCAAAATACATGGAGTGTGGGGGCACACACCTATAATCTTGGCTATGCAGGAGGCTGAAATAGGAGGATCCCTGGAAGTCCATTTCCCAGCCACAGATCCTTCCGAAGGTAGCTACTGTCCTGACTTCTAACACGTTAACTTTGCCTACCTTTTACCTTGAGATAAATGATGACAAAATAAAAATCAAAATGGTTGCAGAATGGTCAAAGAGAGAGAAAAATATTCTTTTCTAAGCCGTAAAGATTTTTCTGATAGGGATAAATTGCCACATAAACCTATTGTCAGAATCTGAATCTCCCAGAGGGAATAATTTTCTGGAACCAGATGCTTAAAAACCTGATAAGTATTAGATTAGCCAGTTTGCTTCTTGATTGGGACATTTCAAGGACTTAAACCCTGGTTTCCAAACTGAACATAGCTCAGTCCTGCTTATCTTTCCCAAAGAATGCCCATTTTTGTTACAGAAGCTCAGCCCTATTTATCCTTTGTGACGCACTTGACTGTGTTCCCGATTTGCAAATCTAATCTGCACCCAAATAAAACTGTCTGCTTTTACTTTAGCCTCATATATATTTCTTGGCTTACAATGGAAACATGTAGTACATTATTTTTGTGTATGTCTGGCTTCTTTCAGAATTCTATTTATGAGGTTCATTCATATTGTTGTGCAAATTGGAAGTTTATTCATTCTTACCTACTGCATACTACTTCATTGTATGGATATACCACAATCTATTTATCCACTCTACCATAAGTGGACATTTGGGGGTATCTCCAGGTTTTAGCTGTTATGAATAACAATGCTATGACCATTCTTGTACATGTCTTTTGGTGAGCATATGCATTCATTTGTTGATTTCTAAAAATCGTGTAAGCAGTTTTTATTTTATCTATGATCTTCATTTCATGGTAGTAAGAGGGGTGTCATCAAATATTTGCTGTCCAAAGGGAGCACAGACAGGTTCCGAGACAATGGTTGAGACCCTATGATTTGAAGGAAGTGCTTCTGTCCATGGCCCATTTGTCTATCCCACAAGAGTTGTCCCTGTGATCCTACACTCCGTGACTGGGCGCACTGTGGCTGTGCCCTGTGGAGGAAGAGGTTGAAGACAATCTTGCCATGGGCCTGAGGGCAATGGCCTGCATTCTCAGGCTCACCACTAGAGGTCAGGCATTCACAAGGCACCGGGACTAGCCGCTGCTTCTTCCGGGCAGGCTTCCTCCCGGGCTGCTGCACCTTCCCCTGGTATCAGGATACAACTCTATTGGGGGAAATGAGAATATAACACTTGATGGCACAGGCCTGCAATCTGGCGGGGCCAGAGACTCGAGGCTGAGGCAGGAGGATCCAAAGTTTGAGGACAACGTTGGCAATTTAGTGAGACCCTATATCAAAACTAAATGAATGAATGAATGAATAAATAAATAAGTAAAACCAAAAAAGGCTAGGGATGTAGCTCACTGGTTTTGTGCCTTTGGGTTCAATCCCTAGCACTGCCATAAAAAAAAAGTCTTTATACTGCATTTCAATGGTACCAATATCAAACATTTATTTTTTTCTTTGTGTGTGCATGTGTGTGTTTTCCCTTTACTGTGGTAAAATGTGTATAATATAAAATTTAACGTTTTAACCATTTTAAGTGTACAGTTCAGTGGATTTAAGTTTTTCACATTATTATGCAACTATCAGTATCTTTCACCTCCAAAACTTTTAATCTTCCCAAACTGATACTCGACCCATTGATCGCTAAATCCTCATTTCTGTCCTTTCAGAAATTTTATTTTTTTGCAATATGATCCTTGGAGTCTTTATAAATAAACTAGGTATAGAAAGCAATTAATAAATAATTAGAAAAAGTATTTTAATTGAAAATTAAAATTACATATATTTGTGGTATAAAATACTATGTTTTATATGTTTTTACAATGTAAAATTATTAATTTAGGCCAATCAATGAATTTGTCATGTCACCTCACATATACATTTTTTTATGCTGAAAATTTTAAATCTATTCTTTTAGCTATTTTTTTTCTCTACATTTATCTTATTGGTGCAATAGAGTTGTACAGAATTGTGGGATTTGTTGTTACATATTAGTACATGTACACAATAGATCAATATAATTTGGCCAATATCACTCCCTAGCACTTCCTCGGTTCCTTTCTTCCTCCCAACCCCTGGTCCCTTTCTTCTATTCTACTGATCTTTTGCTTTTCATGAGAACCCTCCCCACCCCCTTCTTTTCCTTTTTCATCTCTAGTTTTCACAAATAAAAACATCAAGACATTTCCTCTGGAGTCTGTGGACTTACCTTTCCTGTTGCATGGACAGACTCGGGGTATGGATGCCTTGGCAGGGGTGGGGGGAGGTAATCCACCAGCCCCCTACTTTACTCATCATGACCTTGCTGGTGAGTTCAGCTAGCCCAGGGCCACTGGTGCTGGGTTCACCTCTTCTACTATTCCTGCACATGGGTTTCTGCAGACGCACCCTGGGAAGCTTTCAGTCTCCAGTTGTAAATGTTTCATATTTCATTGTGAATGTTTAACAACTTGTTCTAGGGTGGAGGCTGATTTATAGCATTTGGTAGTTTCTGTGGTGTAAATACTTCTAGGCTGTCAATCTGATGTTACTGAATGTGGAGTTGGGAAGAGATGCTCAGTACCATAATATTACTATCTACAATATTCCTAGCATACATGTAAAATAGATGTAGAGCTGGGTGTGGTCGCACAAGCCTGTAATCCTTGGCTGAGGCAGGAGGATTCCAAGTTCAAGGTCAGCAACTCAAGGAGACCCTAAGCAATTTAGTGAGACATTGTCCCAATATAAAAAAGAAAAAAGGATTGGCTCAGTGGTTAAGCACTCCTGGGTTCAATCCCCAGTACAAAACAAAACAAAAAATAGATGTAGATAACTTAAAAACCTAAAAATAGATGTAACATATATAATAGCACAACATAGCCATTTTTTTAAGAGAGAGCGAGAGAGATAGAGAGAATTTTCATATTTTATTTTTTAGTTTTCAGCGGACACAACATCTTTGTTTGTATGTGGTGCTGAGGATCGAACCCGGGCCGCACGCATGCCAGGCGAGCACACTACCGCTTGAGCCACATCCCCAGCCCAACATAGCCATTTTTAAACCCAGACACATGGGAGGATGAAGTAGGAGGATCACAAATTCAAGGTCAGTCTACACAATTCAATAAGACCCTGTCTCAAAATTTAAAAATAAATAAAAAGGGTTGGGGAACCAGGTGGTGGTGCATACTTATAATTCCAGCTATTCTGGAGGCTGAGGCGAATTCAAGGCCAGCCTTGGTAACTTAATGAGACCCTGTCTCAAAATAAAAAATAAGGGATGGAGATGTGGCTCAGTGGTAGAGTACTTGTATGCATGTGCAAGGCCATGGCTTCTATCCCCAGAAACACACACACACACACAATGTAGTAAAATAATTAGGAAGTGATACATTTTGAGTATTTATTATTTTAAAATTAAAATTTATGGGCTGGGGATGTGGCTCAAGCGGTAGTGCGCTTGCCTGGCATGCGTGCGGCCCGGGTTCGATCCTCAGCACCACATACAAACAAAGATGTTGTGTCCGCTGAAAACTAAAAAATAAATATTAAAAATTCTCTCTCTCTCTCCCCTTCTCTCTCTCTTGCTCTCTCTTTAAAAAAAAAAAGACTATTTAAAAAATTTATTTAATTCTATTTGTATACAATTTTTTAAATAATTTTATTTTCAAATTTGTAGACAGGGTCTTAACTAAGTTGCTGAGGCTGGCCTTAAACTTGAGATCCTCCTGCCTCAGTCTCCCAAACAGCTGGAATTATAGGGATGAGCCATCATGCTGACAACAATTTAATTTTTTTAATGAAGGCTGTGTTTAACAAACAGCTCACAAAGATCTTGGAAGTTTGGTTCTTTTTAAAAAATTTTTGGTGGTGTTGGGGATTCAACCCAGTGCCTGATCCTGAAATATAACTCTAGCCCAACAATTGGTTCTTTTTTTTTTTTTTTTCATTTTTGTGCATTGGGGATTAAACTCATGGGCATTCAACCACTGAGCTACATCCCTAGCACCTCACTTTTGCTGAGGCTGGCTTTGAATTTTCACTACTGTGCCTGGATCCAACAACTGGTTCTTGAGAGATGGTAGAAGCAGCTTCCAAAATACTACTGCAGGTAACCTTCTGTTTTTTTTTTTTTTTTTTTAATCACATTTGTAGGTTGGGGTGTAACTCAAATAGTAGAGCATTTGTGCAGCATGCATAAAGTCCTAGGTTCAATCCCCAGGATTACAAAACAAAACAAAAAAATCACATTTTTTTTTTTTTTTGCAGTGCAAATCATAGTCAGGAATGGCCCCGTTACTCAGTAACTGTGGCCTCAATCTTATTTTTAACCTTTGTACCTCAGTTTCCCTATCTATAAGATGGCAAGATGGAGGTAATAGTATCAAAAAAATCATCGTTTGTTTTTTTTATTTGTTTGTTTGTTTGCTTATTTGTTTTTTGATACCAGAGATTGAACCCAGGGGCACTTACCACTGAGCCCCTCTGCCCTCCGCCCATTTTTAAAATTTTTTATTTGGAGTCAACCTCAGAGTCAACTTAGGGTCTCACTATGTTGCAGAGGCTGGCTTTGAACTTGTGATCTTTCTGCCTCAGCCTTCTGAGTTGTTGGGATTACAAGCATGCACCACTGCACCTGCATGACCTATTTCATAGATTATTGCAAGAATTACATGAGATCATGTGTATGAAGTCATTAGCACAGTGCCTGGCAGACAACATGGACTTAATATATTGGCATCTCTTTGTTGGGGTGCTGATTAACATGGCTGAGAATAAAGCTAAACTTAGGTCTTATCATCACATCTTCAAAATACTCTGACCAGCCAAAAAGGGACCTGACCCTCCTGGGCCAGCCAACAGGTCCTGGAGCCAAGAGCCCTTGTGAAGCATGGTGGCCCCAGTTTCCTCTGATAGTCTGAAGGAGGAGGCCATCCCACTCCTCCATTCACCAGCTGCTCAGAGCTAGCAGTACCAATCATGCAGCCCTCTTCTCACCATTAAATCACAGGAAAATGAGCCATCAGGGCAACTCTGAAGAAGACAGTCACCAAGGGACTGTGGTGTCCTATGCTCTGGAGCTGTGGGGTGGGTTTCTGACTGGGTCAAGAAAGGTCTCAGGTCATTAGCTGCCCATAGTCCCTTCATCCTTTCACCCAGGCTGTCTCCCAGAGTCCCTGCCCAACCCTTGTGCAAAGGTAATCAGTTTGGATGGCTCCCAGGTGTGTGTGCATGTTTGCGTGTAGCCAGAGCATCTGGCGTTCTTCTCCTACTGGGTCACCACCTGGGGACACAGCAGATGGCTGTTCCTTTTCCATCTTGGCTTTTCCTCATATAAAAAAATGGGGCCAACACGCTTACCCAGCTTACCTGGACTGTGTGTGGGATGAACCTGTTGCCAAAGATGTTTGAGTGTTTCAGAAGAGCAGAAGGAGCTGGGTTGCCCTCTCACCCACACCTGCAGACTGCGTGGCCTCCAGTGCACATTTTCCAGAGCCCAGCCCTTGTGCAAAGGTGACCCGTTTGGCTGGCCCCCAGGTTCCTTTTTTTTTTTTTAACTAGGGATTGAACCCACCCAACTTTTTTTGCAGGGGTGGGGAGATAGGGTCTCCCTAAGTTGCTACCTATATTGCTGAGGCTGACTTTGAACTTGCAATCCTCCTGCTTCAGCCTCCCAAATCACAGGGTCTCACAGGTTCTTGACCAGCTCTAAGGACTGGTACCTTGTTGATGATGCTGGCTGGAAGATTCCAGTAACTGCCTGAGCTTAGGATCTTCCTCTTCTGGAGAGGGAGCTGCCCCTGAACTCAGGCCGACTAAGCCCTGTCCGGCCCACCCATGTTGGACTCTGACTTGCTTAATGGGAAGGGTGGACTGAATACTTCTATCTCCCTGGGGTCAATTGAGTTTACTTTGAGGGCTGCCCAAGAAATCTTGAACTGAAAGAGAAACTCATGCTAATTCCTGGTGAGATCACACAAGCCAGTTACCTTCTCAGTGCCTTGACTTCCTTATAGGTAAAATTGAGGGGTCATAATGTCTCCTCATTTTGGGGATAAAACAAGCAGATAGTCGAAAAAAGCACTTTCAGGGAGATCAAGAGAAACATAAGGAAAATTTGGGTTATTTTTGCGATTTTTGTTGGAAATAGGAGGGGCTATGTGGTTTATTTGAGTAAGTGTGACCTTTAGTACAGACAAACAAGAATCAATTCTGGTTTTGCAACATACCTGCTATGTGGTTTTTGATAAGTCACAAACACCTCTCTGAGCCTCCCATGTAAATTGGTGTTGATGATACTTAACATGGAGGATTTTTGCCAAAACAGAGGCAGAGATTAACTTCCTACCAAGTACTTGGCACACAGTAGGTACTCTATAGATTATTATATGTAATAAGCATAGCAACAGAGGTACCACATATTTATTCTTTTCTCTCCCTCATTTCTCAAGGAATCAAACTCCTCCGTCCTGCTTGTAGGTGGTAAAGCACGCATGTTCCTTATTAGATTCTCAGGGGATGAAGAAGCACACCCTGCCTCCTGACTTCCTACAGGAGGGACCAACTCATCCTAGTTTGCTGAGACTCTTTTAGTTTTGCCACTAGAAGTCCCACATCCCTAGGACCCTCTCATCCCAGTCAAACTGGGATGGTTGGTTCCTCTACTTGCTCCCAGCCAGGGATAGGCTAACTCCTCTGGTGTTCTCCTGTGCTTAGATTGTGAGCCTTCAGATTTGTATTGGGGGCTGTGGGTGTAGCTCAGTGGTAGAGGGCTTACCTAGCACTCCTGTCTACTCCTCATAGGCCCAGGATAATCCCCAGTACTGTCAAAGAAAAAAAAAATTGTATCAAAGTTCAGGCATCTTAAATCCTTTCACAGTAAAGCAAAGTCTAAATAAATAAGTAAAAATAAAAAATTAGTTTTGGGGCTGGGGTTGTGGCTTAGTGGCAGAGTGATCGCCTAGCATGTTTGAGGCACTGGGTTTGTTCCTTAGCACCACATTAAAAATAAATAAATAAAATAAAGGTATTATATGCAATGACAACTAAAAAAATTCTTAAAAATATTAGCTCTGGTCTTAAAATTCATTACTAGGTATAAGTAACAGAAGACAAAACAAAACAAACAAAAAAATCAAGCAGGGTTTGGTGGTGCATGCCTGGAATCCCAGTGATAGAGAGGTTGAGGAAGGAGGATCCCAAGTTCAAAGTCAGCCTCAGCAATTTATTGAGATCTAAATAATCAGGCATTACCCTGTCTCAAAACAAACAAACAAACAAATAAATAAAAGGGCTGGGGATGTGGCTTGATGTTTAAACCCCCCTGGGTTCAATCCCTAGTACCCCCTGCCAAAAATCAATTATGTAGCTACATATTGTATGCTTCAATTTATACAAAGTGCTCAGAATAGGTAAATCTATAGAGATAGAAAGTAGATTATTAATTGGAATGGTAGGAAGTGGAAGGTAGAGAAGAAGAAGGAAGAATCTCCTACAGTTTCTTTTTGCAATGGTTGTACAACACTGGAAATATATTATAAACCATTGAATTGTACATTTTTCTTTGGGGAAGGGTAATTGAACCCAGGACCTCACACATGCTAGGCAAGTGCTTTATATCACTGAGCTCAATCTCCAGCCCTTTCTAGCTTTATTTGGAGACAGATCTTGTTACGTTCACAAGGCTGGCCTCGAACTTGTGAACTTTATGCCTCAGTCTCCTGAACTGCTGGGATTATAGTTGTGTGCCAAATTGTGCTGGCAAATTGTACACTGTAAATGAATAATTGTACATTTAAACTGTGGTCTGGTGGCATGTTAGTTATATTTCAGTAAAATTGTGCTTTAAAAATAGTTTTAGGGCTGGGGATGTAGCTCAAGCGGTAGCGCACTCGCCTGGCATGCGTGCAGCCCGGGTTCGATCCTCAGCACCACATACAAACAAAGATGTTGTGTCCGCCGAGAACTAAAAAATAAATATTAAAAAAAAATAAAATAAAAATAAAAATAGTTTTAAAGATTTTAGACCATTTTTTTATTTTTTATTTTTTTATTTTTATTTTTTAAAGAGAGAGAGAGGGAGAGAGATAATTTTTAATATTTATTTTTAGTTTTCGGCGGACACAACATCTTTGTTTGTATGTGGTGCTGAGGATCGAACCCGGGCCGCATGCATGCCAGGCGAGTGCGCTACTGCTTGAGCCATATCCCCAGCCCCCATTTTTTTTTTTTAATTAAAAAAAATCAGGGCTGGAAATGTAGCTCAGTGGTGGAGTGCTTCTTAGCTAGGTGGTAGAGCACTTGCCTAGCATGCGTGAGGCCAGGGTTCTATCCCTAGCACTGTAAAAAGAGAAAAACAACAGTTTCCTCTCACTTCAGAATATCTAAATCAAATTATTCTTAACACTCACCTTGGGATATCTCTTCAATGGGATAAAAATTATATCTATTCTGGTTTAGGAAGTACCATCCCCATTTTGCAGATGAGAAGAGAAAGGCCCCATAAGCAGAAGGGACTTTGGCTCTGGTTTATAAGGGGGCAAGTGGAACCTCAGGCAAGAGGGACAAAGGGCAGGGAAGAGGCTGGTGTGCCAGTGTATACTGAGGGAGTAGAGACTCACCCTGATGCTGACAAGGGAGAACAGAAGGAAATGCACACTGAAGTGTGAGGCTCAACCAAAGTACCACTCCTTTTGGTAAGTAGAGAGGGCATTCCAAGAAGAGGGAACAGCTGGGCACAGGCTCTGAGATGTGACAACAGTGGCTTGTTAGAGACCAGTAAGTGGTGTGGGGAGGCTGGAATCTGGGTATGTGGAGGGAAGGGAGGATTTGGGCCAGATCTTGGTTAGCACTGGTCTCTTGGTCCTAGCTGGGGAGTTTGTGGTACTAGGGATTGAACCCAGGGGCACTCTCCCATTGAGCTACATCCTGACACCCCGCCCGCCCTCTTTTTTTTTCCTAAGACAGGGTCTCATTAAGTTGCTCAAGCTGGCCTTGAACTGTGATCCTCCTTCCTCCTGCTGGGGAGTTTGATTTCATCCTGTGGACCTGGGTTTCAGGGGAGGATTTTAAGTAGTGATTAACAGCTATTTAATAGGGTCTCAGAAGCCATCTTGCAGGTTTTGCATGAAATCACCTGTTAGTGGTCAAACTGACTGTGGTGCAGAGTCAGCTGTTTTCCTAGATAATCTGACCTGCATGTTGATGCCTACTTTTTTCTCTTTCCTCTTTTTTTTTTCTCTTCTCCATTTGTCTTCTTCACTTATTCTTCCCCCCTTTCCCCTTGTTTCCTTTGTCCTTATGCCTTTCCTGAACTTTGCATGGGCCCTGGCCCTGAGCTGTTCCAGCCTGGGCACAGGTTTTGCTGAGCTTAATTCTGATATTTGCTTTTCAACCCCCTGATGGTCTGGGCAGTTAGCTCCACTAGAGGGAGGAAATGAGCAGGAAAGGAGGGTGTTCATCTTAAGAAGAAAGAAGGCAGAGCAAGGACCGTCCTAAGAGAACAAGGACCGTCCTAAGAGAAAGGTAGCAACTTGCTTCAGGTTGCTGTGGGGCCCAGGCAAGGGCTCTCTTGGGAATGTGTGTGTGTGTGTGTGCTGGGGAGAGGGCACCGTGCTTGCTTTGTTTGAGCTTCTTCAAAGATATACCCTGTTGATTCACAGCCTGAAAGCCTTTCTCAGAGGCCTTGAGGTGTTGTATTCTTGCCAAAGGGCATCTGGCAAAAGAAAAAAATAAAAATTTCGGGCCTGGGGGTGTGTAGCTTAGTGGTAGAGTACTTCCAGAGCATGCGTGAAACTTTGTTTTCCATCCTCAGCACTACAAGGGGAAGAGGAAAAAACAAACACATCTGGGAGGATAGGCCTGCCTGATCCAAGCTGCAGTAAAGGCATAAGTGTGTGGAGTTTAATGCGGCCTCTGCCACTGCTTTTCAAGGTGGAGTGCCACCTCAACATTTAAAAAATATATATTTATATATTTTTAGTTGTAGATGGACACAATACTTTTATTTATTTATTTATTTTTATGTGGTGCCGAGGATCCAACCCAGTGCCTCATATATGCAAGGCAAGCGTTCTGCCACTGAGCCACAATCCCAGCCTCCACTTCCACATTTATGAAGCACCTCTGAGAGGCAAGGTTCAAGGGCCTCAGGCAAAAGATAAGTTTGTCATACTCCCTGACCTCAAGGTGCCTGAAGCCTTGTAAACATAAGCCCAAGAAGCATCTGTAGTGAGAAGTCACCACCACATGACGTAGCCATACAGTGCACCAACTGCTCACATAGGATTTGCTGGAGTAGCCCTAGGAGGCAAGGCTCGGGAGGGGGAAAATAGCTAGGATCGTGGTGGGGTTCTAGCCTTGGCTCTGCCAGTCTTTGCTCTAAATTTCAGTTTCCTTAACCTTGAGATCCATCGTGTGCTTTTAATATGCCTGAGAGATCACTTGCTCATTAAAAGAGAAGAGTGAGGCTGACCCCAGATTTATTGAATCAGAATAACTGGTGGTGGTGCCGCATCTGTATTTCCACACCCACCCACCGCTCGAGGCAATTTTGAGGTTAGCAGGCTGCTCACCAGAGTTTAAGGAGTACTGCTTTAATAGGGGGATAATAACCTGCTTCAGAGATTGGTCAGGCGAGCTAACAAGGCAACGTGCGTAAAAGTCTTGTAAACCGAGAGCAGCTCACTTCTTTGCAAATGATTATTCAATTATTGAAATAATTCAATAATGGAAAATAATACCTAAATAATAATAACAGTACAACAACTGGAGAGCGCACTGCAAACTCTGTGCAGTCCGAGTAGTTACTAGAGGTGGTCCACACCAGCTCACTCAGAGGAACTGTCCCTTTAAGGCACCCCCATCGCGGTCTCGCCTCCCGTGGGGCGTCAGACCCGGCTGGCGACGCGTGCGTGCGAAGCCTCTTCGCTGGTCGGTCGCGGCGGCGCGACGCCGGCGCTTGTTGCGTGCGCGCCTGGCTCCGCCCCCTCCCCCCCTTTCCCTCCACCCTCCGCGGGGCCTCCCCCGCCCGCGCGGTACAGCTGGGTCAGTGACGCTGGCGCCGCCGCCGCCGCCGCCGTGTTCCCTTCTCCGAAGCCGGCGACCGCCTCGTTGCCTCCCTCCCTCTCGCCTGCCTTCTCCTCCCGCAGCGCCGGCCAGCGCAAGCTAGACAAGGGCACGCGGGGCCTCGCCGAGACCCGAAAGGGTTGCAGGCTCGCGCAGCGACGGAGTGGATCCCGCGGCGCGGAAGCTGCGAGTGTCCCCCTCCCGGAGGTCTCCGCGCCGCTCCCGGGTGAGTTGTCACCGTGGCCGGGGCCGGCATTGTGTCGCTGGCGCGCCTGGCCGGCTGTCAGGGGCGCGGGTGGGCGCGCACCGCCCGGATGGAAGCTGGTGGGAGCCCTGACCGTCTGCTCCCCGCGACGGCCTGCTGTCACCCGGTTGTGAGCGGCACCGGCGGTAGCCCCGCGCCGGCTTGGCTCGGCCCGGCCGGGTCCGGCGGGACTGCGGGGTGGCGGTGTGAGGTGTACCGGGCTGAGAGGGGACCGGACGGCTGACTGGAGGTCGGGCACTTGGTGCCCGCACTCCGGGCAGAGCCAAGAGGGCCAGCCCTCTTTATCGGGTCGGTACAGAGGGGTAGGCGGAGGCCCTCTTTTTATTACTGTTACTCTTTCCTTCCCTCCGAGTAAAGCTGCAGGTCCTGCGCTGGGCAGGGCAGACTTAGCGGAGGTGGATTTCCTGAGGAAATTGTGGAGTCGCCTGTGCGTATGCGTGAGCCTTCTGGAGCCCCTGTGCCTCTCATCCGCTCTTTAATCTAAAAAACTTTTCTTATTATCTGGGCTGAAACTCATCAAAGCCACACTTCCTGTCTGATTTTTTTGTTTTGTGGACATACATATAGACTTCCCTTTTTAGAGACTGGTTTTTAGAGACTCCAAATATTAGTGTGAGTCTGACTCTCCCGCACGATGGTGGCTCTGCAGCTGCCAAAGTGGAAAAAGTTACCTGTAACGCGATTGGGAGGGCAGATGGTAATGGGGACTGTAAGACTGTAAGGAGAAAAGAGGCATCAAAATCAAGTATTTGGCTGGTTCAAGGGAAATTCATCTTTCAGCAAAGAGGCCTAATGTTGCTGTTGCCACAGAATTTTTTCTCGATGGCAGGCAGCGTGCAGGGCTCTGTTGCTCTTGCTAACTGGGGTTGTTTGTGCTCTCTACAGAGGTGGGGAAGATTACCCAGTTCAATTTAACCACATTGAAGGTGTTTACTTCCTTTTTAGATCTACAGAGTAGGGAGTTTGTCTTTCCTCCTTTTCAGTGATTAGTGCACTTCTTTACTGTTTGAATCCCTTTGGGTTAAAAAATATGTATGAACTTTTTCTGTCTTGGGAATTCCACACCCAAATTGTCACCATCTAGTGGAGGCTAGTAGAGACATGCCCTTGGCACTGAGTTCTGAGTGTTCTGAGCTTTGCATTTTTTAGTTAGATGCATATTCAACAAGAAATGAAGATTTTTCTTATAGTTGGATATTTTCCCCCCTCAGTTAAGGAATATTTTCATAGAGCAACAATAATAGCAATAATGTGGAAAATTTTTTGACTTACTGTGTGCCAAGTTTTTGCTGAGAGTTTCGCTTTTCATTCTCATTTAATAACAAATTTTTGAGGTGACTATTGTCTCCCCATTTTTTTCAATTGAGACCAAAGCTAGACAAGTTAAATAACTTGCCCAGGGTCACAAAGAGATTTTGGAGACTTTCTAGAACTTTCTTGCACAATTACTTCAACCCGTTTCTGAGATTATATATATCCTTAACACTCCAAGATACACATATGGTATATTTGTACAACACTTATTCATTTTCACAAGTATTTAGGTGATAACAGAATGTTTGCCAGACACATTCTATACTAGGTGTTGGGATACTGCAGTGAATAAGACAGAACCCAGTCATGTCCTCTTGGAGCTCACTAAGTCAACTTATTTTGGTTTATGTTGTTTGCTTTCCTTAATGGCCCTTTGCTGCTTAAGAAACTTTTGCCTGATAAGTTAAATAGAAGACAGTATCAGTATGAAGCATGTAGATGGGATTCTGGTCTATAGAGTGAGTTCTTGGATACTGTAATAGAAATGGTATATGAAACATATCCTCACCTGCTACTAAAAGGTCTCAGGTCTCCAGGGGATCAGTGTTTAAACCTGAGAACAAAGCCACTATCCAATGACAGAGTTTTACTTAATTGCAGAGGCTAGCCTTCTCAAAACCCAGAATTTATCCCACTGAAAGAAGAGGAAGATAGGTAGAATAAGGTGCTACATGCAGGCTAGCAGGTGAGGAGACCTCAGCACTTTGCTTGGTTTCCTGGCAGGTGTCCATGGTGCTGTGATTGAATTTGTGCTCTTATGTAATGGTGCATCTCCTGGCAGGGGATTTCCTCCTTGGCTGTTGCTGGGGCAGCAGTTCCTGCTGCTCCCCTCCCCCTCCGCACATACACATACATTTATTCTCCTAAGGTAATAATTCACCTGGCTTCTAAAAGTAAGACTTCTTTCAAGTTTATTGTTACTAAGCATTGTTTCACTTCTGCAAGCTTGTCCATCCCACAGATAAAAACTTGCCTTTTGTTTCAGAAATTTCCTTGTGTTCTTGATCCATATTCTTAGCTCTCCTGACAACCAGGTTACTGCTGGTATCCTCTGTGGACTCAGAAATACAGCAGCTTTACAAAACAAACAAAAAGGGAGGAACATAATATTCCTCATTGCAGCAACAGGGGAACTGGGAGAATAAAACACTTGCTGGTAGAGAGGAAAAGCCAGAGAGCACAGGCTCTTGTCTTTCCCTTCTAGTTCCCCATTTACCAAGGGACAATTCATGAGAGACAGTGGCTGGGCCATTTGCAGATCCACTGGGCCAGGTTGCATAACTGCCATACAGAGAGCATTTTACTGAACTCCTGAGCTGACATGCAATCTCCAGGCTGAAGCTGACAAGCAGGATTCATTTTCCCTTCTCTGTCTGCTTAGACTCTAGGGAATTCTTGTTTGGGGAGCATTCTCTCAAGCAGTAGGAGAATGATGAGAAGGAACAAATAGAGAAAGAATTCTGTGGCTTTTTTTTTTTTTTTTTAACTGTTAAAGCAAACATGCTCTCTTGCAGACATGAGTATTGAGGATTAGGACATTTGGGTTAAGGGAAGCACTTAAATAAATGCATGTGTGATGAGAAGAACACCCCCCTCCCCAGTTTCTCTTCAAATTCTATAGTCCCTTTTATGTTGGTTGCTGTTAACAAAATACCTGGAGAATCAGGTAATTTATTAAGAATACAAGTTTATTTGACTCACAGTTTTGGAGACTGGGGAGTTCAAGAGCTTGATGCTGGCATTCTGCAGCATCCTAGGTTATCACATAGTGAAACACAGCAATCTTGATAGCTTGGGTCTCTTCCTTTTTTTAAGCCACTAATGCCATCATGGAGGCCCCACCCTCATGACCTCATCTGCACCTAATTACTTTCAGCTACCTACAGCTTCCTGTCCCACCTTCAAATAGCATTAACATATAAATTTGAGGTTTAAGATTACAACACTTGAATTTTTAGAAGACACATTTAAACTAGAACACCTGTACACCTCACTGTAGTGAAGTTTCATTTAGTGGACTAATCTTTTAAAAATTCATGTTCTTAAATTGTGTTATCACATCATGGGATACTTAGAAACTAGAGCAGTGAGAAATATTGCCTGTAATGTGAGAGGGCTGTTTCTCTGTTGATGGGAGCAAACGCTGTAGCTTGAGGTTGAGGTTGGGGTTGGGGACTTTGTGATGGGTATTTGAGGCTGTTAATAGCTGTGGATCTGAGATCCAGGAAGCAATCAGGCAAGCCTTGGGGTGACTGCTTTCAAGCATCAAGGTCTGCTCACTGGACCCTGGCTCAAATTCAGTGTAATCATTGTTCCCTTGGATGACTGTAAATTCAGGAGTATTGTTGTGTATAAACCTTTTATGTGAGAAGGTAGAGGTTCTGGTAGGCCCTGTATATTCTTCCTTCTTGTGCTCATGACTGTGTGTACGGTTCCCTTTTTCTTTCGCTTTTATTTATTTATTTTTTGGCCTAGAAACCAGCAGCCTCTCATCCTGGTTCTCACTTGGGTGTGGAAGTCTCTGTGCTGTAGACCTCAGCAGCAGCACTGGGCTAGGTCACTGCATCTGTGAAAGGCCAGCTGTGCTACTGTCAAGGTTGGGGTGAGCAGTATCTCTGAAGATACTGGGTATAGTAAGCAGGAAGTGCAACTGCAGCGAGATCTGAACTGAGAACTAGAATCTGGTGTTGCTTGTGATGTATTCTCCCTCCCTGAATTTTATATCTTAAAAAAGGAAAACAGCCACCCTTAATATCTGAAGGCTACATGCCAAGAATTCATGCAATACTCCCGAAACAGGATATTACTGAAGCATTTTCTCAAGCAGAAACAGATGTAGTTCCCCGTTACTGTGGCCATTGTTAGTAGATCCTTAAAATTACCTGAGAGTGTGTCCCCTAATGTGTACGCTCCCACGCATGGCAGTATTTCATTTAAATTTTTTTTTTTTTAATAGAGCCCCATTTCTTGATTTGGGGAAGTTAGCCTGGGATTCCTGATGACAGTAGTAGATTGTCAGTAGGCTTGCAGTCTGCATAGGTGGTGACTGACAATTCTTTATTACTCAAAAGAGAATCTTCTACAGTGAAAAATTAAATGATTTAGGATTCTTTTCTCTTGAAATTGGAGATTGGAAACAAAATCTCAGAGAAGAGACATGAATAGGGACTCTTTCCCGGCCTCATCTTAAGTACTCTTTCTTAAGGAGGAGAAACATCTATCTAATCTTTCCAAATACAACTTAGTTGCCAGCAGTGACTTGTCTTCTCCCATAGAAGTTTAAGATCAGAGTGTGGAGCTGCTTAATTCCTCCCCCTCCCCCCCAGCTAGAAGGATTCAGCTTCTAACAAGGCCAGTAAAAATGAAACTGGCTTCTGGGACTGGGCTGTTTATCCTTCTTTGGGTTGTTCTCTGTTGATCTCGATAAACTAAGTGGGTGGAAGTTTGAAAAAGAACAAGATGGTTTTGCTTATTTTGCATTTTAAATTGTAGTAGTCTGAGCAAACTGATTGAGGGGGATTGGATTCTCCAGTGACATTGTTTTCAAATCTTTGATGCAGAACTTTACACATCAGTGAGAATTGACAGATCTATCAGTGCCTAAATTTTGTGTACATATACTACTGCTTTAAAAAAAGAAAAAGGATCCTCATTCTTAAGCCTCATTTCTATATCATGTCATTGTGTTTTACAGGGAACTTTACCATCCCCAATTTATAGTTCTTAAAGCTTTCTTTGTGAAAAATTTCATGCCAGGGTTCTATGCACCTGTTTTTGCTAGTCTGGGAAGCCAACCAGCAACGTAGGGAGGAGAGAGAGACCTTAACTGCAGTAAAAATGCAGGGCTGATGGAAAATGCTCTTTAGCACAGCTTTCACAGGCTCTCACAGGTGGACCTTTGTTACACCTGAGGTTAAAAAATACAGATCAGGCTAGATACCAAGAGGAGCAGATGGTACTGCTGAGTGTGTCATTTCCTCTACAGGATCTACCCCTGAGTGATTTTATATCATACCAACCATCTAACTAGAATAATGCAGCCGTGTGTCTTCTTTTGCCCTTGTCCTAATTGGAACTAGTGTTCATGATCAAAAGCAGGTCTTCCTTTCCCTGCCTCAAGATTTCTACTAAAAGCTCTTGAAAATGTACACCTATAGGTCACCTAATTATTTTATCAGGGAGTCAAAATGGTTCTACTCTGGAGAGACATTTGGAATAGGGCACATGCCCTTTGTCCAACAAGATAGTCAAAAACAAAGAACTTGAATTATTTTTTCTGGGTTTCTGTATCTGTTACCAAGCCCAAGTATTAGTCTTTCCAGAAAGCTCCCTCGAATGTGTAAGTGTGTGTGAATGTAGTCATAACTTTACTGCCAAATTCACTGCCCCAAATTTTGGGATTTGGAGCAGATCCTGCCTGTTAATACAACTTCTGTTCCCAAGTCCTAGGAGTTTCAAAAGGCTAAGTGAGGTGACGTGACACTCTTATCTGAAGATTCAAATTCTTGACTGTAGGTATCTAGTTGCTACCAAAATTCTTGCACAACAAACCAATTATGTAAAAAGAAACACTGTAGACCCATGAGATGTTAAGAGTTGGCAGAATGAGACTCAGGGGATTGTTTTATTCTACCTTCTCATTAAAAAAAAAAAGAAAGAAAGAAAGAAAGAAAAATGGGCTATGAATGCTCAGAGCTGACTTGTCTGAGTGTTGAAAGGACCAATGGAAAAGCCAGGTTCCACATTCCTAGTGCTTTTTTTTTTTTTTTTTTTTTTTTTTTTTTTTTTTTTTTTTAAAGAGTGAGGGAGAGAGAGGGAGAGAGAGAGAGAGAATTTTAATGTTTATTTCTTTTAGTATTTGGCGGACACAACATCTTTGTCTGTATGTGGTGCTGAGGATCGAACCCGGGCCGCACGCATGCCAGGCGAGCGTGCTACCGCTTGAGCCACATCCCCAGCCCCCTTTTTTTTTTTTTTTAATTGGTTGTTCACAACATTACAAAGCTCTTGACATATCATATTTCATACATTAGATTGAAGTGGGTTATGAACTCCCAATTTTTACCCCAAATGCAGATTGCAGAATCACGTCGGTTACACATCCACAATTTTACATAATGCCCTATTAGTAACTGTTGTATTCTGCTACCTTTCCTATCCCCTACTATCCCCCCTCCCCTTCCCTCACATCTTCTCTCTCTACTCCATCTACTGTAATTCATTTCTCTCCTTGTTTATTTTCCCATTCCCCTCACAACCTCTTATATGTAATTTTGTATAGCAATGAGGGTCTCCCTTCATTTCCATGCAATTTCCCTTTTCTACCCTAGTGTGATCATCTTGTTTCTCTTTCTCTGGGTCTGTCCCATGAAAGAGAACTGTGAACCTAACAGAGTTTGTGGTTCATATTGTTTTGAAAAAAATTTGTGTCTTTTCTGTGATTGTGGTTTTGAGTTGAATAGTTGAGATACAAAGGGAATGAGTCTTTAAGGTCAGTTTGTCTCAGGGAGAACTATTCTGGCTCTTTTTGGGTGGTACTGGGGAATTAATTAAACTTGAAACTTTTGAATGTGCCAGGCAAGTGCTTTACTACTGAGCCACATCCTCAACTCTTTTTTTTTTTTTTTTTTTTGGAACCAGGGATTGAATCCAGGGGCTCTTAATCACTGAGCCACATC
This sequence comes from Spermophilus citellus, assembly GCF_964194105.1. Classification (NCBI taxonomy): domain Eukaryota; kingdom Metazoa; phylum Chordata; class Mammalia; order Rodentia; family Sciuridae; genus Spermophilus; species Spermophilus citellus. Next base: position 164,686,189 of record NC_138185.1, read on the forward strand.
CCCATCCCTTTTTATTTTTTGTTGAGTCAGGGCCTTGCTGAGGCTGTCTTTGAACTCTCAATCCTCCTGCTCAGCCTCCTGAGCTGCTGGGATTATAGGCATAGGCCACCATGCCTGGGTCTTTTTTTAATTTTTATTTTGAGACATAGTGTGTCTTCTTTTGCTCTTGACCTAATTGGAACTAAATTGCTGAGGCTGGCCTGAGACTTAGGATCTTTCTGCCTCAGTCTCTCGAGTTGCTCAGATTACAGGTGTGTGCCACCATGTGTGGATTACTGAGAACTATTCTTAAAATGGGTGCAGTTGTACCTAGGCAGGGCCTCTTAACTATTTTATCTCTATGCTGTGCTGCTTTGCAATTCAAAGTACCACCTGACTTCAGGCCAGTGAGATATGTTCTCTGCCATTTTTCCCTTTGGGTCCCTCTGGCCCAGGTGGGACAGAGGCAAGTTCAAATGAACATCCTAGGCATAGTAGTATTGTTGAGGATTGTCGGAGAGACAACAGGAAGCCATCTGGGAGAGCTGATTCTATCCTCCACCCCCACTCTTGCTTCCACTTCACCCCACCCAGCCCCACCTAACCCCTTGAATAGAACAAAACCCTCTCAGTTGCAATTCTTACTTCCTCAGGCTTATTTTATGTGGAATCAGCCACTCACTCAAATGCAGTGTGAATGCACATCTCTAACTGTATGTTTCTAAGTACTTAGGAAGGAAACAGGTCATATATGCTGGCCTTCCTTATCCCCGAAAGCCAGTGAGCACAGTTTTGTGTTCAGTGGGTGCTGTTGTTTCATTTGGCATGCTTGAGACTTTACTAGAGAATCAGTGAATGGAATATTGGCTGGTCCACTTCTTTATCAATCTTTAATTTTCCATCCCGCCTCCAGATAGAAACTCTGCCGTGGGAAGGCCATCTCCCTCCTTGTTTCAGTCCTGTGGGGATTTTGCTTGTTACCCAGGATGACAGCAAGAAAAACGGGCTGTGGGTTTCATAAGAGTTCATCTGGCCATCTTTTTTTCCCCTTTATATGCACCCTCAAGTCATGATAATTTGTGAGTTGATTATCTGGTTGGGCTCTGATGCTGGGCTGGTGGGAGGTGAGTAGATGGTTGCTGCAGAAACCAAAAGGAAGTAAATCTAGTCATTTGTTTGGCATGTCTTTAGTGAATGCCTGTTCTGGGCACTAGGTGTACAGGTGTGACAAACAACAAAATGGGCACAGTACTTGCCTGCATGGAGTTAGTGGTCTGGGGAATACCAGGGGCTAATTTGAGACGGTGCTGGAGGATTCTGCTGGTGTGGTGGTGCACACCTGCTATGTGTAGTAGACTCTTAGCCTGACTGCTCTGGCTTGTGCATGACTTCTGTCCACTAAGCCTGCGGTCACCCTGGAAGGGACAAGGATGATTGAAGAACTGTCCCCTTAGCAAACAACTTTCCATTTTCTGGAGTGAGCCAGTCTAGGAGTTTGGTCTGTCCTGAGGATTCCTGCTGTTCAGCTTTGCTTAACCAATCAGATTTTAATCCACGAGTGTTTGGAGGCCCTGAATATATTTTTTTCTTTTTCTTTTGAATTAAGGGAGAAAAAGCAGGTGAGAACTCAACAGTTGGAAAGTAGACAGTAGACAGGATGAATAGCTTGAATTCTTAAGGGAATCCTTTCTCCTTCTGTTATCTCCCCCAACCTTCAGTTTTAGATATGAATATTTATTTGTGAAATCTCTTTTCCTGTTTCTTTATTTCTATGACTTTATAACTCCTTGGGGGCAGTTAAGGGCCTGAGCTCCCAATAGACATAGGTACCCCTGTATTTTACCTTTCTGGGCAGCTATGTCTGTGGTAGGTCCAGGTTTCAGGCTGACATTGGAAGTTCCCTAAAGTCAGTGACTGTCTTGTTCACTTCTTTGTACCCACTTTTCAGTTAATAGGTTGATTAATAAGTGATCAACCAGGTGTAAAGTCTGGGAGGGCAAGTTGACACTGAGGCGCTGAGTCTTTTTTTTTTTTTTTTTTTTTTTTTTAGAGAGTGAGAGAGAGGGAGAGAGAGGGAGAGGGAGAGAGAGATATTTATTTTTTAGTATTTGGCGGACACCACATCTTTGTCTGTATGTGGTGCTGAGGATCGAACCCGGGCTGCACACATGCCAGGTGAGCACGCTACCGCTTGAGCCACATCCCCAGCCCAAGGCGCTGAGTCTTGATGGCAAGGAATGAAACAGTGGTATTGTTGATAAAATTTTAAAAAGGAAAATATTTGAATGGAGACTTGGTTTGAGTGAAAAACAAATACAAACAAGGAGGTAAAAAGCTGTTGGAATTTGCCAAGTTCATTCTGGTGGCAGGAAAAGAAGACTGTTTAGGAACCATGGTGTTGGGAAGTGAAAGAAAGAGGAGATGTTAGAAATTGTCCAGAATGTTTTAACCAGATCATAGACAAACTGCAGTGCCTCTTAAGTGTCATGGTGAGAATACACCAGAGAGGCATTTCTGCTAATTTTCATGTACAGATCTTTATTTCTAAAATATTTTAGTTTTTTTAAAAAGCCTCAGGAGGTATCAGTCACTCCCTAAAACCAAGTTACACATTTGCCCCTGCAGTTTGGAGAAGTAAAATATATTTGATGTCCAGCATGAATCCACTTACAGGCAGTGAATATTAATATGGGATGGCTCCTTTCTCTCTTTGTTCTTCAGCATTGAACTCTTTTGGTGGCACTTCTGTTATTTATGGAATTATAGAATATAATTGTGTGAGTCATCAACCCCTTTGATGGCTTGTGTATGCTTTTTTAAAAACACATCTTTGAAACAGGAGCTGTTCTGTACAAATGCTGATATGTATTTCTAAGAATTCACATGAGCAGTAGTAGAATGAAGAGCCTTTGGTGTTAGTGTCACCATCCATCAATAGACGAGATATTGGTAGTGTGATGTTAAGGTGACAAGGTGAAGAATTTTTCCAGCAATGCATCTGAACCTCATTTGTTAATTGAACAAGTATTTATTGAATGACCTCTACCATATAGTTATCTCCCCACTGTGATTCTTTGCAGTAGACAGTTTAATACTTAATTATACATTTTTGATTTGTTCTCCAAAGTTTTGGTTAGTCTTTTCTCTTCGTAAACTTCAAACCCCTTGAGGATGATTTAAGTTTCTTCTGTGTTTAATATGCAGGCTGGATTTCTATATTAATATCAGCAAAGATTTCTTCATATTACAAAATGCTTTCACTTAAGACATCTCACAAATAACAGGTGATCTTCTGCAACTGTGGGTTCTGAGTCTGCAGATTCAAGCAACCTTGAATTGAAAACTTTTTTGGGAAAAGGTTGTGTCTGCACTAACCAACGTGTACAGACTTTTTTGGGGGGTCATTATTCCCTGAGCAATTTAGTGTAAAAACTATTTTATAGCATTTACATTATATTAGGCCTTATAAGTAATCTAAAGATGATTTAATATATATGGGAGGGTAAGTGTAGATCATGTGCAAATACTACACCTTTTTTTTTTTTTTAAAGAGAGTGAGAGAGGAGAGAGAGAGAGAGAGAATTTTTTAATATTTATTTTTTAGTTCTCGGCGGACACAACATCTTTGGTATGTGGTGCTGAGGATCGAACCCGGGCCGCATGCATGCCAGGCGAGTGCGCTACCGCTCGAGCCACATCCCCAGCCCTACACCTTTTTATATAAGGGATTTAAGCACCTGCAGATTTTTTTTATCCATGGTGATATTGTTATCCCTGTGGATAATAAGAGGATAATTTTAGTCCCATATTTCAAATGGGAAAAAGAAGATCCAAAGTTGGCAAACAGTAGGTATTTAGCAGCTACTGTACTTGTATAGTAGAGATGCTGAGTCATCTGGGGCTCAAACACTAAATCAAACATTTGTAGCTCATACTAGGAAATGGGGAACCTCTAGGGATTGCACACATGATAAACTCACTTGCTGAGAAACAGCAATATAATAACAGTAGTTCCTTTCCTATTCCCCCACCACTATCTTAACAAAAATCAGTATGCTTTTGTGTACTTATGGGACAAAACTGAATGTCTACTAATTTTTTTTTTTTTTTTTTTTGGCACTGAGCATTGAACCTAGGAGTGCTTTACCACTGAGCTGTAGCCCCAGGTCTTTTTTTATTTTTTATTTTGAGACAGGCTCTTGGTAAGTTGCTGAGGCTAGCCTCGAACTTGGGATCCTTCTCTCTCAGCCTCACAAGTTTTGGGATTACAGGTGTGAGCTACCATTCCAGCATACATGTATAAATTTTAAATGGCGGTCTTCTTATCCTAACTGAGGAAATGTGTTCCTGTACAACATAAGAGGTCTTTATTTTTATTCTTTTGGAGGAGGAGGGAAAGACCATAGGGACAAAACCTTTTTATCCAGAAACGTGTAGCTGACAGATTATTAGAGGATCCAGATGGAAGTAGAACAGCAGGAATTCTGAGTTCCTTGGTGCCCAAGGATTGTGCCATGGGAATTTTGAGCAGCTTTGGAAGCTTACTCTGAATCAGGCATTGTTGGAATCTTTGTCCTAATTGTTCTTCTGCAGGTGTGTTCTGACTTAAGCATCAAGGTGGGTCTAGGGCCCACTCTTGAAATGCCTCCATGCTATTTCCAGATGGAAACTGTCTTTGCATCAGAGTCTATGGGCTCCCAAAGATACTTCCTTGCTTTTGCTTTTGGCATCAGGAGCCCAGTAGCTCCTATAGGCCAGGTTCCTCATTTTTATTGTATTGCTCTTTTTTTTTCAGATCCCCAAGAAGAGCTTGTGTAGACACTGAAGAAGTTAGCAATGGAGGGACTGCCTCACCCCCTGGCAGCTTAGAGCTGAAGGACTGTAAAGCAGTGCTAATGCTCTCGGGCAGGGATGTGCTGGGATGGTCTGTTTTTCCCATTTAGTTGGGAGAGTGGAGGAATAAGGCTGGCTGGGCCTTGCAGTTTACCCATTCCTATGTCCAGTGAAAATGGACAGAAGTGGGTACTTAGTTGGAGCCAGTAGCTAGCTGGTAGTGGGCTTTGAAATTAGAGTGATCCTGCTTTCAGCCTCATCTCTGCTGCTTACCAGTTATATAACCTTGAGCAAATTTAACCTCTTTGAGTCTCAGTTTTATCATTTGTAAAATGGAAATGGGGTGTTAACACTACCTATTTCTAGAAGGGTAGCTACCAAAATATTAATGATTATCTGGGTAGGGAATTCTTTGTTGTGAAGATAAGGGGAATTATAACTGCTTAAACTTCCTTGTTGTATCATTTGAATTTTTTTACCTAGGATTTGGCATACAGTAAGTGCTCAGTAAATTTTAGTGTTGTTACCTTCATGACTATGCTTGAAATGTGGTGGGAGTCTTTAAAGTTACTGAAAGTGAGGCATAACATAATTAGGTGACACTTTAGAGGCCTGATGTTGGGTTATAGCAGAAGTGGTGCTTGATATCCAGTCAGTGCTTGCTTTGTCAGAGTGGAGGGTGGCAAACCCAGAAGTCCCAAAGGTGTGCATGTAGTAGTCTGGCCAGAGTTGCAGACTTGGAATGCAGCAGAGCACTGCTGATCTGCACAGAGGGATTAACAAAGGTCAGTTTGGTGGGGTGGAGGCCAGCCTCAGGACCACATCCTTACCCTGCTTTCCAGGGCAGATGGACCACATCCTGAGTGACTAAGGGAGGGGCTTGTTTCTTCTCCTTTTTCTTCCACATCCTTCTGTTTGGTAGGTGACAGACTCCCTGCCACAGCTCTTGTTGTGATTCAGTTCTCTGAATTGTCACATTCGGGACATTCAATTCTGGCCTTCTCTGTGAGGCTGTCCCTGTTGCTGGAGGACACCCTGACACCCACATTACAGGAACCTGTGCATTCTTTCCTTCCTTTATCCTGGCAGGCCTGCAGAAGACAAGTACAGCTTTTCTAGGGGAAGGCCTCCCTCTCCATCCACTTTGGTGCTACCATGATGGCTGACCCACTACAGTGACCATCTGCCTGTATTTAGGGACTGAATGGTGGAGCTAAAGACATTCTTGGTAAAAATATGTTCTGAACTTCATTGTGGAGTTCTGTATGTTCACATTTGGAGAAGAAAAATCTTTGAGTGGTTTTTACCCAGTGTTGTTTCCAGAGAAGAGATTTTCATCCCCAAATACAGCTCTGGAGTCAGAGCCAATTAAGCCCCAGCTTCCCACCGTGGGTTTTTACAGTTCACTTCTCACCCTTGCCCTTTCTGTTCTTTTCATATGAGGCATTTTCACATTTGCCCTGTTTCCTTCCTCCTTCACAGGGGTCCTGAAATACTTACCAGTTAGGGAAAATACAGACAATATAATGCCAAAAGTTTTGCCAGTCTGTGCTGTGAACTCTACGAAGGAGTGTGCAAATTTTTATAGATTCTTGCTTTTGATTTCTTTTTTTTTTTTTTTTTGTATTGTTCATCTGTGTTTCAAGTACACCCTTTGCCAAATTTGCTTATAGCAGTGGTTAGCCAACCCTGTGGTCTATTTTTCTTTGGATTATCTTCTCGTTGTGGGTATTGGGTTCATAGTTCATTATTTCCCAGCAGGATCTAAAAAGTTTAGGGGTCTACCCTTGAGTCACCCACCCTTTTATACGCAGTGCTAATCAGGTGACTGTACCCCACTTCTGTTGGGTTGGATCTTAAAAACTTCCTGGAAGGGACCTTCTTTCTCTTAACTAATTGCAAAATAAAAATCTTTGGGAGAGAAACCACCCACCTCTCGTGAAAGCTCCTCAAAAACACAAGTTGTTCAATACCTTCATCATGTTTCCCTAGTATTTATCTGGGTTTTGAAGATAGTTTTGCTTGACCTAATTCTGGTTTTAAGGGTGATGACTGAAAATTTTGGAAGAAGTGATTTTATAAAAGAATCGAGTTCTGTATTTATTTTAGAGCTAATCATGGGTTTGCAGGAGCAGCTTCAGGACACCAGGGAGAGAAGCATGGCACACTGCCTTAGAGCTGTCATTAAGGATGTCACCTTTTGGGAACCATATTGTAGGCCGTCCCTAGCCTATGTAAAGTCGTGCCTGTGTCTTATCAGAAATGAACCAGATGGTATTTCCAGTAAAATTGGCAGATGTTCTTTAAGAATTAATTTTAATTTTTTACATGTAAATGTAGAATTATGGAACTCTTGCTTTTCGTATTTTGGTCATGTTGTGGAGGGGTTGCCCTTACCTTACAGAGATGTAGTAACTCTTAACTCTGTTTTCCCATCCTTTCTGATTACTTTTTCCTCTCCAAATGGGTAATTTGTTGGAGAGAGGTACAAAGTGTCGAGTCTTCTCTTTAGTATTAGTTGAAGATTGCTGATGGGACCAGGTGCTGGCTACAGTGACTAAAGTGGCCATCATTTGGTTAAGACTTTTGGATTTAGCATGTATGATACCTAGAAAGAGTGACTGTATCTGAGTAGACCAGAAAAGGAAGAAGAAAAATCCCCTGGGGAGTGGAACAACATAGGAAGTATTGAGTGCCAAGCACTGTGCTAGGTGCTTTCCCTAGATAGTGGTCTTTACTTTGATAGATCAGAACACCAGGCTCTGCAATATTAAGGGCTGTAATTTACTTTGTTGAAGCATGGACAAGGTTGGAGTAATTCCAAAGCTTGTGTTTCTTTCATGGCAGATAAAGTTTTTGTAGATTAGAAATTTGATATGGGGGACGAGGTGGTGAAGGAGACAGGAAAACAAATGCCTGGATAAAGGTGGGTGGTGCAGGGGGTGGGAAGCTAGTATAGGGGTGTGTGGGATTGAATTGTCCTGCTGAAGGGTATGGAAAGGAAAGATCAGCAAAAACAAGCTAAATGGAAAAAGAGAGGGTGAAGTGTAAGGCGTCTCTTTGAGGGGGTACAGCATTGGTTGATGGCAGTTCTTCCCTCAGGGGCACCCCGGGATTTGCTTGAGGCCCACGACTAGATAGCTTCTGTATTTAGGCAGGTGGCAGTTGAGCCCCCCACAGGAAACCTCTTAATCCCTGGTATTTATAGATTGGCTTGTGCTCTGCTGAAAGGCAACTACCATTTCAGTTACCAAGGCAGCATTATCTGCTTTTGAAATGCCTCTTTATGGATCCCCATTTGGCTCAATGGGAAGGTCTGGGGAATGCCCTGCTAAATTATCCTGATTCCCTGTAGCCCCAGAGGTCATGCCAGGACAGTTCTGACATTTCTCTCTAAGTGACCTCTGGCTGCTCTCTTTCCTCTCAGGGATGAGTTAGAGTAAGGCCTGGGAAAGGTAGCCCCCTTGTCTCTGTTCAGGTTGGCCAGGAATGCCCAGGAATGATGATTCTGGTTTGTTTACAGTTTGACCAACCCTGCAGTCAGTCAGTGGAATTATGGAGTACCTGGTAGTGTGTGTGTATATGTTGGTTGTATACAGAGAAGACCGAGACAGGTCTGTAGCAAAGAGGGAGACTGTTGTGTGATCAGCCTCTACAGCCCAGCTACTTCCTATTCCTTGCAGAGGGAAATGTCCATAAACTTTCAGTCTTATCTTATTTACATGGTTATTTTGAGAATTAAATGTAGTCATAAGGAACTGAGACTGCTTTAGAAAATATAGAGCCTCAGATTCATACAAAAGTCTCAATCTAAGGTAGGTGGATAATAAATATGAACATGTATTGAATGCTTTTTGTGGGCCAGGCACTGTTCTTAGTGCTTTACATATATTAGTTTATTTAATCTTCACAGCAGCTTTGAAGTAGGTCATTTATTTGTACCCATTTGGCAGTTAAAAGAGGATTTTAAAAGTTTGCCTAGCATGACTGATAAGTAGCAGAGCCAATTGTCTGAACTCTTGACCACATGCTGCAGTCCCTGTAATAACCATGTGGAAGTCAAAAGAATTGAGGTAGGCACACCCTGAGGGGAAGTAGGCCGCTTACACTCAGGAACTGGAAAGGAGCAGAGGAAGGTCAGGCTGGTGCCCAGTAAACTGACAGCATTTCTGCACAACTTAATTCAGTTACTGAAACTGTTTCAGAGCTTGGAGCCATCTTTCTTGGAGAGTAATAAAATTGAAATAGATAAATTAAGTCAAGGAGGAAGGACAAAATTGGTGAGCTTACTTAGAAGGACGGACATTTCCTGATGCTAACTAAAGTGCTGAGTGGCACTACCTTGGAGTGCCTGCCATCTTTAATCATTTTACAAATGAGGACAGAGACTCCAGCAACATGCTTTCATGTTTAGACTCTTAAAAAGCACATTTCAAAAACAAAATTAAAAATTGTCTCTTCTCAGCCCTTTTCTATTGAAAATTTTCTTAAGAATATCTGAATTTGGGGCTGGGGATGTGGCTCAAGCGGTAGCGGGCTCGATTCTCAGCACCACATAAAAATAAAAAAAAATGTTGTGTCCGCCGAAAACTAAAAAATAAATATTAAAAAAACTCTCTCTCTCTCTTAAAAAAAAAAAAAAAAGAATATCTGAATTTGGAGCTGGGATTGTAGCTCCGAAGTAGAGAGCTCTTGCCTAGCAGCTGCAAGGTGCTGGGTTTGATCCTCAGCATCACAAAATAAAGGTATTGTGTACAACTACAACTAAAAAATAAACATTTTTTAAAAAGAATATCTGAATTTGACCATCAACATGCAGTGTATCCATTTTGAGCAGCTATTTTCCAGAGAAATCAAGCTTATATTTTTGAGGAGGCCTCTAGCTAGGTTATTTCAGATGTGAAAGACTGAGAGCAAACAAATATGCATATCATGGGAAAAGCAATCTCAGACTTATGCCTTTAAAGACAGCTCTTGAGGTTAATATCTTTGAATTCCTTTTTCATTCCACTCCATTCTGTCAGTGGCTTTAACATGCAGCACTTTTGACTGCAAAGTGATTATCCAGCTTGTTAGCAGTTCAGGGGAGTTACCCATCATGTAGTGACCTATATTCCCAAATCTTAGAGCTATCTCAGAAGTCTCTTAGAATGCCCTAGAGCAGCTTCTCTCTAAGTGTGCTTTGGAATCATCTGGCCCATCTTATACCTTCAAATATCTGTCCCCTTGAGGGTAGGACCCAGGCTGCATGTGTTCAACAAAATTTCCTCTGCCCGAATTCTGAAGTAGATCTGGAGGAGGGTGGATAGCTTTAAGTGTCAGTGTGAACAGTTTTCAAAACTTCCTGTTTTGTTTTTTTGTGACGGTGCCTCCTAGTTCACAATACATCCAGAATGATGGTAACATTTAAAATGAATTACATTATATGACATAGAATAAATTTGAACTTCTACCAAGATTGAATACTTTTGGGGTCAGACTGCTCAGTTTGAAATTTTAGCCTTATCCCTAGGGAAGCCTAACATGAGAAATGCTTGCCATAGCAGATATTCTCAGGAAACCTCCTAGTTTTAATTTTCTGAGGTTCCTGTGTGGAAGAATATAGCATGACTATTATGGGGTTGCCAAACTCTGTCACAGGTGGGAGGAAGTACTTGTTTAGAAAATGTCAGAGAATCCATCAAGTTTTTATAACCAACAATTTGTTCTTCATTTATTTCCCCTTATGCCTGTATAATATAGTTAGGAAAGGGCCAGATTGCACTTTTCTTTTGTAAAGAAGCACATCTTAAACTTGTTTTCTCTGGGAATTGATTTTTTTTTTTTTAGAAATCTCTCTTGAAAAATATTAGGAAATGCAGGTTAATCATAGTTGTTTCATAGATGGTCCCTGTTCACCCTGCTTTTACACTGCTTCTCTCTCTGGTCTAGGATAGTCATGGGTGGCAAAGTGTCTGACAGGGTGTTGGGCTTCCTGGTGGGTGGAGTGGACTTCATTACTAAGAGCCAGGTTGACCCTCCAAGGGCTTATAGCTTTTTACCACCACAGCCCTATTTGAGCCAGGTACTTTAGAACATTTATGCCCCCGTGTGTCCTCTTCTTTCCCCATGGAAGTCCATCTCCCTGTTTGCTGTGTACTTGGAAGTGTTTTGTGCTCGTGCATGTTGACACTGACCTCCTGATTTTGTGCTAATTTTTCACACAACCAGGCAGCAAGGGGTAAGGGATCTGGGGCTTCTCTTTTCTGTAGGGATTGGTTCCGGCTTTCAAAGTGGGTACTGAGTCTCCTCCCTTCTCCTTCACTAAACACAGCTGGGGAGGCTGTGACTAGGATGGGAAACTCATTGCGTAAAGAGAACACTTCCCTCATGGTTTTCAAAATGTAATGCTTCCTTCCCCTTTTCTCCTCTTCCCAGAGTAAGAGCTGCCAGTAAAAGGGTAGTGCAGGACTCTTGAGATGTGTTTATAACAGTGTGATGGACAGGAATTGTCAATGCCTTCATTCCTTATCTTTCCATCGACCTCCTTCACCCCCTGACAACTGGGAATTACAGGAAATCATGGCTAGCATTAAAAAACCACAGGCAGATGGGAAAGATGGAATGTGTTTCTGTCATTCCCAGAAATAGGCAGAATGACCGAGCTAACTGACCTTAACATTTGGTGGTCAGTGAGCCAAAGCATTGCCTGAATCTTATGGTACCATCTGGGAATGAAAATCTTGAGTCTTCCTGCTTGGTCTTGCACTCCTTCTGAGCCCCTCAAGTCTAGTCTGTTACCAGCCCCTGCTACCTTCTGCAGGTTCCTGTTAATTGGTCCTGACTGAACCTTGCCATCCGACATGGCCTTCCAATTGCTTTAGTCTCTCTTACCAGTTAGTGTTTACCTCTGGGGGACTAGGTAAGACAATAAAGCCCTCAGTATGTGGGAAGTGGCGCTGCTGTTCCTTTCCCTGGTGAGGTCCTCTTTGAGAGCCTTAGTAAATACTGCGGAATTGGATTAGGTTAGGTTTCCTGCCCATGAACATTATTGGTCCCTGAAACTACTGACTGAAGGCTGAATTTCTCTGCCTGTTTTTCATAGCTGTGCAAACTGGCCTTACCTTAAAAAGTCAACTGAATACTAAAAACTTTGTGAAATAACCAGAGTCTGCTAGGTGGCAGAAACTAGGAAAACCAGTAAGAATTTTTTCTTGCCCTGAAGAATTTTAGAATGGAATTTATTTTCTGCAAACCAACCTCTCCCTTTCCTACCACCCCACAATCTGGTGTACTTACTTCAATGTTTCTGCCCCAGAAAGAATGTTTGTTTGTTTGTTTGTTTATTTATTTGTTTCTGGGAATTGAACCCAGGGGTGCTTTACCAGTGAGCCATATCCCCGGCCCTTTTTATTTTCAAACAGGGTCTCATTGGTTTGCTGAGGCTGGCATCAAATGCTTAATCCTCCTGTCTCATTCTTGCTAAAGATTATACTTGTACACTATGGTGCCCATCTTGAAATGTTCTTTCCTAATATTTTCTCCCTCTTTTTCGGCTTTCAAAGCTTTCAGGTCCCATTTCCCTCCCTCCCTTCCTTTTTTTTTTTTTTGAGACCCTCTTTCATTATCTTGGTTTAATCAGTTTTGCTGTTCTTTATTTCTTCATTATTTTGTCCAGAACTCACAAGTAGCTGCTGCTTGTCTTTCCTTATTTTCTAATTATTCATATCTCATAATTCAGCATTTGTTGCACTTAAATAGAATACTGAAATAGATATTCATGTGTACTTGGGTGTGTTGGTTATTTTAGGACCTTGGGAACCTAGACCTGAGAAAAAATAGGGTAGATGGGATCAGACTTGTGCCCCAAAAGGTCATCCCACCTTGAGATTGTCCTAGAATTTGACTAGAGTTCTTGGGGAATGGTGTTGGGCATCAATCCTCTGTTTGATCCAGGTTTTTTGTGTGATGCATCACCTCAAAAGGTGGTGTGAAAGCTAGGCACAGGGAAACTTTCATAATTGAAGGGAATGGACAGTTAGAGGTAGGAGGTAGTGGACTTGTTGGGCCGAGGATTTGATTTATTTGTATTACTGGCATTTGTATTGATTTCTCTGGGAAGTTTGGAGATTTAATTATATTCTGCAAATGTAAACATTTTTCTTTACCTTTGTCATTTTGCTTATGTTGCATTTTTTCTTTCAATAATAGAATCTTGCACGAAATTAAAAGCAGCGCTCTCCACTTTTGACTTGGGGCAGAGTTAAGTATGCTGACTTTCCCCCTATCCTTCCTTTCATTTCTCACATCCACCTAGAACTGCAGAACATGTTGGTAATCTCTGTGGGCTGGGACCAGTTTCAGCCAGCCTAATTCCTTGATATCAGTTTAAACCAGTGGGCACATCTAAATTTATTGGAATTCTAGATGACAAGTATTGTTGCAAAGGCAAAACCTATTTAATTCTAACTTGTATAAAAATAAAACCAGCTATCAGATTAAATTTTCTTCTCACAAACTTTCTCTAAGATCCATCTTAGGATCTTTTTTTTTTTTTTGGCAAATGGGTTTTAGGTAGCAGCCCTATTACTATTGTGACGGAGGGAGGGATAGAAGAAATTGGTGGAGTCCTCAGAATCCTGAGCTCTTTAAAAATTGCTGTTGCTTTTGGAAAGTAATGAGTGCAGAGGGCCACCTGTCTCAGGTTTATACACTCTTCTCATTCAGTTCTCAACTAGTAAATTTTGTGGTCTTAATCTGCCTAAAAAGATAATGACTTAGATTTATCTGAATGTATGTAGCAGTTTAATGAAGTTCAGTCCTTTGATGATGATGGCAATGATAGACACTCAGTAACAGGTATATTGTTTGAACTGTGAATAAATGCTTTCTAAAGAACCCAGGAAGAAATTTGCCAGCTCACTTTTTATGTGAGGTTCTTAGTGTCATATAGGAGATAATGCAGCCCTGAGGGTGGAGAGTGCCCAAGTGTTGCACTTTAAAGAAGTACTTTGAATAAAGTTGTGTGTTTTCTATTTGGAATAGGGTGTTGCTTCTTTTGAGAAAGCCTTTACAATAGTACAATGGTTCCTCTGGAACTCATAGCAGGCTTCTTTTCCCACCCTCTCCTGTGTTTAGAGCTGCTTTTTCCCCAGGGGAGCATTCATCTGTTCTAAAAAGCAGAGAGAGAAAACAAGAAGTTCTCTGAAAATCAGAACTGTATTTGCCTTTCAGGAGGGTGAGTTCAGAATGGATTTTTGAAGAGGAGGAAGTGTGGTTGTAAGTCATCTCACACACACACACACACACACACACACACACACACACACACATTCTCTCTCGCTCTCTCGCTCCTCCACCCAGATTTTTTTGCTTCTTTTGGAAGATGTGAAGGAGTTTGGGACACAGGGTACACCTTTGACCCCTTTGTTGTACCAGACAAAACATGGCTTTTTAGCCCCTGAGAAAGTCAGTCCTTTTGGTAAGCCACTTTATTTTAATTTATTTATTTTTGGTGCCAGGAATTGAACTCAGGGGCACTCGACCACTGAGCCACATCCCCAGCCCTATTTTGTATTTTATTTAGAGACAGGGTCTCACTGAGTTGCTTAGCACCTCGCTTTTGCTGAGGCTGGCTTTGAACTCTTTTTTTTAAGAGTAAATTTTAATATTTATTTTTTAGTTTTCGGTGGACACAACATCTTTGTTTGTATGTGATGCTGAGGATCGAACCCGTGCCACACGCATGCCAGGCGAGCGCGCTACCGCTTGAGCCTCATCCCCAGCCCAAGGCTTTGAACTCTTGATCCTCCTGCTTCAGCTTCCCAAGCTGCTGGGATTATAGGCGTGTGCCACTGCACTCAGCTGGGAGGCCACTTTCTTGCCCTGAATATCACTGGCTGATGTTGACCTTAAGGCCAGGACCAGCCTTTGCAATATGTCTTTTTTTTTTTTTTTTCTTTTTTCAGTGCTGGGAGTCCATCACCCAGGGTATAGTGCATACTAGGCAAGCACTCAGGCATGAGCAAAGGCCTGTCTTTGGTGATTGCACAGGAGTGTGCAGAGACAGCATCTGAGGATGTTTTGGGCAACAAAGATTTCTGAGCACGAGGATGTTTTCATCACACCCTTGCTTCAAGGTCTTGAAGCTGAGGATCACCAGGCAGTAATGGGTTTGTAAGTGGTTTTAACTCTAGTACCCCTTAGCTTCTTTCTGTACAGTTTTAACCAGTTAGCTGGGTGTTGACATGGATCTTTGCATTTTTATGAGCAAAGGAGAAATTCTACTTTGGCAGTTGAATAATTGCATCTTCTATTTAAATCATATAGGCAGTTATACCCAAAGCTAATGAGTGTTCTCTTCCACGCTACGCATGGTCTGATCCAGCATGGCAGTAGGCTGAGAGCTGTGGGGATTGAGGTGACAAAAGGGCAGCTGGGTCCTCATGCTCCAGGGGCTTGGACACCTGGCTTCTGGCCCACCCCAAAGAGTAGGCCAAGAAGAAGGCTGGCAGCTTCCCTGAAGTGACTGCTTTTCATAGTTAAGTTAGTGTGACCAGCCAGAGGAGGGGGTGGGCTCCTGGGAAGAAGGTGGGGAGTCTTAATTATGCCTTCCTTGTTTGGCACACCCCAGTCTTGCCTTCTCTTCTGTACTGGCAGATAGTTTCCCTCAGCTCTCAGAATAATCATCCCTCATTTCTGAGGGGAGGCCCATTTCTGCTAATACTGTATATATGTGCACACACAGAGCCTACCTCAGGTACTGTTGTGTGTGCCTTCTGCCTTCCTTCCAGAGAGTTGGGTAGCCACTCATTTTCTCATGAGCCACTTCTGCCACACTGATATTACTGGAGGCCTGTGCTGCTGACCTTCTCTTCTAACAGAGGACTGGATGGGAACCATTACTTGGATGCTCAGAACAGACCTAGCAGTACTGGTGCCTCCTGTGTGTCCCAGAGGGCTCTGGCAGTGGTCAGATTCTGTTTGGGAGATAACCATAGGAACTTTGGAACTAATTATAAATAAATAAATAAATAGATAGATACAGTTAGGAGAACTGGGTTCTGATTTAGCCATTCACAAGCCCTCTATCCTGGGGCAACGTTATCCCTCTCCAGGGCACAGTTTCCTTTTTTTTTTTTAAGAGAGAGAATTTTTTTTTTTAAATTTTTTAGTTCTCGGCGGACACAACATCTTTGTATGTGGTGCTGAGGATCGAACCCGGGCCGCATGCATGCCAGGCGAGCGTGCTACCTACCGCTTGAGCCACATCCCCAGCCCAAGAGAGAATTTTTTTTTTAATATTTATTTTTTAGTTTTCGGCGGACACAACATCTTTTTATTTGTATGTGGTTCTGAGGATCGAACCCAGGCTGCACGCATGCCAGGCGAGCGCGCTACCGCTTGAGCCACATCCCCAGCCCATTTTTTTTTTAATATTTATTTTTTTTAGTTTTTGACGGACACAACATCTTTGTTTGTATGTGGTGCTGAGGATCGAACCCAGGCCGCATGTATGCCAGACGAGCACTCTACCGCTTGAGCCACATCCCCAGCCCAGTTTCCTTTTCTTAAAATGGATAAGTTGGACTTTACAAGATGACCCTACAGATCCTTTAGGCAGAAATGATTAGGATCCCATGGCAAACCAGGTGTCTGCTACTGGTGAAGGTGACCAGAGGCAGCCAAGGCTGGACATTTTCCTTTTTTTTTTTAAATTTTAAATTTTTATTTTTTGCCTCCCAGCTTTGGCATATGTTGTTTATTCTTGCAATGTTCCTCCCCACCCCCCCATCCCATTCCCAATCCATCTATCCCTCCATCCATTCCTTCATTTTTCCCTCCCTCCCTCCCTTCCATTTTTTTTTTTTTTTTTTTTTTGGATACTGGGGATTGAACTCAGTAGCACTTAACTACTGAGCTACATCCCCAGACTTTTTATTTTTTCATTTGAGACAGGGTCTTGCTAAGATGCTTAGGACCTTGCTGAGTTGCTGAGGCTGGCCTTCAACTTGGAATCTTCCTGCCTCAGCCTGAGTTGCTGGGATTACAGGCATGTGCCATTGGGCTGACTTCCAGTCCCTTTCTTTACCTACCTCTTCTTTACCTGGCTAACACTTTCCTAAAACCAGAGTTAATTTAGACTGTTGCATGCCCCCCTACTGGTGTGAGTGCTGACACATTGCCCCGTGCTCAGCACTTCCTTATAGTATAACCGAGATTAGAATTTGGGGATATGGAAAAATAAAGATATACTGACTCTCAAAAACAAGAACCCAGAACTGGTGGAAAGCAGGAAATATCCGTGAACCTTTAAAATACAAAACAAGCAGTTAGTGAGCAACCCAGCCTATGGCCTTAACCAATGTCTTTGGCCCTTGCCTTGACCGATATCCTTGCCTGTCCCTGCCACAGAAAGTAATATGATCCAAGAGCAACACACATAAACTGGCACTAAATTGTGTAACTCTACTTGTATAAGTCCAGCTCCTGGTTATTGTCCCTCTGTAAATATTAATACCCCAGACCCAGGGATTGCGGTCTTTCCCTCTGGAGATGGCCCATATTCTCCCTTGAATGTGTATCTGCTTTCTTAAATAAGTGTTTTTGGATAAGTGTCTTGGATAGGCACATGCTGAAATTCTTTTCTGTCACATATGCCAAGCATCTCACTTGTTCTGAGTCAGGTCCCCCTCTCCAGGAATTCCTCTGATAACATTACCATCTGTTTCCTTGCTCATTTTGACCTTAGCATGAGCTTCCGGAGGGCCGATTGTCTGCTGTCACCAGTTTCCTAGTAACTGGTACTGTGCCTGCAGTGTGGTATATACACAGTAAATGTTAAGTGAATGTGCGACCCCTCCTGGGCCAGCACATACCAGTTCCCATTGTGGGGACTCTGCTGGATCCTCCCTCAACCCCAGCTTTCTCACTCCACTCAGTCTCTCTTTTTGAGTTGTGTGGGGGTGTTTGGGAGAACCTTGGGTAATGCTGAGCATTGTTTTTAAAGTTGTGCTGGACAAAGCACTGGGTGAAGTTGCCACCCCCATCCCCAGGGCACTCAGTGGGCCTTGACTTTATCCTGCTCCTTTCTGTCTTCAGCCCTGGGGGAGGGGCCTGCTGACTTGTGCAGACTGCTGTCCCCAGCCAGCTGCCTGGGGCTGGGCCATCTGTTGCTGGTGGTGAGTGACCTTAGCAGGGGAGGGAGTGTGGATTATGCTGCAACCTCACCTCTTCCAGGGCCCCCCTCCATGGCAGGGTCCACCCCTTTCTCTCTACGTTCTGCCTCCTATTCCAGTACTCTGTTATGCTCACTTCCTCCAAGTCTAGGTTTTCTTCCAGATGCTGTCCACCCCCAACCCCAGGAGAACTCTTGCTGTGTTTTTCTTTGCTCAGAGTGTGTTCTTTGCCCTTTTGCTCTTGTCCCCGAGAATCTTTATGTAATAAGACAGCAGCAGCAGGGGGAAGAAAAAAACTTTATAGATATGAAACTTTTTGGACCCCTATTGATCTTTGTTCAGATAAAAATGATGAGTCTCTTGCTGGCAGAGTTAGTACCTTTGGGTTCACCACCCTGTTTTCTGTCCCTCCTGGGGAATCTTTGAATGGCAGGGGTGGGCTGATTGACTCACTTAGAAAAGGTGTAATTTAGCTTGTGCTTCTCTGGCCTTGTGTGAATATAGGAAAGATGCAGGGGGAAAGTTTGGAGATTCTCAGTGTGCGGCTTGCAGTTCCTTCCCCTAGCTCATCCTGTGTGTGTGTGTGTGTGTGTGTGTGTGTGTGTGTGTGTGCGCGCGCCAGAGAGGTAGGATTAGGGGAGAATGTAGATAGAAATAGAAGCCATGTTTGTTTGTTTGTTTGTTTTTAACTAAATAACAAAGTGACAAAGCGGAACTAGAAAGTCAGCATACCCTAAAGTAGGGCTTCCCAGACTTTAAGGTGCATATGAATCACCTGGGTAATCTTACTGAAATGCAGATTCTGATTCAGTGGACCTGGGATCTTGCTAAATAGATGGAGATTGGCTTTGAATTTAGCTATCCTCCTTCCAAATTACTGGGATTACATGTGTGCTCCATCACACCCCTCTTAAACCTTTATCCTTTATAAATTACTCAGTTTGTGATATTCAGTTTGGCAATAGAGAATAGACTAAAACTATTCTTTATTGTTTCATTCACCCCATTCTTTTTTTAACAAAAAAAAAATAAAAGGTTTTTGTTTATTACTGGTTTCAACATTTTGATTGTGATGTGCCTTGTGTCTGTCTTTTGTGTTTCTTGGGGTTTGATGAGCTTCTTAGAGATCTGTGGCTTGATAGTTTTAATCAATTTTTAAAATATTGGGCCATTTTCCCTCAAAATACTATTTCTGAGCCTTGCTACCTTTCCTTTACTCCCCACTCCAGTCAGATTAGTTGCTTGATATTGTCCCAAGGTTCATGCCATTCTTTTTTCTTTCTTTCTTTTGATTCTCAGTTTTCTTTTTTCCTCTATGTATACCTTTTTGGACAGTTTCCAATGCTATATATTCATGTTCACTAATTTTTTCTTCTGCATTGTCTAATTTTCAGTCAACTTGATCCTATTTACTTTTCATTTAAGAAATGTGTTTGTTTCTCTGAAGAAGTTCAGTTTGAATTTTTTTTTTGGGTGTGTGTGTGTGTGTGGCCTTTTTTTGGCGCGGGGGGGGGGGGGACTGGTGATCAAACCCAGGGCCTCGTGATTGATTAGAGGCAGGCACTCTGCCACTGAGCTGTCTCCCCAACCCCCATCCTATTAGTTTTTGACATTTTCTATAACATGGCACATCAAGGGCACTGAATTAATGAAAAATTGAATGAATGAAACAAAACATTTATTATTTTCCCTGAATTTAATTACAGTTTAGAACCTTGCCCTTGGTGAAACTGAATGCTCCTGGTTATACTGTAACTTTTGAGAAGGGCATTTGATCTTTGACCAAGTTAAAAGTTACATTAAGGGGCTGGGGATATAGCTCAGTAGCTAAAGTGCTTGCCTTGTATGCACAAGGCCCTGGGTTCAATCTCCAGCACTACAAAAGAAAGAACGAACAACAAATAAATAAAGTTAAAAAAAAAAAAACAGTTACATTAAGGATAAGATTTTTTTTTTTTTTTTTTTGGTACTGGGGATTGAACCCAGGGTACTTTACAACTGAAGACATCCTCAGCCCTTTTTATTTTTTGTTGTGAGACAGGGTCTTGCTAAATTGCTTAGGGCCTTTGTAAGTTGCTGAGGCTGGCTTTGAGCTTGCAATCCTCCTGCCTCAGCCTCCCAAACTGCTGGGATTACCTGTGTGTGCCACTGTACCCAGCAGCTTCAAGAAGACTGTTTTTAAACCAAAAGAGTTGGTAGAGGATTAGTCATTAGAAATGGGTGGGTTGTGTTTTAGGGCTCCGCGGGTTATTGTCCTTGGTGTTTGTGGGAGCACAAACAGTTCATTGTGGGTGAACTTGCCATATGCTGTGGGTTTAATGCAAGAAACAGGCAAGTCTTTTCCATTTTAGCTACTAATAGATTTCCTAATATTATCCCAATAATTCTAACATAAAGGCTGAGGATATATGTTTAAATGTCATGCTAGTTTATCTCCCTTTTCTTGTCTAGCCCCCTTTAAAAAAAAAAAAAGATGAGAAAACGACTTCAAGAATCATAGGATTTGGAGCCAGAGGAGCTTTTCAGGTAGAGATTATCTGTCTTAACCCTGTGTTTTCTTTTTTGATCCCAAACATGTTCCCCGGGGGCCTTGCATACTCTAGGTAAGCATTCTACCACTGAGCTATGCTCCTAGCGCCCCACCACCACCACTTTTTTCCTCTATCATTCTTTTTTACTTAGAATATTTGAATTGAACTCAGAGGCATTCTACCACTGGGCTGTACTTCTGAAACTTTTAATTTATTTTTTACCACATAGCTGAGGCTGGCTTCAAGTTTGTGAACCTCCTGTCTCAGCCCCCTTAGTAGTTGGAATTACAGGTATGTATCATTACATTTGGCTCTCACCCTATGTTTTCAGTACAATGACAATAATAATGATGGATGTGATGACTGTAATGGTAACTACCATTTGTGATGACTCACAGTGTACCAGGCATTATGCTAAGTGTTTTGTGTACATTTCCCTTTAAAATACTTAGAAAAGCCCTGAAATAGGTTTTATTGGTACTGTTTTACAAACAAGAAAGCTAAGATCCAGAAAGGTTGGATAACTACATTGGGAGGAGTAGCCAGTTGTGGTGACTTCCAAAGACTGAGGCAGGAGGATCACTAGTTTGAGGCCAGCCTCAGCAACTTAGACCCTGTTTCAAAATAAAAAATTAAAAGGGCAGGGGATGTGACTCAGTGGTAGAGCAGCCCTGGACTCAATCACTAGTAACCCCTGCCAAAAAAAATATATATGTATACATATATACACATATGCACAAGTAGCTATTTTGCAGAGATGAAGCATTTGCCTGCTCAAGGTCAGTTTTTCTGGTTAGAAGTAAAACACAAGTAGGTTTCAAGTCTCTTGTCCTTGAACTTAGTTGGGCACATAACTTTTTTTGTTTTGACCTGAGGGTTCATTCTCTGTGGTCATTTTGTCTCATTTTTTGCTCTGCTCCTTTTAATTTCAATGAAATTGAATGAAATAGAGGGGAAGGGTGGTTTACAGTTGGGATTTTTGGTGAGATTTTAAAGTTTATTTTTAAATAGGCAGCCTTCCCAGACTGACTGGGAATGTAGCAGAAGGCCTGAGAACCAGGAAGTGACACAGACCTGTTTATACCATCCCACTTGGTGGCTTTATGAAAGCCATCCACAAAGATGGTAAAAGGTAAACATAACTACAGCAGACAGTTCCCTTGGGTATGCTATTTTTGACCTGGAGGAGGTATTTCCTACACAACTATAAGTACTTTGAACACCAAAATCTAGCTCCTAAATATACACTGAGTGAAAGTATATAGATAGATCTTTCTTTTCTCTGTCTTGTTTGTTTGATTTCGGGTGTGTGTAGCGGGGTGGTGGTATTGGGGATTGAACCCAGAGATGCTCTACCACTGAGCTACATTCCCAGCCCTTTCTATATTTTATTTTGGTACTAGGGATTGAATCCAGGGATGCTTAACCACTGAGCTATATCCCCAGTCCGTTTTTTTTATATTTTATTTAGAGATGGGTCTTGCTAAATTGCTTAGGGAATTTCTAAGTTGCTGAGGATGGTTTTGAAACTTGTGATCCTTCTATCTCAGCCTCCTGAGCCACTGGGATTACAGGCATGTGCCACCACACCTGGCTTAGTTTTTAATTTTGAGACAGGGTTTTGCTAGATTGCCCAGGCTGGCCTCAAACTTGTGATCCTCCTGCCTCAGCCTCCTAATTCTCTGGGATTACTGGCATGCACTACCACATCTGGCTGATTCTTCTTTCTTTTTTTTTTAGTCGTAGATGTACACAATATCTTTATTTTATTTATTTTTTTTAACGTGGTGCTGAGGATCAAACCCAGTGCCTCATGCATGCAAGGCAATCGCCCAACCACTGAGCTACAACCCCAGCCCCAGATTCTCATTTCTAATTACCAGACAGCAACAGTCAGTGGTTGGTTCTAGGCAGACAGAATTATCAGTTCCTGTACCCCAAATGTTTTTGGTGAATTGTTCTTCTGTTTCTGTTTCTTTATCTTTCGGGTAGCTCTCTACATCCCAAAAACTGTCTGATAGCCCACTCTAAAGCTGGAGTTGAGGTCCAGTCAAAAGTTTTCCATTTCCTCTCTCCCCTATTGCCCTCTGAAGTCTTTGTTCCTATCCCCTTTGTGTTCCCATAGCGCTCTCTCTCTCTCTCTCTCTCTCTCTCTCTCTCTCTCTCTCTCTCTTTTAAGAGAGAGAGAGAGAGAGAGAGAGAGAATTTTTTAATATTTATTTTATTTTATTTTTTTAGTTTTCGGCAGACACAACATCTTTGTTTGTATGTGGTGCTGAGGATCCAACCTGGGCCGCACGCATGCCAGGCGAGCGCGCTACTGCTTGAGCCACATCCCCAGCCCCACATAGCACTCTCTTTTTAAAAGATTTTCTTTTGGGCTCTAGTAACAATTTGAGTACTATATAGATAAATATGTAATTCCTCTCCAGTACACTGTGAATTCTTTGAGAATAAGAACTGTGTTCCACTTCATCTCTGAGATCACCCAAACTTTGCACAGAAGACAGTCAGTAAATATTTGCTGAATTGCAGTGTAGTTACTGGAAACACAGAGCAGTAAGAAGTCAGT
Organism: Spermophilus citellus; assembly: GCF_964194105.1. Lineage (NCBI taxonomy): Eukaryota > Metazoa > Chordata > Mammalia > Rodentia > Sciuridae > Spermophilus > Spermophilus citellus. The sequence continues at coordinate 164,709,261 of NC_138185.1, forward strand.
TTGAGCAAGCTAGCTTCATGGTCTTATTTGCAAAGTCAGTACTGGAGCCTGTTGATCTTGGCTCTGTTGGGAACCAAGCAGTAGGGTGTGATCACACATAAGATCTATCTCTAGGGTCTAGAAATTGATTATAGCCACTTGTGCCACGCATCTGTTGTGCTACCTAGCCAAACTTGAGGATTTATACCCTTTTTCCTCTTGTTTTATTATCTGCTGCTGCATTGTCATCTTGTGTTTTTTATATAGATATGTTCTGGGTTTATCTTTTTTCCCTCCATGCAGCAAGTGTTTATTGAGCATTCTAGAGCATGGGCCTTGGAGAGAAACAGAGTTGATGGTCTCTGCAGGCATTTTTACCTGTGAGTGTATGGCGACCGAAAGCTCAATAGCTCTGAGTGGGCTTCAGGGAGTGTATGCTTGGTTGTCCTGTTCATGACCTGGGTGTTGATGTATGGGTTCAGAAGAGCCTCCTAGGCTATGGGCTAAAGGGACAGGTTTTCCAAGAAGAGATGGACTGGAGGTTGACCTTTTATTTGGAAAACAAAAGATCAGGGAATCCTTTTCATAAGGAAAGCAGGAGGAGGAAAAATTTACTGATCCCTTAGATTCCATTTACCCAGAGCATAGGGGTATTATCACCTATTTATTTAATGAGGGAGGAAGTTGTGTGTGTAGATATATTCCCTATGACTCTCAGACACAGTAGTAGAGTCACAAACTGTGTTTAATTTTTGGTGAAAGAGGGATAGTGCTACAAGCTTTAAAAATATTTTGGAATTTGTTGGAAAAGAATCTGGAACTACTTGAGTGCCCATATTTTCAGACACCATCCACCGTCTCATATCTGTCTCTTTTCCATCTCACAAAATCCAATGAGATGGGTACCATTTATCCAGTTTTTAGATGGGAACTGAAATTAACTTGCCTAAACTACCCAGTTAATAGTATTCATCAGACCAGAGATTCTGGACTGGTCTTTCAGACTCTTTCCATGATCCCAGCCTCCTTGAGCTATTTAGTTGAACTGTTTCCTTTTTCAGATGAGGAAGCAGAGGCATGGAAAATGAAGTGTTTGATATAGATAGTCAGCCTATTAATCCATGTGAAGTTGGGCCGAAGGAAGTGGTTTCCTGCTTTCAGGTCTGAAATGGATGGCAGGCTAAATTCTGCTCACAAGTGCTCAGTCTCCTCTCTTCTTGTTCCTTTCTCATATTGGGCCTCTCCTCTGTCCTTCTTTTGCCTCTTGTTTTCTTTCTCCCTAGGCTCTTATAGCTCTGCTGTGATCCTTGTGTGTGTGTGTAGGCTGGATTTTTTGTTAGCATTTGTTATTTTTGGAAAGCACTTTAGGACACTGTGTACGGATGGCCCATACAAATGTGCTGATGGATTGATTAAACTCTAAGTGGGAAAGTGGACTCTTCCTGGGTTTGCTGCATTGCAGAGAGAGATAGATGCTAGGGATTGGTCTTACAAGATGAAAGGGGAAAGGGACACTCATACCAAACAATGAGTATATTTTTAACATTTCTTCCTGCTAGTCAGAATTTTTGTTGACTTATTAGAGGAAATACTTTTGGGCCCCTCCTATTCCCTAGAAGACATTCCATATTCCTTAGAATGGAAAGGGCCTTTGAGGATCATCCAGGTCCACCCCAGAGAACTAAGAAGACTGGCTGACTTGCCTGAGGCCAAGCTACTGCTTAGTTGTAGACCTGGGACCTGGTTCTGCCTCCTACTTACAGCTCTCTTTTGCAGTCATCCTGTTGTTAGGCTCTAAAAAAGAGGCGTTGGTGGAAGAGTCAACTTAGGGAGGGCATGGTAGTGGGGTCTGCCTGGAGTTCTTGCCATCTGAACATTGGGGAATAATGTGGAGGGAAAGTGTGATGCCCAGAGGGTGCCGTGAGTGAATCTGGGGAAGACAAGAATGCAAGGAATATCAAGCCAAGAATGTAGCTTAGTGGAGGAGCGCTTTCCTAGTGTGTGTGAGGCACTGGGTTCAATCCCCAACACTGGGGGAAAAAACAATTCAAGAAAGTGTCTGGCACCCTACAGTGGTTTAGGGGGCTTACGAGGAAAGCTGAGGGTAATTGAGGGTAGTTGTTTTTTTTTTTTTTTATGATTTGGAGGGTGTGAAATTTCAACAAATTTTATGCCTTTGGGACTAAGCCGGAGATTGAAAGGAAAGAGATAAGGTTATGTTCTGTCAAAGGATCTCAAATTCCAGTAGAAGAATTTATGGCTGTTTAAACACTGAGGTGTTAATGGCACAATGGAAATAGAGGATAGTAAGATTGGAAGGAAGTTGGTTGCAGTGGCATGCACCTATAATCTCGGTGACTTGGGAAGCTGAAGCAGGAAGATCACAAATTTGATGCCACCCTTAGAAATAAGGTTGGAGATGTAACTTAGTGGAAGAGGGCCTCTAAGTTCAATCCCCAGCGCCCCCCACCCCAAGTTTGGAAGGAACCATAGATCCAGAGGGGAAGGAAAAGAAGGCATCTACAAACCTCACTTTGGTCTTTAATTTTTGTGGGGGGAGGGTAAGAGATATTTAGATTTTTTTTTCCCCTTTAAACATGTAGCCTGATCATTTTAGGGAAAGTGATAGAAGAGAGAGAAGACATTAAAGGGAAGAAATGGAGAGGTAAGGGAGGGCCTGGTTACACTTTGGTCTAGCTAGTTACTTCTCTTGTCATTCCCTTCTGGGGAACTTTGGACTTCTTGTCCTTATACTCTGAGAGATGTAATTAGCTGGTTAAACTATTCATATTTCATGAACTGATCTTTGTTTTCTCCCATCACGTGGTAGCATGGGGGTTGATAAAGATGGTTGATCAAAGGAATAAGCTCTCTTCTTCTAGACTCTCACCATGACTACCACCACCCAGTTTCTGGATTAGTCTGAGGCATGAAAAGGATTTTAGTTGCTTTTGTCTTCCTAGTTCCCTCTCCCAATTAATGGATAGATGAGCCATGGGTTAGGAAGATTTGTCCTAATAATTAAATGTAGAAAGGCTAGCTTCTGCTACCATCTGCTTGGTGTGGGGATACATGCCTCTAATCCAGCAGCTCAGGAGGTGGAGGCAGGAAGATTTCAAGTTTAAAGCCAGCCTCCGCAACTTAGCGAGACCCTGTCTCAAAATGAAAAGTAAAAGGGGCTGGGGATGTGGTTCAGTGGTTAAGCACCACTGGGTTCAATTCCCAGTACTAAAATAAATAAATGGGAACTGAGGCTGGCTTTACCTGCTCAGCATGTGGGAGCCAAGCTTGACTAAATCACACTCCACTTGTCTCCACAGAAGAGAGCTCAGTGTTTCAAGACCTGTATCTCCAGCACTACTGTGGTATTCTCTGTGGGGATAGACTCCAAGGCAGCCAGGCACAAGGGCTGAGAACATCTGTGCCCTGGCTGCTTAGGGAACAGGGTGCCATGGTTGTTTCTTGGCTGGCACTATACTGCTGCCACCTCCCTAAGCTAAGAGCCAGTTTTGAATGTGACTCTAGGGTACCTTTAATCTTAGGTTGTTGGGTTAACCTGGAAGCATCTGTGACAACAGCAAGCAGTAAACCATGTGAACTTTGGGCTTGAGTTGCAGGTTCTCCTTAGCACCAGAAGCCTGCCATGTTTGGCATCGTTTCTCAGATAGCCCTCTCCTCTCTTGGCTTCTGGCTAAGACTATAGATAGATGCTCTGGGTCTTTCTAATTTACAGAGCATTTCCTTGCCTTTTGTCCCTTCTTTTTTTTTTTTTTTTTCCTGGTCCTGGGGAGCAAGCACTCTACCAGCTGACCTATATCCTCAGCCCTGTCTTTTGTCTCTTCTGAGCCTCACTAGAGTCTAGTAAGATAGTCAAAACAAACAGTATCCTCACTTTCAAACATGGGAACAGAGGTAGAGATGAGATAAGTGGCTTCCTAAAGGTCATATCCATGGCTCAAGGGCAGTGTGGACTGCAGGGCTCAGTCAGTCACCCAGGTTTTGCTGTTCTAGTTCACCAGTGGGAAAGGCTAGCTTCTGCTGCCATCTGCTATTGGGTCAGCAGCACTCATTCCCAAGAAAGAAACCTGTAAGGGTGAATGCAGGTTTTCCTTGTCTCGTCTCACCTGTGTTTTGGAAGGGAAAGCCAGCTGCTCCAGGAAGCCATGGGTTACATAAAGAGAAATGAAGAAGCCGAGGCAAGGTCAGAGTGGAAAGTAGAAGTTTATTAAAGGACAGCAGAAAAGACTTCTCCTGGAGGAAGAAGGGGTCCCAAGAGGTAGAATCCATGGAAGTGCAGTTGTTTCTCCATTTTATAGTTTCTTTCAGTGATGGAATGTAGGTGGGAAGACCTGAGGGGTGGGACACAGGTGGGCCAAAGAAGTAATCTGGTCAGGAAGGACTTCTGAGTCAGCACCTTCAAGTTTGCTGGGGGCTGTTCATTAACACTTCTTTGGGATGGGCTATCTTCATGGGCTCTGGCCTTGGGCCCCCCCCCCCCCACTTCATTAACATTCCATGAGTTGTCCTGTGTTTCCTGGAATTCATTCTCAACATGGCCTCCATTTTAGATCTTACTCGATATTAGACCGGATTTACCTAACTACTACCTAACTACGCTGACTACCTAACTTTAAATCTGGCTTCACTAGGCCCTCCTTTTTGCACATTTCTAAGTTTAGATGTTATATTCCTGCAAAGAGTGCTAGCTTTGAAAATGAGACTTAAGTTTCCTTTTCAGTGATAACTTTTTAAAATTAGAGGATGTGGTCACTAATGTACCAAAAGAATACTGAAGTGAAATGGTTTCTTCCTTCTTTTTGAACAAAGTTTAAACATCAGTATTTTTCTAGGGATAATGAATACCCACTCTTTATTTTCTGTGGCGCTAGGGATCAAAACTCAGGGCCTCAGGCATGCTAAGGAAGCTCTCAACCACTGGGCTACATCTCCTGCTCTTTTTATTATTTATTTTGAGACACGGTCTCTAAGTTGTTCAGGCCAGCTTCAAACTTACTATCCTTCTGTCTCTGCCTCCTGAAGTAGCTAGGAATATAGCTGTGTGTCATCCCCCCCACCCCATATACCTGGGCACACATGTAATTTCTAAGAATAGATTCTAGAAGAATTGATAGCTAATGTGTGCATTTTTTTTTTTTTAGAGAGAGTGAGAGAGGGGAGAGAGAGAGAGAGAGAGAGAGAGAGAGAGAGAGAGAGAGAGAGAATGAATTTTTAATATTTATTTATTTAGTTAGTTTGTTTGTTTTTGGCGGACACAACATCTTTGTTGGTATGTGGTGCTGAGGATCGAACCCGGGCCGCACGCATGCCAGGCGAGCGCGCTACCGTTTGAGCCACATCCCCAGCCCATGTGTGCATTTTTTGACAGATGTTATTAAGTTGTCCTCCAAAGAGGTCCACATTGATTACAAAATAGGAAATTTAAGACTATCATTTGGGCACTGATCTCTTTTCCTCCCACCCCCACCAGTTCTCTAAAATCACTGCCAGAGTGACCTTAAATGAATGTGATCTTGTAACTTCCCTGCTTATCATCCTTGTTAGCACCATCTGGTTGTGTTTGGGGGGTGGGGGGGGAGAGGACAGAGGGTAGCCTTAAGACTTCTCAGCTGAGCTCTGTCCTGCTCCTGCCTTCTGCCAGGAGTGTTGGCTATCACAGTATTCTTCTTCTTCTTTTTTTTTTTTTTTAATTTAAAACCTCGTTTACTAGAAGACATGAAAAAAGATGAAGGCAGCCCACATGGTAGAAGTTATGTTACATAGGCAACAAAGGATAAGTACCCAAAACACATAAAGAACTACAAAACAATGAGAAAAAGGTAAAGCAGTCCACAAGATAATGTGCAAAATGCACCAACAGAAAAAGTTAATGAACATCAGTGCCTTGAGGTTGAGTACTGCCTGAATATAGAGGAGAGTCACGTTTTTCCTCACACCTCTTCTCTGAGTTTGGTATCATATGTATTACCCTCCAGAAGCAATAGAAAAGTATTACTGAAAATAAAAATAAATAAAAGAAAATAAGTTAAGTTTTATATTTAGCTACATGTAGTAAAATATCCTATATTTCCCTATATGATTATGTATTTCCTGAGATATGTAGAGATAATATAAAACTTATATTTTCATTTCCTCCTTTTTTATCCTAGCATATAAGACCAGTCATTGCTTCCAAATATTGTATGTGTGTATACACACACACACACACACACACATACACACCTTTTATGTGTGGTGATAGAGATTGAACTCAGGGCCTCCTGCACACTAGGTAAGAACCATATCCCCAAAGTCATACACACACACACACACACACACACACTCTCTCTCTCTCTCTCTCTCTCTCTCTCTCTCTCTCTCTCTCTCTCTTTTTCTTTTCTTTCTTTTTTTTTTTTTGTTACTCGGGATTGAACTCAGGGGCACTTAATCACTGAACCACATCCACATTCCCGCCCTTTTTAAAATTTTATTCAGAGACAGTGTCTCCCTGAGTTGCTTAGTGCCTTGCTGTTGCTGAGGCTAGCTTTGAACTCTTAATCCTCCTGCCTCAGGGTCCTGAGCTGCTGGGATTATAGGTATGCACCGCTGCCCCAAATACATACATATATTAATATTTTTTTTAGTTGTTGATAGACCTTTATTTTATTTATTTATATGAGGTGCTGAGAATCGAACCTAGTGGCTCACACGTGCCAGGCAAGTGCATTACCGCTGAGCCACAGTTTCAGCACCCCCAAATATATTTTTAAGCTTACCACTTTTATGGAAGCAGTGATCATTTCTACTATTGTCTCTCTCAGCCTTCCACATACCTGTGCTAGGTGAGAACTGGTATTCAATAAGTGCTTAATGAATTTAATTGTGGAGGATATGCATTTTATCCTTTTCCCACTTTCTAATCTGGTAAAGTTTTTATTTCTTAATTTAATTTTATTATTTATTTATTTATTTTAAAATATTTTTATTTACTTATTTTTTTTAGTTTTCTGCAGACACAACATCTTTGTTTGTATGTGGTGCTGAGGATCGAACCCGGGCCGCACGCATGCCAGGTGAGCGTGCTACCGCTTGAGCCACATCCCCAGCCCCTATTATTTATTTTTTTAAAATTTGAGACAGGATCTCCCAGCTGGCACTGAACTCCTGGGCTCCTCCTGCCTCAGTCACCCAAGTAACTGGAATTATAGGTATGAACCACAGTTCCTGGATTGGTAAAGTTTTTAGACTTTACCCATTTTTTAATCTAATCTCTTTTTTAGGATTGTCAATCCTTCACACTTTATCTATAATCCTTTATATTAGGGTTATGACAAACTTAGAACTGAATAGTTATTTACATTCATTGTGGTCAGTCATTGCTGTGATGATCCCTAATTACTCCAGTCACTTTAATTCTTGATTTTTTCTTAAAATAATAGTTCAAAATTCATTAAAAATTGGAAATCCATTATTTCTTTCATATTTGATTTGCTTTAACAGAAATTCTTTACTTCTTTTGTCAATATGGTTTGGAGAGAATAGATTAAATACAGGAATAAAATAATGCTCAAGTTGTTCTGTCCTGAGACACTCAAAAAAGAATGTCACACAGTTATCAAAGAAGAGTATTAGGTCTTTGAGGTGCCACTGACTGCCCTGTGGGTTCTGGGTATATACATGTAGGAAGGCAGTTTTCACATGAGAAGAACAGAATTTATCCAGTTCTTTTCAGTGTTCAGCCTTTTTTTTTTTTTTTTCAGCTGTTCCAAAAAGAATTTCATTAGTTTTAAACAATCTTTCCTGCAACATTTCATTCCATTAGTTTCATAACATATTTTAGTTTGCGCATGGTTTTTCAAAATATCCTTTTCAATATGAGAGAAGGATAGCTGCCATGTCTCTTCTTGAAAACCATTTTCTTTTTTTACATGCGTGGGTATCAGGTAAAATGGCTCTTAATTTGCTCCTAACTCTTGCTCCAAGCCAGTTATTGGTGGGCAGACCTTTTTGGGTGCTAGCGGGCCAGTTACTTTTTGATTCCAAAGCGAGAATTATATCCACAGATATTTCTTCAGGTTCTTAATAAGAAGTCTTATAGCAGGGCTCCATTGTCTTTTCCTCTCCACAGTAACATCTATATCTTCAATGTTTTTAAAAAAATTTCTTCTTTAATGATTTTCCTAAACTTTGACAGCATCTTAGAAGCTGATAATATTTCCTCTTCTAAAACTGCTTCAGAGAATTTCCTTTGGGATTTCTTTTGAACTTCACAAAGCAGTGAGCACCACTGTTACAATATTCTTCTAGCTGAATTCTGGGAACTTCCAGTTTAAACATGACATCAAATTCATTAGGTACAGAAATCTTCACCTGCTTGTAGTAGCTCCTGGTCCCCAGCAGGATGACACATTTGAACTCAGAATCGCAGTTTTTTGCAATCTCTGAAGTAGGTGGCCTCTGACCTTGTTCTGACATGACCGCCGCTGAGATTTCCTTGTGCCTGAGCCTCAACTTCTCCAGCACAACCTGGGGCTTCCAGCTGCACAGCACCTCCTCCTGCTCAGACTTGGGGCGCAGACCGGTGTGCAGGAACAAGACACTTCCGTGGGTTCAGGCGGCGGGGGGGGGGGGGGGGGGTCTCTGTTGGAGAAGGAGATTGTGCCTCCCTAGCTGCAAGATCCTGCCCTGGGAGAGGGCGGACCCCGGGCTGCAGGAGACTCCAGTGTCTCAGCCAGAACCCTCTCAGCTCCCTCAGCTTGGCTCTACTAAAGCCTGGGGGTGGTGCACCTTTCACGCAGAGACGCCTTTTTGGAGCCGGCTCTGGGCGCACGTTCCTGCAGTGCTCTTGGTCTGTAAGCACTGCCACTCCCGGAATGAGCTGCTCTTTGCTGCGCTGGACTGGGCGGCCTGGGGAGTAGAGGACACTCGTAGGGCTCTGTCAGGGTGACCCTTGTACCTTTCTCTGAAACCTTGGGGGTGGCAGCTCCCCCTTTCGAAGTTCTCCGAGTGGCCTTATCCGAGTACGGGGTCCATGGCTGGTGCTGTTGCTAGAAAGAAGAGTTGACTGGGGAAAAGGCCACAGGAGGAGGAACTTGTAATGACGGATAGAAACGAAACTTTAAAATGTGGCACAAACACAGCCTCTGTGGCCTGGGAACTAGCACTTAGGGGAAACTCACACCTGGAGGTCACATGGAGCCATGTGCTCACCTGATCCACTTGTTTTTGATCCCACCTCCTCTTTTCTCCTTTTTTTCCCTACTAGACATATCCTACACTTGTAGACTCAGTATCCCCTCCTCTGAGTAGTCTTTACTGATTGCCTGCACTTGTGCACCGAACATTCAACCACCACCTTGTACATGTTCATCCACTCAACCCTTAAATATGTGCTGTGACGTGACATGGCACGGAAAGATAGCATTCTTGATGATCCACAGATTGTTACCTTGAGGAGATGATGACTGTCTCATAGGATTACCTAGTGTGACTGCATCTGAAAAGGCAACACGGTGGGGCACATTGCCAACCAGTCACTAGCCAGTTGGAGCCCTAGGCACATCTTTAACATCTTTGGACTTTGGTTTGGACATCTGTCAATAAGAAGGTGGGCTTGGTGAGCTCAAACTTCCTTGCCACTCCCGTCTTGTTGGTGATGTAATAAAACAGCAGCCAGGGGTTACTGAGGACTTAGAACAGGATAGGCACTTTACCAAGCACTTTGAACCTAATTCTTACATCAACCCTATGAATTCAGTATGATTTCAGTCCCCATTCCCAGATATGGAAACTGAGAATAACTGAGGTTCTGTGACTTGGGTACAAGGTCACAGTAGAGGAAACAGATTTGAATCGAAGCCTTCTGATTCTGCCATTCTAAACTACATAAATGTACACACATTCCACACATTTACACATGCATAGTTTTGTGTACTATTTGAGTCACTCACAGACTGTACCACAGATCACTTCACTAACCACCTGTCTATAACTTTAAAGGCTCATCAAGTTGGAGTCTGGGTAAAAGCAAGAGATGAAGATGTTGTGGTTAAGTTTTCAGCAGGAATGGAAGGAGAACCAGTGGCTAGCTCAGGTTTTTGTTTGTTTGTTTGTTTGTTTTTTGTTTTGTTTTGTTACCAGGGATTGAACCCAGGAGCACTTAACCATTGAGTTACATCCCCAGCCCTTTTTTGTATTTTATTTTGAAACGGGGTCTCACTAAGTTGCCTAGGGCCTTACTAAGTTGCTGAGACTGGATTTAAACTCATGAACCTCCTGTCTTGGCCTCCCTCACTAATGAGATCACAGGTGTGTGCCACCATGCCTGGCCAGCTCTGTTCTTAATCCCTGGCTAATGCTTATTTTGAATATGCTGATAACTGTTCTCCCTTGAACCTAGAGAACTCATGTTACTGTTTATAGTTGCCTTCCCTACAAGGAGCATAGATCTGAGTCAAGGCTTTGGGTGTGGAATTAAGATCAGGTCTGCTTCATAGCTCAGACAGCATCTCAGATGTGTCTTTTATTAGGGCTGTGAATGACAGGCTCCCTTATTTATATGCACATACAGCCTTATTACTAGAGAAGGAAATGTGTGGATTTTTTTTAAAAGGAAGTATAATCTTATTATTTGGAGTACCTATTAAAACTAGAATATATGAGTAGCTGGCGAATGAAATTGAATAAGTTAACTAAAATATAGTGGGTCCACATTGTAATGTATCATCAACCCAGCTTCTTCCTTGAAGGAATGTAAGACATAACCATTAAAAGTCTTTACTCTGTTTTTATTTTTTAAAGATATTGGTTTCTCCTCTTTTGGAGTCTCTGAACCAAAGTAGGTGGCAAGGCTAATTAGCAACTATAGCCTATTTTCCACCCCGTATCACTTTCAAGGACAGCCAACAGACTGTGGTCTCTCTGGTCATAAGTGTATTAGGTGAGTCTTGATTAATTAGCCATTTTTGAGATTCATGGCTGTCGAGTCAGATCCTCAGGGGTTCCTCCAGCCTCTGGCAGGTTAGCAGACAGGTGGGGCCTTGGCTACTCCTGCTGCATTCCTTCTCTAGGCGGTATATTTCTCTCTTTAAGAAGATGTGCGCGTGCGTGCGCTCGCGCGCTCTCTCTCTCTCTCTCTCTCTCTCTCTCTCTCTCTCTCTCTCTCCCCCTCTCCCCCTCTCCCCCCCCCCCTTTTCCCTTTTGATTAGTTGAACTTGTTCTGAGTCCAGGTGGCAAAGACAGAGCCTGACAGGTGTAGCCTCTCTGTGTCAACAGCTGCCTTTCTGCTGGAGTCTCTAAGAGGCTCGTGGTGGGGCAGGGCCCTGCAGTCTGGAAGCCACACTGTGCCTGAGGGATGTCCAGGTGAGCTGGAGCTGTCTCCTAGCCCTATCACAAGAATCTGGCTCCAGAATGGGACGTTGACAACAGTTAGTGTACAGGCCTTAGTGTTTCCAGGAATGGAAAAGCTTCTTTTATACTGTTCTCTTCAGGCAGCAGGGATTCAGTGGTTAGGATTCTTTTAGATTGTATGTGATTATTTGTATGTGATTTGTATGTGCTTGCTTCTAACTTAATGGCAGAAATTTTCACTTTATTTCAAGTCCTTGTTTTTTGTTTATTTGCTATAGGTGAATTTACTCCCTGACTGGCATTAGAATTTTTTCTTTTAAAAACACTTGGACGGATAAAAGATGTGCCATGGCAGGATAGCACCAAAGAGCACCTCAGCATTTGCCGTGGCCTTCGTGGGACATGGAGTGTTCCTTCCACTGGTGATCCTTAGCACCCTGCTTGGAGACGGTCTTGCCTCTGGTAAGTTCCGACCTGCCTTCTGTGTGTGGGAGGGAAAAGATTTCATACCATTGTTTCTTATGGAACCTGGGGTACAGTGACTCTCTTGGCAGGCAGTTTCAGGGAGAGTAGGGAGTTGGGGGCTTTTCTTTTTTCTTTTTTTCTTTTTCTTTACTTTTCTTGGGAGTTGTGGGCTTTTGTGCTATGGTGTATAGCAAGGAACCAGTCCTTCTTGGGGACTAGTGAACCAGCAGCAGGAGGTGGTGTGGAGAAACTGCTGGTGATAACATTACCTCCCCTCTGCCCAGCTGTTGTTATCATCAGGCAGGATAGAGGTGTAGGACCCAGGGCCTGATGTCCAGGCAAGGAGGCAGGCTTTCATATCAGACTGCCAATCTTCAGAGCTCATTCCTAGCTTGCTCTGTGATGCTGAGCAAGTTGCTTTGCTGCTGTGAGCTTCAAACCTCCTCAGCTGTAATGGGACAATAATAGTTACTACTTCACAGTGTAGTTGTAAGGATTGCTAGGATAACATAATAAGCACATAGTGATGGTTCACTCTTTTGGTTTGTTGTCTTTCTTTCCTTTTTCTTGGAGTGAGTGCATAGTTGAGGTATTGTGATTTAGTCAGAGTAGGACCTGGTAACTGACTGCAAACATTGTAATCTTGGGCAAGCCACTTAACCATTCTATGGCTTAATTTCTCCATCTGTTACATGAAGGTCTCTTCTAGCTCCCACAGTCTATATTCATGATTCTAAGGACTTTCTGTTGAAAATGGTGAGCTAGAGAGTCCCTAACAGAGGTTAGAAATATAGCAGTGAGCTCTTTTGAGTTTTTAAAAGGTCCTTGTTGCCTTTGAGGATGGTCAAAAGACCCTTCTAGCTTCTCTTTGTGTGGTCCTCCAGACTTGGCATCCTTTTCAGAGAGGACATTTTCCAGTGTGTCCAGAAGGCTTCTGGGGGATGTTCCAGAACCTGCCTCTGTATCTGTGAGTCCTAGTGTTATCACTGAGCTCAGTAGTAATGGTGCCCCTAACAGACTTCCTTAGAAAGACTTATATGACTGGTTCCTCAGCGTTTCCCCAGGAAAACACTAGAGATCTTGGAGAGTAGGTTCTGGAATGGGTGGCAGGGCAGTTACACGTTGTATAGAGTCCCTATAGTGTACTGCTGTCTTTTCTTACCTTTCTATTAACTTCTGTCATCCATTTACCCAACACATAACAGATAATGGGGTAAGCTCATCTAAATCTTATTTTTTTTTCTGAATTATTTGAAGAAATATTTTTGTTGTTGTTGTTTTATCGTAGCCTTCCCATGTATACACCACACATGTATACATTTCCTTTTCTGCTGCCTCTCCTTCCACCCCATTCTGACACCAAATCCAAACCTTTAGTCTCTATCCATGAGGAACCCTGGCACAACCCCCAGGGCCATGATGGTTGGGACCCTATAGTATGGGCATCGTGGTTTCAAAGGGACATAAGACCAGACTATACAGTGTGCAATAAAACGAAGCAGGGCCTACATTTATTGGGTTACTCCAAAGCTAGAGGAATCCTCTAATCATGGTAGTTATAGAACCACAAAGTGTCTTGTGCTCACTTCTATATCTCTGGAGCAGAAGTTAATAACTACAGACCACAGTCAAAGCTTGCCCTCCATCTGCTTTTACTGGTGGGAAAAAATAAGAATAATAGTATTTCATGACATGTAAAATTAGATGAAATTCAAATTTTAGTGTTTGTAAATAAAGTTTGGAACATAGTAATGCTCATTCATGAATACATTGCTGTGTCTGCTTTTGTGCTACAGTGGCAAAGTAGACTAGGTGTGACAAAGACCATGTGGCCTACAAAACGTTAAATATTCAGGCTTTAAAATATTTGTTTTTTATAAAAGAGGTAGTCCCCATCCCTAGCCATCCCAGAACAAATGATGCTCAATAGATATGTGCATGAATGGAATGACTTTGGGAGCAGGAAGGACTTGACACGGCCAAGTTGTTCTTCAGAGGTTATGCACTTGCCTAGATTCTTATAGCTCTCGGTAGGGCCAGGACAGAACCTGACTTAGTGCCTGGCACACTACTGCAATCCTCCTCTTCCAGAGCTCCTCTGGGAAAACTGCCCTGGAATGTTAGGGAGCAGTATTAGTGGCAGAATGTCAGAAATCTTGAGCTTCTTTAGCTTTATTAAGCCATCCCACCTACCCCTACCCTCCTTTTTATTGGCTCCATGCTTCACTTCTTCCATTTCCCACCCCATTTTCCATCTACCCACACCTTCCCACTTTCCACCCAAGGTCTGCAATCAATTATCAGGTTCCAGACTGGCTGGATAAAGGGATTATTATTCTCCAGTGTGGAAAAATGTGTGTTTGTAGTGTGGGCTCAGACCAGGATGGGAAAATAGGCTCTGTTATTTTCTTACCCCTTCCCTATTGAAAAGAATACCCCCCCCTGCCCTGACACCCAAGCCCCAAGTTTTTTCTGCTCCTCAAAGCAAGGTATAGGTAGGGAGAGAGGTTTCACCATTACTTAGATCTAGTGCTTGAAGTTGCTGCCAATGTTTTCCTCTCTCTCTGGAATGACTTCTGGGGGAGGAAGGTGCCCATCTTTGGCCTGAAACTCAGAGCACAGCTGTATGACTGGGTCTGCCACAAGCAGCATGCCAAGTAAGTTTGCCAGGAAAGCAAGACTTTCAGATACTGGAAAGCCAAGGAAAAGCAGTTGCATTCAGGAAATGCCCCTTCTTCCCCTTCCTGTGTTTCTTACCTGTTCTTTTAGCTACTCTTGAATGCCCATTCTGGGAAACATTTTTTTCCCCCTTAGTACTGGGGATTGAACCCAATAGTTTTCTTCCACTGAGCTATGTCCCCAGCCCTTTTTATATTTTCAATTTTATTTTTGAGACAGGGTCTTGCCAAGTTGTCCAGGCTGGTCTTGAATTTGTGATCCTCCTGCCTCAGCCTCCTGAGTAGCTGCATTAGTGTGCACAATTCCAGAAACATTTTACATGGGGTGCTTGTAAAATACACAGCCTTCTTCCCCAGTGAGCTTTGGTAGACCCTAAATGTGCTCATGTCCATGCTCATTTTGAGAATTCCAAAGGACCATAGGTTAATGGACCTCCTCAGGGTGGCAACTTGCCCACAAGTCTCTGATCATAAATAGCACAGTCATGCTCCAGTCATGGTATTAATCTCAGGTTGAATAGAAAAGAATTTTGTGTTAAGAGGCATTTTGAGAGTTCTGGGGTAGAAACAGCTCATATTGCAGGACCAGTTTTCATACTATTTTGTCTTATCTACAATTTGGGATTGAGAGTTGTAGCAGAGAAGGTGTTAGAGGCATTGACCAGAGGTCCAGTTTTTCTGTTGGTCTTTCCTTTAAATGGGGAAAATTCTTGAAGATTCCTTTTTAGTGGCAAAGGAAATATATCTTATTTTTCACATCCAGTCACACCATGCAGTGGGAAGAAACAAGAATTAAAAATAGATGTATGCACATGCTACACAACTTGCCTTTCTTGGACTGGGGAGGGACTAGGATCCTAGCTGTGTAGCAGCCTCTCCCATGTCTCACAGCTCCTTTACTGCTGTAACCTTAGGTGAATCACTTGACCTTTTCATGCTTCTTACAAAATAGAAACAATGATCCATCCTTAATAATGTTGTTGCACAGACTAATAAAAATGATTGGAGGGCATTTGGCATGTAAAACATGCAACGTAATTCCCAAATAACAACAACAGAGTTGGTATGTGACCTATTGTTGAGTCAACATCGTGCAGGAGACTTCATGCAGATGACATCCTTTCCTGTCATAAAAACACAACTGAGCCAGGCGTGGTAGCATACGCCTGTAATCCCAGGATTATTCAGGAGGCTGAGGCAGGAGGATTGCAAGTTCAAAGCCAGTCTCAGCAACTTAGTGAGGCCTTTAGTAACTCAGTGAGACCCTGTCTCTAAATAAATTACAGAAAAGGGCTAGGAATGTGGCTCAGTGGTTGAGCACCCCAGGATTCACTCCCCCGATACAAAAAAAAAACCCCAAACCCCACAACTGAATATGTAGAGTCACTATTTGGGTTGAGGGTAAGGAATTTAGGAGCAGGTATCAAATTTGACCAGTGAGGAAAGTTGATTATTTCAGGAATCCCCTTTGCCTTCCAGAAAGCTCATGTTTGCATAGCTTGATGATATCAATCCAGCAGGCCCGCTGACTCACATAAAAAGCTTTTGCTTTGCATTCTCTCTTTCCCAAACATATTTACTGAAAAAACTCAATATTTTCTTTGTTTCTGATTTTTCTCCCCCATTAAAATGTAGCCATGACACATTGGGCCATGTTAAATATCAAGGGAAAGCATCAGTATTCATTTCTGCACAACAAAATGAAAAGGCCAGTTACTTAGTTTTCTTTGAAGATGGAAAATCATGAGAACCAGGTTCTTTGGGAGATGATGTGGTTTTCACCCTCAGCATTACCATGGCAGAGAAATACTGGTGGACATCATGGCTCTCCTCACCATCTGTGAAAGGACCTGGAGTCAGGTGATATACACTGAACTGTGGGGGCAAGACAGACGAGAAACTCACATGTGTAGCCATCATTTAGGTGTTAGGTTCTGTTCTATTGCCCCGATGTAAGCTCTTAGAACACATAGGCTAGGTGGTCATGAGACCATTTTACAAAAGAGAAACTGAGGCAGAGATGTTAGATTGTCTACTTGGAATATCATTGTAAGTGGTAGGGCTGGCTGGGGTTTATGACCTGTATCTTACTCTGCTGCTCATTATCTTTGCTGGAACCATACTATATGTGCCGAAGGGCAGGCATCTGTTTCCTGATTGAAGTGCTCGGCCCAGCCTTCAGAGGATTATTCTGACAAAGGAAAAAGACCCTGTCTGAGCTGGATGTGATAGCTCATGTATAATTCCAGCTACTTGGGAAACTGAGGCAGGAGGATCCATAAGTCAAGGCCAGCCTGGACAATTTAGTGAGATTGTCAGCAACTTAGTGAAACCCTGTCTCAAAGTTAAAAACAGAAAGGGCTTAGTGGTAGAGCACCCCTGGGTTCAATCCATAGTACTGCCATAAACAAAACAAAAAACCCCCAAACAACCAAAAAACAAAACAAACAACAACAACAACAAAAACCCTGCATTCTTTCCTCATGGTTAAAAAAATATACAGGAGTCATCCCTGGGTTGCCATGTTTCTTTCTCTAGTTATTTATGTTTTTATCCACAATAGCCCTTGGTTGTTTGGTTCCACTTCGGGCACAGGTTTGCCAAGGCACTTCTATTCTTAGAAAGGAACAATAGGGACTATAGCAAAGTGTTTGCTAAATGAGGATGTAGTTCCCAAAACATCCGCAGAGCATCTTCCTGTCAGCTGCAAACCCGGCTGACCAAAGTGATGTAATCTCTCCATGGGATAATTAACCTGTGACTATAAAAAGACTTGGGGATTGTGGTAGGAGGCTGGATGTGTCATTATAGGGCTTGTTGAACCCTGGTGTCATGAAAAACATTGAGAAGTTACCTTCAGCAGACTAATTGCAGTACATTACAAGTACATGGTACTGCCCTTGACAGTAACTTTCTAACAAAAGAGCCTCAGAATCTATGAAACTCCACACTTACTTGGGTCTCATTAGGGTTAAACCCCTCATCAAACACAAATTTGGAGCAGTGGTGTTTCATTACCCTAGTCTAACTTGCCAACTTGGATATTATTCTTACCTGTCTAACTCTTCCAGCAAAAGAGATTCACTGGGTGCTGCTAATAAAAAATTAGGGTTGGTACTCTAGGTACGTTTCCAGATGAACTCTTTGCATTAACTCTTACCACTAGAAGATTCCATTCTGCAGTGTCACTCAGAAGTGTGAGCCTAAACAGCTCTCCCATTCCAGGTGGCCCTGCACTGGTATGGCTGGTTGCCAGGACTATGGCCAGATTAGGAGTGACCTTGGCCAGTCTTATGTTTAGCTTTGGGGCCCAGAGAGACAGCAGCATTTAAAGACAACCTTTTCTTTTTCTTTTTTTTTGTTAGAGCTTCATTGGATTCATCCTAACAAACTCATACATGCATGAAAATCAGTTTCAGCTAACGATTCCCCCATTTTCATTCTCATCCTCCCTCCCCTCCCCCATTCCTCTTTCTCTACTCTGCTTGACTTCTTTTTGCTCATCTATTAATTTATATTTGATGATTATTCTATTCGTTTCCCCCTTTCCTTTTTTTTACTTTAGCCTTCTGCCTATGAGAAAAAAACATTCTATCTTTAAGTTTCTTGAGTTTGGCTTATTTCATTTAACGTGACATTCTCTATTTACATCCATTTACCAACAAATGCCATAATTTCGTTCTTTTTAATGGCTGAGTAGGAATCCATTATATATGTATACCACAGTTTTCTCCATTCATCTATTGATGGGCATCTGGGTTGATTTCCATAATTTAGCTATTGTGAATTGTGCTGTTATAAACATTGATATAGCTGTGTTGCTGTAATATGCTGATTTTAGATCTTTGGGGAAAATACCAAGGAATGGGATAGCTGGGTAATATGGTGGTTCCCTAGTTTTTTGAGGCATCTTCATACTGCTTTCCAGAGTGGTCATACTAGTCTGCAGTCCTTCCAACAATATACAAATGTACCTTTTTCCCAACAATCTTGCCAGCATTTATTACTGTACATATTCTTGGTCACTGCCATTTTTATTGGAGTGAGATGAACGCTTAAGTTTTGATCTGCATTCCCTGATTGCTAGAGATGTTGAACATTTTTTCATATATTTGTTAGCCATTTGTGTTCCTTCTTTTGAGAAATTTGTTTAGTTGTCTTTCCCATTTATTGATTGGATTATCATTGTTTTGTGTGTGTGCGTGCACACATGTGTGCTAAGTTTTTTGAGTTCTTATTTCCTTTTCTGTGCTGAAGTTTGATGGCATCCCACTTATTGATTCTTGGTTTTATTTCTTGCACTTGGGGGTCTTGTTAAGTTCAGTGCCAGAACTTACATGATAGAGTGTTGACCCTATGTTTTATCTAATAGTTATAAAGTTTCTGGTCTAATTCCTAAGTCTTTGATCCATTTTGATTTGATTTTTGTGCAGGGAGAGAAAGAAGGTTCTAACTTCATTTTTCTGTATCTAGCTATCCAGTTTTCCAGTATCATTTGTTAAGAAGCATGTCTTTTCTCCAAGATATGTTTTTGGCACCTTTGAAAGACAATCTTTTTGGGGAGTCAGTGTGAATGAGGGGTGCTCTGGTTGTCGACCTCCTTGACCTTACCCTAAGCCAGTTTAACATATGGAAACTTGAATTAATTGGAAGATGAGAGTGAAATTATTTAACTTTTTTTAAAGGATTGTCCCTAGAATTTTCCTTCACATAGCTATCTCTTGCCTAGTAGAATAGGATCCAATTCATATACACTTTCAAATAAGCAGATGTCACCTGCAGCTTCTATGGAACCACTGAGATTACTAAATCTAGCTCAGTATAGCTCTTATTATGCTTTACCTCCCTGCCTTGATTTTTTTTTTTTTTTAAAGAGACAGCATAGTGTGACTAAAAGCTCGGGCTCCAGTTGTGCATACTGGCACATGCTTGTAATCCCAATGATTTGGGAGGCTGAGGCAGGAGGATTTCAAATTTGAGATCAGCCTTGGCAACTTAGGGAGGCCCTAGCAACTTAGCGAGACCCTGTCTCACAATGAAAAATAAAAAGGGCTGGAGATTTAGTTCAGTGGTAGAATGCCTGTGGGTTCAATCCCTAGTACCCAAAAAAAAAAAAAAAAAAAAAAAAAAAAGCATGGACTCCAGAGCCAGGCTGTCTGGGTTTGAGTATTGCCTCTATTTCTTGCTACTTCTGTTAATTTGGTTAGCTTTCCTGACCACACACTGTTTCCTCAAATGGAAATGTAATAGTGCCAACTTGATAAGGGTTTTTTTAGGATTAAATAAGATTCTTGGAACATTGCCTGGTGCACAGAGAAGTAATTTCATATTGGAAGATCAGATTCTATCTAGCATCAGATGATACTATGCTATACTTCTTGCTTTGATGATGCCACAGTTAATTGATTCAGACAAATGCAGGATTAGAAGATGTTCCTTGTTCCTTCTGTATCTCTTGGATTATCTGATTTAGTCTTCAGTACAGTACTGAGTAGAGTTAGATTGGTATTTCTGTGGTTTCCCGGATTTTCTAAATTCTCAAATTCTACATGTAGACATTCTACACATGACCACAAGTACAAAAGAGTGGGTAATGTGCCTTTGAGATATTGATGCTTTGATGTCCACTAAGTGGTCTCACAGTAAGCCATTCTCTTTTGAGAGATTTTTTAGCATTTCAGGGCTGCTGTTGGTTAGGAACTTTGGAAATCTTCTTTCTTTTTTGAAGAACTAGGGATTGAACTCAGGACCTTGTGCATACTAGGCAAGTGCTTTACCACTGAGCTATACTTGCAGCCCTTTATTATTTTGAAACAGGGTCTAAGTGGCCCATGTTGACCTCAAACTTGCTATCCTCCTGCTTGAGCCTCCTGAGTAGCTGAGATTACAGGCTTGTACCACAGAGTGGGAGTCACTTTTTGAAACCTTAGATAATAAATTTGAGAAAGCCAGGAGCCTGTTTTTTTTTTTTTAAAGGACATTTATTTCATTAGCAAAGTGAAATAAATGTGATTGGAGGATTTCATTTTTAAAGACTTGAAAACACATCTGGTAGAATATAACATTGGAATTTAAAAAGAAATCTCCTATGCTGCCTCCATTTGGCTGCACCCCTTTTTTGGTACTGGGGATTGAACCCAGGTGCACTTAACTACTGAGCCACATCCCAGCCCTCTTTTATTTTTTATTTAGAGAAAGGATCTCACTAAGTTGCTTAGGGCCTTGTTAAATTGCTGGTGCTGGCTTTGAACTCGGTCTTCCTGATTCAGCCTCCTGAGTCGCTGGGGAAGCAGCTGGAATAGGTTTGGCTTCACTTCCTCACCCACTGCTTTTGTAACTACAGTACCCTCTCCCTCTGTTCCTAATGGTCAAGACTAAGGGGACTCATTCCCCTTTCCTTGAACATTAGCAACTTCAAGCCTGTTCTTACCATGTTCTTCCTATAACTAGAACCCTACTTCCTCCCACTTCCTTTCATACTTCTGTGTATCCTTCAGCCTATTTCTGAATCAACTCCTCTGTGAGATTCACCCCTGTCTTTAACACTGTGGTTAACAGGCTTGAAGAAAGGAGAGTAGGCTTCTGTTTTACTTTTTTGAATAGAATTAACAGGAGGTCCTAGTCTTGATCCTTTCTCTTGGGAGGATGTCCTAGAGGTTTTCCTGGCAGAATTCTAATGCCTAGAATCTTGACTCTTTTTGATTTGAGGGGATTGGGCAACTTGCTAAGACTTTGGGGAATTGCAGGTTGGGAATCCTGAGTCCTTTGTCCTGCAAACCATGGAATACAAACCTTATAAACTTACTGCAAACTCTAATGACCCAGAGTTGCCAGGGTCACTGTGAGACAATTGGGTTTGGTGTTTTCATAATTAGCATTAAGTCTTTTAGCAAGTGTGTGATGACATAAGGTGAGTAGAGAGGGCAGCAGAAGGTATGTAATGACAGGGAGGGCTTTCTGGGGACAAAGTACTAGACTGGCTGTGGACAGAAATTATCATGGGGTCTCTTTGCGGCGGCTGCACGAGAGCAGAGTCTGAGCTGCGGCCGCGCGAGTCATGGCTGGACAGGCATTTAGGAAGTTTCTTCCACTTTTTGACCGAGTATTGGTCGAAAGGAGTGCAGCCGAAACTGTAACCAAAGGAGGCATTATGCTTCCAGAAAAATCTCAAGGAAAAGTATTGCAAGCAACAGTAGTAGCTGTGGGATCAGGCTCTAAAGGAAAGGGTGGAGAGATTCAGCCAGTTTGTGTGAAAGTTGGAGATAAAGTTCTTCTCCCAGAGTATGGAGGCACCAAAGTAGTTCTAGATGACAAGGATTATTTCTTATTTAGAGATGGTGACATTCTTGGAAAGTATGTAGACTGAAACAAATCACTGTTGAAATGGCATCCTATGAAGCTGCCCATTCCACTGAAGTTCTGAGATCTTTCATCATGTAAATAGTTTCCATGTGTCTTTTATAATAAACTGATGATAATCTAATAACATCCATTGTCTCAAAATCTTAGTTTCCCTGTACTTGTGTAAACATTTCCAAATAAAATATGTAATGAATGGTTAAAAAAAAAAAAAGAAATTATCACATATATTTGCCCACACATCCCACCTTCATCGGCCTGAGAGAGAAAGGCAGCGAAAGGCGGGAGCCATGTTTTGTCTGCTTTGGAAGGAAGGCAGAGCTCATCGTGCAGCACAAGTGCTTGGTGAGCTCCTGCTGAGTGCTGAATTTGTGCAGTTGCTAGAACTATGGCGGTTCCATGTGCTACCTGCTACGGTCAGGGAAGTCATTTCCCTGTTCTGGAATAAAGGTAAGAGGGGCTCTTGACTCAGATTGGGATGGTAATGGAAGGCTTTTTCAAAGGAGAGAAGTCTACACCAAGATTTGAAAGCAAGTAAGAGTTAGGAGGAGTTAGTGGTCAGGGGCCACAAATGGCACAGGAAGATTAAGAATGCAGTCTCTTGGGCCAGATGGCCTGGTCTGAGTCCTAGTTCTGCCATGAGTGTGTTGTGAAATTTTAAGCTAGTCCCCCGAACAATATGTCCTTAATCTTCATATCTGTAACAGTGGGATGGTAACATGTGTACCACACAGGGTTATGGTGAAGGTCAAGTGTTGCAATACTCATCACTGTTCTTGTGTGGGGCCTAGAGCAGAGAGAGGAGAGTTAGTCTAGTGTCCTCTCCTTCCCTTGGAACTTGCCATATACTTCCGTTGAAACTTTGGGAATCTAGTATACTATATCCTCTAATTGATTTCCCCTTGCTCTGGAATGAATGTGTGGTCTCCTCCGCTTTGGGGGAGTGTGTTCAGAAGCTGGTGTTTCCAAAAAAAGAAAAATGAAGTCTAGCCTTAGCCTGGGAACTCAGGGATTTAGGCTGAACATCACCAGAGGCACGGTTTGGGGAAGCATCTATAAAGGTGGGATTCTGCTAATGGGAGGCAGGTCCTCCTCACAGCTGAATTGTCAGAGTTGAGGAGGAGGAGGAAGAACAAGCTCTGCTGGAGTATCCAAGGATCAAAAGATGAAAGCAAAACAAACACTAGTTAATGAATCAAGGGGTTAAATGCATCTAAACAGGGAAGTCAAAGGTGTTAGAGGAGGATGTTAATTTTAAGTACAAGTTGTGGGAGAAGATGGGGATGCCAATAGCAGTCAGCCTCCTATTTGCCCATAGGACAGGAAATGACAGGCTGGTGAGGTGATCCTTCCAGTGTGTTTGAGGGGAGAGCCTGGACAGGCAGCCAGAGCCCACATCTTTTGCCCAGCCAATCTGTGGGAGACATGTTTGACAAGGGCTTCTTATTTCCCTGACCCACTCTGCAGGGTCCCCTGTGGGTATTAGTTGGCGTCAAGAATTCCATGGGGAGGCTGGAGGGCGTGGGGCGTTCTTAATTGATTGGGGAAGGGAGAAGAGTGGAGGAGCAGCTGGTGTCGGGGCTGTGTGGCCAGATTCCAGGGTTCATCGTCTTGGATCTGCTGGGGTAATTGGAGAAGGTGGGGTGATTGGAGAAACTGGAGTGAGAACTGTCTGTGATTTGATGTGTTTGGGGGTGGTGGTGCAAAGAACAGTTGTGACTTCCAGCAGAGATGGGTCTCAGATTTCTTTAGAGTGGATTTCGCAAAGGAATCCATTCTTTGCTCTATTGTTCTCTGTACCTTGTTGTTAGGCAGTTTAGAGGCTTTGCAGTTTGATTAGCCACTTTATGGCATTCAGAGAATTGGTTGTCAGTAATGGCAGGCCTTGGCTTTGCAGGAATGGCAAAGATTGTAGGAATAATGGGAAGTGTTGATTGAACAATCAGTGAAAGTATATTCCAATGGAAGGGATTATTGTAATTTTTTAAATATCAACATCTCTTTTCTGAGTTACTCAAAGCACTTAGTTAACATTAACTGATTAATCCACTATCCATTCTTGAGTGGGATGCTGGCATTCAGTTGTCCCCTTTGTATACAAGATTAGACTAAATTTTCCAGCACAGCCCCAGATCTTGAGTTTGCATCCCAAATATATGAAGTCTATATCTGGAGTTTAGATTTCTAAATGTGATGATTTCCTTATTTCTGGGAATAAAGAAGACAAGAGGAGAAAGGGAGGGATCATAAAAAGAAAATTTTCTTCATGAATAATTGGTCATGTGAGACAAGGGTGTCATAATCAGGGGTTTTAGTGACCCACCTGGAAGACTGATGTTCATTCTCCTCTGAGAAACTACAGAGATCCTATTGGGAATGAGACCTGCCATGGGCTGGAAAAGCAGAAGGCCAAGAAAAGTCGTTATGGGAAAAAGAATAGAGGAGCAAATAGGGCCCTGGCATATTTCTTAACTCTGCTCTGTTAAGCTTGACATGTCATGGGACCCAGAGCAGATTCAATGGTGAAATCCCACAGGAATGTGTGCAGTAACCTCCCTGAGGGTCTGGTCCAAGCTAATTTTGCTGTAGAACAAGTACTTAGCCCAGTTTGACAGGATGGGATTTAGGGAGAGGAACCTTATGCCAAACTTCCTAAGCCCATCAGCTTACCTGTGATTCTTCTGGAGGTTAGTCTAACTAGCCTAGAGTTAGTGGAGAGTCCTGTTTTGCTCACATAACCAGGTGAGGTCCTTTGGGGTCGTCAGGACTTTCCCCTAAGCCCATGTTTTTTAGCCTCTAGTCAAGGTTTAAAGAACAGTTCCATTGTTACCTTGAGTGCTTTCTTGAACCAGGTCTTGAAGCCTGGAAGTAGGCGGAGGATGTGCTGAGTCAGGAAGCTGTTTCTTCCTCCAGTGGCAGTTATTCGAGCTCCCAGGCTTAAAATTCTAGAGATCTGAATGAGGTTTGAATATTTACATTTCTACTGTGTTCTTCTACTAAAAACTCAGTAGAGAAGTCAATAGAAATGCAGCAACAGCTGTTGCAGTCTGGAGACCACACTTTAATAACCACTAATTTACAGAATTCATGATTTACACACACCTGTCTGACCTTTTTCAGAATTAATTTTGATAAGGTGGGACAGGGTGGTGGAATCTTACACTCAGTGAAGAGAGAGGTGGTTCAGAATAGGAAGCTACAAGTGGACCGACCCAATTTTAAAACTGGAAAAAGGCTAAATGATTAAGCAGGAATCTGGAAGATCAATCTCTTACCTTTTCAGGGTGATTTAGTCTTTGCAGACTATCCTAGAGAGAGGAGCCAGACATGATCAGCTCCTGGGCTAGCTAGGTCACCCTGGGCATTTCCTCCCTCCACTTACCTCTTTGGCAGCAGTGAGCTCTAAAAGACTGTATTTTAGGGAGCCTTTTCTCAGCTTTGTCTCTGTGGTATGAAGAACAGCAAGAGCCTAAGGTGGGATCCTAGGCATCAGCCCCAGCACTACCTCCAGTAAGTTCCTCACCTTGCTCAGGAGTGATAATCCTCAGGGCTCTGTAATACTAGGACGGTTTTTCCCCTCACAGGGTCAGGTTGCCTGTGACTTGCTTCTAATTTTTTAATTTTAATTTTTTCTGTGAGAACTGTTGGTAAGCGGTACCAAATCAGAATTCTATCCAAAGGCTGGCTTGCCAAATGTGAAACTACTTGTGCTGCTTTCCTAATACCTGCCTCTGTCACATCCCTGCCCCTTTACTCAAGATGATCATCACTCTACTGCAAGGCTACACAGGCTGTCCAGGATGCCCAGGACCTGTTTCACAGTCTCTGCTGCCTGGCATAGTTTGGCTCTTGGTATGCCATGACAGAATGGGGGCTTGTATCCAAGTACCTCCTTTTCTTCCTGCACTACTTTCTCCCTTTGTAACTTGGTCCAGTTGTTTTCTGCTGCCTCCTCCTGTTCATCCTTACCCCCTTCTCCTTCCTCTGCACTCATCTTAATTCTTCAGCATTCTGGCAGAGCTGGCCAAGTGTGTGGAGTGTGTTAGGGATTGAGGCATGCATAAGGTGATAACCAAAGACCCCTGTGTAAGCCACCGGTGTGAAGGGTCCCTCAGTCTTCTTTCCCTTCTCTTTCCTGCCCACTTCATCCAGGGTAGCTGTGAGTTACAGAATGTTTTATTCTGGGAGAGTTTCCTGTTCTGCAAGTCAAGTTTGATCCCATTTTCTGCGTTTATTTCCTGCTGGAACCTGACAGTGTTTGTACTGGCAAGCTAAAGGACTCCTCGCTTGGAGGGAATTAGCAGGCTCTGCCTCAGAACCATTGTCTGGCCTTGTCTTTCTTGCCTGTGTCTGAGGGGGCAAAAGGAAAATCTCCCAGTCATCATTAATTGTCACTTAGCCTCTCTGATCCAGCCTGGGCAGCTTTGAGGCAGCTCAAGCACTGACTAGTTTGAGATCTTTGTTGAAACAGGGAAAGACTGAGATTGTTTTAATTCATTTTAAGTAAAAGCATGGGCCTTTTGATGATTCCATTAATTTCCTTCCTCATGAACACCCTCCTGTTAGCAGTAATTTGAAATCCTAACTGTTCCTCACTTCCCCCACCACTGTGCTTTAATCTGAGATAGCTGGATATGCTGCTTCATTTACTGCAGAATGGTTTGAAGCCGATTTTAATGTCTGGCTTCGGCCGTATTTCCATTAGCTGAGACTGTTCCTGTGCTTAAGTTCATGCCCACCTGGGTTCTCAGTCTTACTTGCCTTGCTCCTTCCTGTACTATTGCTTGGTTCTTGGTATGCTTGAGAAGTGGTGACAGGGGTGTGAAAACTCTTTCTTGTCCCGTGTAGTGTATGTGCAAGCTTTGCATCACCCTTTTTTGGTGGGGAGGGAGGTATTAGGGATGAAACTAGGGTTGCTCTACCACTGAGTTACAAACTCAGCCCTTTATTATTTTTTATTTTGAGTCAAGGTTTTGCTAAATTGCACGAACTTTTGATCTTCCTGCCTCAGCCTCCCAAGTAGCTGAGATTGCAAATGTGTGCCATTGTGCCAGCTTCACCCCCTATATTTCTCACCCAGTATTATAGATCTTCCAGGGTTTCCCTGTCACTTAGTACACTAGTACTAAGTATGCCCCTAGTACCTCCTCTGCGCCTGGGTAGGAATGCAAAGGCCTAAGCAGGTGAGCTTCCAGTAGAGCAGTAACTACACAGAGACCTGGGCCTTGTTGTCCCTGGGCTGTGTTTCTGTGGTTCATGATTGCAACTCTTGTTTTCTTGTGTGTTTTTTTTTTTCCTTTCTTGCCTCTAAAAAGGAATAAATAATATGAACCATCTCTTGAAGCCAGAGAAATAACAGGTAATAATGGTTGTGATAGCTAACCAGTGACAATTGACAGGATGTAATTGACATTGACAATTGACAAAACTAGAAGAGGAACCTAGGTCCTTCTGTTGCAAATCAAATACTTTTGGTACTATGTTGTTCAGTTGGTTTGTTTTGTTTTTAACACTGACTTCCCATGCCATTGTCTTTAGAATTGTTTCAGCCACTTAAGTGTTAAGAACTCCATTATGTATGCACTAGGCCCTTTGCCAAAAAGGAAGGACTTACAGTCTAAAGAGTGGGGGGTACAAAGGTACATTTTAGTAACCTGTAAGTTGGTAGGTACTGAATGACTTCTATCTAGGGAAAGCTTCCAGAAGAGCTGAGACTTAAAATTTGGGCCTGATCTGAAAAAAACAAACAAGGGAGAACTAGGAAGGAAAATTTTGGTTAGTATTTAATTGGGTACAGAAAAGGTACTGAGGTTTGGTTCTTTTATCACACTTATAAGACCATTCTCTTTAGGGTGATGCCTCTCCATCTTGCCTTTATTTATTTATTTTTTTAGGTACTGGCGATTGAACCCAGGGGTGCTTAACTATTGAACCACATCCCCAGCCCGTCCCCACCCCCCCCACACTTTTTTTGAGACAGTGTCTCACTAATTTAGGGCCTTGCTAAGTTGTTGAGGCTGGCCTCCAACTTGTGATCCTCCTACCTCAACCTTCCCATTGCTGGGATTGTACAGGCGTGGTCTACCACACTTGCTTTACTGTGCTTTTAACATCTGATTCTCATACCTTATGCCCATGAAGAACCATTCAGTAGATCTGGGGTACACCAGCAATCTGCATTCTTTCAAAGTTTTTTAATATTATGAAAGCCTTCTAGCACCTCAGTTCTGAGTAGAAGAAACCAGGTGTACAGATTTCATTTGTTCCTTTCAAAGGCAGAAACTGTTTGTTCAACCAACTGTTCCCATAGTTATGTGGCAGATGGTGAAGGTGGTCCATGCTGAGACACACTGTAATCCAAGGGCATTCTTGGTGCCTTTCATGTTGCAGGAAGCATTAGGGATTAGGATTTGAGTTTACCACAGAAGTCCTGCTTCTGAGTCCTGATTGGGTTTATGGTGAAACCAAGGAGGAAAGCAGGAGTGGGTAATAAAGGATATATGTTAAGTTGACTGACAAGCCAGGTCAGTCTGACTGCCAACTTGACTTGAAGGTTGGTGGTGAAGCCATTGAAGCTGAGTGACTTTGGACAAAGTTGTGGCCTGCTCAAAATTACTTATGTTATTCCAGCAGTTTAAAAAAGTATTTTTTACAGATACTGTTTGTTGGCTTAGCTTTCAGATGAGTGTGTTTGGAGAGGGGGCAAGTGAATGGGTAAAAACAGGTCTATCTATAACATTTAGCAGCCTTGATGAATTTCAGGATTTCTGTCTGTATTTTGGGACCAAGTAGGATCTAGGGTGGTTGTCAAGATTAGAAAATGATTACCAAGTTACCAAATATGTTTTTTTTTTAGTTGTAGTTGGACACAATATCTTTAATTGATTAATTTATTTTTATGGGTGCTGAGGATCAAATCCAGGGCCTCACCCATGCTAGGCAAGCACTCTACCACTGAGCCACAACTCCAGTGTAACAAATTACGTTGTTAAGAAATGATTTGCCTTAGTTTGGGGGGCATTGTAAAATAACATAGATGAAAAGAACACTTAAATGTGTAGCATATTTTAAGTAATAATCACTTTAAATGTCACTTTAATTTCAGGGTTTTTTTATGAAAAACATTTTTAAAATATACAGATTAGAGTTTGGCATAGTGGCAATGCCTGTAGTCCCAGCACTAGGGAAGCTGAGGATAATTGAGTCTAGAATATTGGGGCTAGCTGCGGCAAAAGAGCCAAGACCCTGTCTCAAAGGAAAAAAAAAAAAAAAAAGACAACAAGCTGGATGTAGTGGCACACACCTGTACTCCCAGTGGCTTGGGAGGCTGAGACAGGAAGATTTCGAGTTCAGAGCCAGCCTTAGCAACTTATAAAGGCCCTAAGCAACTCAGCAAGACCCTCTCTCTAAATAAAATACAAAAAGGGATGGGAATGTAGCTCAGTAGTTAAGTGCCCCTGAGTTTAATCCCTGGTACCCCCCCCCAAAAAAAAAAGTCAACAGACCCATATAATCATACCTGAATATTTGCCACCCAGATTTAATATTTTGCCATATTTGTTTCAGATCTTTTCCTCCACAAATAACCAATATCCTAAGTTGATATGCATCCTTCCAATTGTGTGTCTATATTTTTTCATACTTAAAATATACATGTTTTAAAATGTAGTGACCTTCCATAGATCCTTTTCACTCAACATTGTTTTTGAGATTTGGCCATGTTAAATGTTTATTTAACAAAGAGTGCAGCATTCCATTGATTATTTATTATATAATTATAATATTGAAACTATATTTAAGCTAGGTGTGGTGGCATATACCTGTAATCCTAGTAGCATGGGAGGCTGAGGCAGGAGGATTGCAAGTTCAAAGCCAGCCTCAGTAACTTACCTGAGCAACGTTAGCGAGACCTGTCTCAAAATTAAATATAAGAAAGGGCTGGGATGTGGCTCAATGGCTAAGCACTCCTGAGTTCAATCCCTGGTACCTCAAAAAAACCCAAAAAACGTATGTGCGCACGCACACACACACAATACATGTATTTAATTATAGTTCCTAGTTATAAATTATAACTTACAATTATATATTATGATATAATCATTCTCATTGGTGGCTATATAGGTGACTCCAGTTTTTCACCGTTACTAGAAATGCTGCAAAGAACAGCCTGTACATGTGTCATAATCATGTGTACAGAACTCCTGTGGCATATATCCTTAGCAACAGAGTTGCTGGGTTGTTGGAAATGCACAATTTCAACTTTTTTGCATTTATGCCAAATAGCTCCGCAAAGTAGATGTATCAACTTACACTACTACTGATGTTTAAGAAATTCTTATTTCTCCACATGCTTTTTGTTGGCAGCTGGTATTATTAGATATTGATTTTTGCCTGTCTGATGGACAAGAAATGAAATCTCCATGGAGCTTTAATTTTGTATTTCATTGGTTATCTCTTCCCAATTTGTAGACTAACTTTTTTTATGACAGTGGTTCTCAGTGGTCCCTAGTTCCTTTCAAGGCATTAACAGGGTTCAAACAATTTTCTTATTGACATTAAAATGCTGTTTGCCCATTTTTTCACTTTTTCTTTTATGATTTGTTTTATTTAATTTACAGAGGCTGTATGATGTCATGATCTCTCTAATGTTAATGAATTTAAAGAGACAGTCTCGCTGAATTGTGTAGGCTGACTTCGAGGTCCTGGCTCTAGCATTTCTCCTGCCTCAATCTCCCAAGAGGCCGGGACTATAGCACATACTACCACAACTGGGATATTTTTCTTCTTCTTTTTCTTCTTGGTACTGGGGATTTAATCCAGGGGTGCTTTACCACTGAGGTACATCCCCAGCCTTTTTCACTTTTTATTTTGCAACAGGGTCTTGCTAAATTGCTCAGACTGGCCTCGAACTTGCAATCTTCCTGTCTTAGCATTCTGAGACACTGGGATTACTAGGGTGTGTCACTGTGCCCAGTTGGCATCTATAAAAAAGATACACATAAATATTTTTTCACAGTGCTGCGAATTTATACTTTTTAATAGTTTAAAGAACCCTGAAAGGCTGGGGCTGTAGCTCAGTGTCAACTGCCTCACATGTGTGAGGCACTGGATTCAATCCTCAGTACCACATAAAAATAAGTAAAGATTTAAAAAAAAAAAAAAATCCTGAGAACAAAGTGTTTTTCACCACTGCTGTTTTGCATTGTTAATTTTATTAATATTTTTTTTGTCTCCTTTAAAATATTCCTATCCCAAATTCATAAAGACTGGTTTTTATCTTTTTTTTTTTTTTTTGGTACCAGGGATTAAACCCAGGGGCACTTAACCACCACATCCCAGACCTTTTTTTATTTTGAGACAGGGTCTTACTAAGTTGCTGAGGCTGGCTTTGAACTTACAATCCTACTGCCTCATCCTCCCGAATTACAGATGTGTGCCACTGTCTCTGGCTTTTATATTTTTCTTGAGAAAGGTTAGAATGCATTTTTTTATGGTTGGCACCTGCCATTTCTCAGGCCCTTCAGCCACTAGGAATAGTTTGTGTATATGTGTTACTGAGGATTGATCCCGGAGCCTGCAGGCTAGGCAAGGTCTCTACCCTCTGAGTTACACCCCCAGCCCAGGAATAATTTAAAAATTTTATGCTTTCTCAAAAAACACTCTAGAGCCTATCCTTATAATACAAATTTTCTTTTTGGTGGGGAATGGTAGTAGGGTAGGCACGGAGTTAACCATGTTCTCCAGACCATCTTTGTTTGTGAGAGTCTCCAAGCATTTTACGGAATATAGCAGTCTCTCCTTGAGATGTTGTACACCCACAATTTGGTCCTTGGGTTCACTGATTTTGCAACTTGCTGTCCAGAGGTCTAGAACCTACCATCAACAGGGATTGCATAATCAAATACCTTCTCCAAGGCCCCCAGTTGCCACTTCACACCCTAGTTACTGGAGAGGCATTAGTA
Source organism: Spermophilus citellus (assembly GCF_964194105.1). Lineage (NCBI taxonomy): Eukaryota > Metazoa > Chordata > Mammalia > Rodentia > Sciuridae > Spermophilus > Spermophilus citellus. The sequence continues at coordinate 164,741,050 of NC_138185.1, forward strand.
CTCTTACTCTTGGTGGTGTCTGTGCCCAAGTGTGTGGGTGGGCAGGCAGACATCAACTGTTAATTGCAGTCAAAGATATAAATTGATGGCCCCCTCCAAAGAAAAATAACATTGCTAATATCCAAGAGCTCGTCATCTCTCATTGGTTTTCCTGTCTCCAGTATCTTCTCCATCCCTCTCCACAAAACTGCCTTCTGTGGTGCTGCCAGAACAATTCAACATCTCAGACTTGTCATGATACAAACAAAAGAAAATATACTCAGTTCTTACTGTGAGACTTGTGGTAAGGTCTTTACTGTGTAGGAACATGATCTTAGCTATACTTTCAGTTTTCTACCCAGGCACTTATTGTTCCCTTCCTCTACCATGGTATGTGCCCCCTGTGCTTTGCTCGTGCTGTTCCCTTCAACTCCATTGTTGCTCCCCAGTTGTCTGCTGGGGAGCTCCTTTTTGTCCCTCAGATTCCACTGAACTCAACAAGTGTGAATTCTGAAAGTACGATTCCCTTAGTCTCTTCACTGACTCAGCCTTTCCAATTAAAATGAAGCCTTAGAGTTAATTACTGTCTTTGTTTCACTTGTAGTTTTGTTAGAGGAAGAAAGCTGACACATCTCTACCCATTCCCGCAAGTTCCTTCCCCATAAATTCTATTTAAAGGACTGGCCCTTGTCATATGCAGCCCAATTCTTTAGTGGCTAAAAGAGAAGGGGATTTCTTTTTTAGTGATCAAGGAGCTGATATACACATGTAATGAATTGTCTCCCAGCACATCTTGCCTTCGGGGAGAGAATGCACTGAACAGACTGAGGAAAACACCTAGTCTTTTCCCTTCCCCACCACCAATTCACTTATTGCTCATTTAGAAAAATAATAAAAAGGCATCTGGCATATTTAAAAAGTGGTGGATGAGTTGCATAGACTTCAATGTTGCCCGTAGAAAGATCCTGCTCGGGGAAAGAACTCTAGATGGTGCTCGTTTTTCTCCTGTCACCACACCCCGCCTCATGTCTCCACTTTAGCAGCCTAAAAAAGCAAAACTTTATAAGCCCTGGAAATCTGTTAGGCATGCAGATTAGGCCAGTTAACTTAAATTTTTTGAAAGAGCTTTATAGCAGAAATTCACATGAAAATGGAGAAAGAAGGCTCCTGTTTGAGTGGTCACAGGCTAAGTGGCTTCAGTAAGAAGGTGGGCTAGAGAAGGGGAGGGTCCTTCAGGGGAGTTTGTGGAAGACTGTAACCTTCATATCAAAGAAAGAATTAGCTTTTTTGAGCATCTTTTGTTAGTTCTTGAGAATGGTAACCATAATATAGGTGGGGAAAATAAGACAATGAAAGGAGGGGAAAGTTACCACTCAGTGTCACTGTGATCAGGGAAAGGCAAGGATTTGATCTGTTGCGTTCCATCTTTTAGTCTGCTCAAACAGTCTTGATGGAGAGGGGTATGTGCCTAAGAAGTGTGGTCTGAATCTTCATGAATGCTGTGTTGCTGGGTTAAATTCTGTGTTGACTGTTATTGAAACATAGATCTTCCTGTGGACATGGACCTGAGGAAAAAAATCTCCTTTATGGGTGGTGTTTTTCTTGCTTTCTGCTTGAAGAGTACTGCCAGTGTTGCTATAATATTCAGTTAGTAGTGGTTTTAAAAGTGAAATATTGAGGAATAGATATGCCTTGCATTTTGAGTGGAATGATATGAATTTTCTCCTTCTGCCCTAGTTAGCATTTGTTTCCTGTTCTGAAACTCAGAAAGCTGGTACATTTCCACTCCTTCTCATACAAGTTATTTCCCCATAAATTCTATTTAAAGGATTGACCCCTGTCATTTTGCAACCTATTTCTTTAGTAGTTGCAAGAAAAGGGAATTTTTTTTTTTTTTTTTTTGGTGTGTGTGTGTGGATGTAAACATCCTAATAAACTGCCTCAGTGTATCTTGCCTGCAGGGAGGGCATGCAGGGAAGATACATGTGAGAAAACAAACCTTATAATCAAACCCAATATATGAAATACAATTATCCCTCCCCCCCTTTTTTAATGAGAGTGGTTATTGCAAAAGAATTTTACCATTTTCCAATGGAGTCACTACAATTGTATTTATTTATTTATCAACTTACTTATTTTGTGGTGCTAGGGGTTGAGTCTGGGGCCTCATGCATGCTAGGTAAGCAGTCTACCACTGAGCTACATCCCCAGCCCTATGCAGTTGTTTTTAAATAACAAGTGCTCTGGTGTATCTAAAATATGATTGCATTTGCACCCAACTTTTTAGATCACATCTGTCATGAAAAATGAAGTAGGGAACTCAACTCCCGGGGGCACCTTGGACAGTATCAAATGCAGCATTTGATGGAGCTGGAACTCTGTAATCTAGAGTTCCACATCTGTCCTATGGAGCCGGCCTCCATTCCCCTGCAGCCTCATCTCTCCTGTTCCTACACAACAATCTTTGCCAGGGATGAAGGGCCTGGATAGGAATTCCTTTCCTCTGTACCCTGGCAGGGAAGCTGTTCTGTTTGTTTTCCAAGAAGACTTTTTTGTACTTGGGGGATTTTTTTCTTTCCTCTTATGGGAAGTTGCTTCATCATTTCCCAAAAATATACTGTACCTCTTGTTTAAACAGGGTGTCCTTCAAGAGCTCTAGAGCCTGCAGCAGGGGTGGGTGTTGTGAAATCCTTTGTTCAGTGCTTTGATTCAAGCTGGAATGTGGGCTCTGTAGGCAGAAGTCTCAGAGTTTGCCAGAACTGTATCATGAGTGGAGAGCAGGGAGAAAGGACTCCTGAGAAACAAGAGCTAAGGTCTTTTTAAGTATTTGGATTCTCCATGTTATGAAAAATTTAGCCCCTTTGGATACAGTCTGCATCAGGTATTTGTCCATCGTCTTAAATGTGCCCAGAATGGTGAAAGTGGGTGCTTTGCCTTTTTGAGGAATTTGTGGTGGCACTCTGGAGAGGTAAGACCCACTCACATTTAGAAACAGTGAGTGTAGTGTTGCACTAGATTGCTTTAGTTCTGCAAGAAAGAAAATTCCTATCAAAGAAGGCACTGTGTCCATCCTTGTATTTGGGTTGTATTTGACTTGGTGGAAGAAGGGGAGGATATTGAGGGAGAGGAGGAAAAGAAGAGCTGAGAAGAGCCGGAAGACTGAACCAAGGCCAGTGGTGGTAGCTTTGTGGAACTGGATGTTGAAGAAATGGAAAAAGCCAAAGTGCAGAGAGAAATATCCAGCAGAAACACTGAGATCAATAAGGAAACTGACAGCCTTTACAAGACTGTGAAAAGAAAGCATCTTGAGGAAGATGTATTCTCAGGGAAGTTGAGACTAGGAAGGTAAATTGGAATATGCCTCCGGGTGGGCAGCATGAGGGAGCCCCAGCTCTGTCCATAACTTGGAAGGAAGGCATGCAGTTAGGCACTGGAAAGGTGTGGCCTTGTGGAAGGCTGCTGCTTTTGTCTTTTGTTTTGGGTGAGCATGGTCTCACAGTGGCTGTGTCAACTTCTCTGGCAGGGACCTAGCTTCCTCTGAGGCCAGAGGTTGTGCTGGCTGAGTAGGATAAGCTGTTGGGCACCACCCTCCCAAAAGCTGTGACCAGGTCTGGTTCCAAGTGGAAGTGATATCTCCTGGTGGGTCCAGTGGGGTCCAGCATAATTATGTCATCGTAGAATGAGATTTGCCAGGGATTGCTGCCTACATTCGTGCTAGTGATATCAGTCACCTCCAATCTAGTGAGCAGTAAGAGTGCCGTTTCCTCAAATCCTTGCCAGTGTTCAGGGGCATTACTTTCCCCTTGTGCCATGTACCTCCTTGAAATTTTAAATAAGAAATTTGGGTAATTTTGCATTGTGAGTAAAATAAAAGAGAATCAGTCAAAAGTATCCTTCTTTAACAGAGTATCTCACAGTTGCTCTTGGTAAAAAATGGATATTGGGAAAATGAACTTTTATTGAGAGAGTTTATCAGTGGAAACAAATAAGTATAAACATATTATTCTTATCCCAAGATCTATTAATTTCCCATAGAAGTGGTGAAAGTAAATGATGCCAGCCGGAGGCACTGCCCACAGAAAGTAAATGACAGTTTCAGTTCTGGCTCTCATGCCTGGGCAGGGCTGCCACTCCCAACAGACCCACCCCAGGTGCCTGGCACAGACCCATGCGTGGCCTGTAGCCCTGGGAAGTGAGTGGTTCCTCTTTGGGGATCAGCCCAGCTTGTTGCCAGGCTTAGGTGCAGAACAGGCCAAGGCTCTGCTGCTAGCTGTTATATTCTTTGCTAAGGAGTTTGGGGCTCTCATAGTAGAAGAGATAGGTGCTAAGGAATAGCGTTAACATTCACCTTATTACTGCCTTTAATGAAGACCAGGGCTTTCTTCCCCTTGTCTTAAAAGTTGCTGTTTAGATTGCTGGTAGACCATTCCAAGGTATTTGTTACCATCTAGTAAAAGGGTGTCCCCCTAAAACATGCTTGACTTTTAGTGGCTTTGTCTGCATTGTGCAGAATTCCCAGTGGAACTTTTTAGTTTTTTCTTTCTGAGCCAGGAAGATTGAAGATTCTTGGGAAGTGTTGAGAGAGAAAGCCTCTGGTCCAGAGTTCAGAATCCATTGCTCTGTAGCATCCGTGCCTTTGGTGGATGGCTTCCTTTGGCTTTGCAGGGGATTGACTGCAAGTACAAATGGATTGGCCCTAGAGTAGTATGGAAGGCACCTTGATTCTGTTTACTATAGGCCAAGTTGATTCTGGTTCTGAAGGAACTGTTCTGCTACTGATGTTATTCCACTGCATGATCTGGCTGGAGGCATCTGCAAAGAGTTTTTAGGGCCCTGATTGCAGGATTGATAGATCATTTCCATCAACAGGGTATAGGGGCTAAGGAAATAGGGATGAACTGTCACCCTTAGTAAGAGGCTCATGCAGGTGCCAACTAGCTTGACTTCCCTCAGTGCAGTGCTGAAAACTTCTGGGCTTTGGATAGAGGCCTGGCTTCTGTGAAACATGGGTGTGTGTATGAGTGCCACAGATAATTGGTCTTGGACATGTTCCTCATTTGCATATGGGCCTCTGTAAGAATATATTTCCTGTAGGGTCACCAAAATGATTCTGGGCCTTTGGGTATAGGGAAGTGAGGGGCCAAGGACCCTAAATTTAGTAACCTTGAGGGAGTTCTAAGGCAACATGGAACAGTCTACTTCTAAACATTTGTCTTAGGAACAACCTGTACTGTGGTGCATTGTAAATTGACACCCAGTCAACTTTGTATAACGAATTTGGACTTTGGTGTGGCAGCTGAGGAAAAAAAACTCTTCAGTGGTTGTGAGGTGTGGCTGCCAGCCAGCCAGTGGTACACTCTGAGCAATGCTATCTGCTCCATTTGTGTCACATCAGGGACTTGAATCATGGGACCTTTATTTTGAAAGGCTGAGTTGAAACAGAAAAATCAAATTTCTGATAGTAGTTATAAGAAGGGTAGGTCTTTTAAAGATGACATAATTGAGAGATTTTGGAATTTGTCAAGCATGGGGATGTGTATAGGATACTCATTGACCAGGTTACTAGCCCTACTCAGCTATGAAGAAGAAAAACACAATGAAAGAAAAATGTCAGACAGGGACTGGGGTTGTGACTCAGCCATAGAGCGCCCACCTAGCACGGGTGAGGCTCTGGGTTCGATCCTCAGCACCACATAAAAATAAATAAATAAATAGATAAATAAAGGATATTGTGCCCAACTACAACTAAAAAATAAATATTTAAAAAAAGAAAAATGTCAGACATGCTTAGATTACAGTGTTTTAAGTGACAGGATGTAAGCTGGGCCTAGTGACGCATACCTGTAATCTCAGTGATTTAAGGAGGCCGAAGCAGGAAGGTCGAAAGTTCAAGGCCAGCCTCAGCAACTTAGCAAGACCCTGTTTCAAAATAAAATTTTTAAAGGGATGGAGGTGTGGCTAAGTGGTAAAGTACCCCTGGTTTCAGTCCCCAGTAAACACACACACACACACACACACACACACACACACAGGTGGGGGGGGGCAGGATATTTTAGATATTTTGTGTTTTTGGTTTTTTTTTCTTAGTATACAAGCTTCGTATAGTGTGTAAATCTATTGTTTGACTTTGAGGGATCTTTTCAGGGTAGTGAAGAGTCTTCCTGGAACATGTTCTGTTGTGGCTAAAAGGTGTATAAAAATAAACCCTCTTTATAAATTCAAAAGACTATTCCATAACTCTGAGTCTGTTCTCTGGAATACATTACATGTTGACCTAGGATCTCCATGTATTGATGTCCCCCTCCATTGCTTCTGTTATCTATTTTTTTTTTTTAGAGAGAGAGAGAGAGTTATTTTTATTTTAGTTTTCAGTGGACACAACATCTTTGTTTGTATGTGGTGCTGAGGATCGAACTCCAGGCCTCAGGCATGCCAGGCGAGCACGCTACCACTTGAGCCACATCCCCAGCCCCGCTTCTGTTATCTTTATTCCACCTAGATACCTTTATATGTCTAAGTGGTTTTAAGCTGTGAGATGAACTTTATTTAAAAGGCTGGCCTGAGATGGGCGCAGTGGCACATGCCTATAATCCCAGGCTGAGGCAAGAAGATCAGATGTTCAGGGCCAGCTCTGTAGCTTAATTGAGACCCTGTCTCAAAATAAAAAATAAAAAGGACTGGCAATCTAGCTCAGTGTTAAAGTGCTCCTGGGTTCAATTCCTAATACCCAACCCCCGAAATAAAAAGCCAGCCTGCTCAAACATCGCAAGCCTTCTCTAACTGGTAAAGCCTCAAGTTTGGGGAGTTAAAAGAAAATCACCACCAAAAAGTAAACCAGCTGTTAAGACTATGAACTTTTTCATATTCTCTAGTCTTAGTCCCTTACTTTTGGGTACAGAATTATTATGTATGTGCTTTAAACAACACAGATTTTAGGAAAAACGAACTGACATCCCACACTGGGGTACCGTTATAATAGAAAAGAAAAAAATCTGTAATTATAGAAGGCCTCTTCCATGCCTGGCTGGCCACTGCATGGAGTTGATAAGCATACAGAATCTTTCATATTGCTGTTACAACATGTTAATTAAGAGAATTCAGCTGTGGCACCAGCTGGGGATGTCTGGCTTTGTGGAAGATTGCAATTAGATGCTTTATTTTCTATTTTCTTTTTCCCCTTTCAACTTTGGTGGAATGCCTTTGAGTAGGGGCTTTTAGTCTCAGCAGTATAAATACTTTAATGTGCCTAATTATGTAATCATACAGTTATACTCCTCTGTGTATATACACGTCATTTTATGGATTCTTATCCCTCTTCTAATACATGAAACATTTAGCCTACTTTTTGGTTGGAGCCAGATTCCTCTGTGCATTACAGAGGTAGTTAGTGACTTTCTCTCTGATTATGTCCTGCCCTTCTTGTCTCCAGCTCTCCTCCTAATGGGCGTCTCCTTTATCTCCTGAATAATTAGCATCTCAGTACTTTCTTAGCAAAGTCAAGGTAATTTATAAACGATTGGATTTTATAATACTCTTTCCACTAATTTGCAAATGTAGTCTTTCAAAGTGTACGGTATTATTTTTCCCAGTCCTCTGTTTCAGGCAGGCATAGAGCATGAGCCTGGATGTGAGCTCTGCATGCAGGCACAATGCAACCCATTGATTTCTGGCATTCAACTTGTGCATAGAGGACCTGTGACCCCAGCTGTTAGAACCAGGACCTTGGAGCAGCTGGTTTCTGGGATCCAGTTCTCCAGGGATAGACCATCTGCTGCCATGTGAGAGAATCCTGGGAAAGAAAAGATCACAAGACCTCTTTGTGTTCCTTTACTTTGCACCAGCTCCTCCTGTTTTCTTCTTCTTCTCTCACCTAGTAGAACGTGAGAAGCAAGATGAATCAGTACTGAAGACTCACATGATTTCCCTGTTTCCCTTTCCCCACTCCACCCCACCAGCACATCCGGCTCCATTGAAAAATACTAGTTTCCAAGGTAGGCAGGCAGACTTCTATGGCTGGATTCTTCAGTAAATTAGTGCTATAGAGCAGAATTCATTTTATTGTGAATAACATGGCTTTGGATTTTAGGACCAGAAAGGTCCTTAAAAATCCCAACACATTGGGGCTGGGATTGTGGCTCAATGGTAGAGTGCGTGCAAGGCCCTGTGTTCAATCCTCAGCACCACATAAAAATAAATAAGTAAGGGCTGGGGATGTGGCTCAAGCGGTAGCGCGCTCGCCTGGCATGCGTGCGGCCCGGGTTCGATCCTCAGCACCACATACCAACAAAGATGTTGTGTGCGTGGAGAACTAAAAATAAATAAATACATATTAAAAAATTCTCTCTCTCTCTCTCTCTCTCCCCCCTCTCTCCTCTCTCACTCTCTCTTTAAAAAGAATAAATAAATAAATAAGTAAAATGAAGATTTTTTTTAAAAAAGTCCCATCACATGGAGAAGAAACCCAAGATTTCACATTCTTTAGCCTTGTGCCCAGGGCCTTTCTTGGCACCAGCTTGATTTTCTAAATCGCCATCTATTTCCTGCTAACCCTGGAAACATGTGCTACTTCCCACCACAAACCATCTCTTCTTGCTTCTCTGCTTTCTTTTTGCCTTTATCTCTTGCTAGTTGGTTCTTCCCGTACTCCTTCATTCTGTGGTTATAGTCCTACTTCCCCTAAGTTGGAGTTCTGATACCGTATCTTCCCTCTTCTCTGGTCTCTTCCCCATTATATTAATCTTCCTTCAAGAACCTCTAGTGGCCCATATTGATTCCTGTTATGGTCCCTTACTAGACAGGAGGCTCTTAGAGAATAGAACCAGGGACGTTTTTCATCATTCCACCTGCCTCCTTCTATTGTCTGCCACAGTGCTTTGGTATTTAGTAAAATCTTGTCAAAAGAATAGATGAATAAATGTACTCCTTACATGAAATCTAGAAGATTAACAGAGCAGATGTTATGTAATTATGTAGTTAGATCATTGTAACTTGGTTGGGGCTCCTTAACTGTACCCTCAGAGACACTGAAGTCACCACAAGGATAGACTCTGTATAATTTGCTTTACTATCTTCTGGGTAAAAGTTATATCCAGTTTTTGGAGGACAAGAAATTAAACAGTGCCAGATGTAGTGGTGCACACCTTGTAATCCCAGTGAAAAAGACAAGGCACGTAGCCCTGGCAGCTTCAACCACCATCTCCAAACCACCAAAGTACCCACAACCTTTTATTGTCCCTTTTAGTCATTGTCTCTGTCTTATGGTACGGCCAGGCCCAACATACACCCCATAGAATGTACAAAGCTCACTGCATGCTCTGCCCTAAACCCAGTCTCATCTCTTTCTTCAAAAAAGACCAGTTGGACCTCTATGCCTCAACTACTGGTGAGTGCTTTTCAAAAACATGGTGTTTCGCAGGGTTTAGGTCACTGCCCCAGCAGATCTGTGATCTAGCCATAACTAGCTAATGTTTCATTCTTTGCAGCTGTCCAGGTCTCTGAATATCAGTGGCCTCTTGAGCACCTGAGTGAAGCAAACAGTGCCTGGCTCACTGATGATACCTGGCATGGGCTGTTTATTTGGGTCTTTGGCAGAAAGGTTTCAGTGATCCTGTGTCTGGCTGGATGGCTGACCTCTGATTCTAAGTCACATCCCAGTTCTGTATTGTCAGCCTTCTTTTCACATATTCATCTTAAAAAAATTATGTTCTCAGCTGAAAATTATTCTATGTCTTCTAATTGTATCCTTGGTATCTGTGATCTTTAAATATCCCCATTTTTTTTTTTTTATAGTGAGCAGAGATTAGTAAAAGAAATGGGCCTTTTCCCTCCACTTCTCTGGGAAAATGTAGTTCACTTAGACATGAACCAAGGCGTGTGTGCACAGGTAAACTCCTTAGTCCATATTCTTCTCCAGACAGGGGGAGCTTTTGTCAGTGTATCCTGCCACGTAATTTGCAGGTCTTGGGATAAATGCCCTAGTAGCTTCTTTAATCAAGGAGCTCCCCTGTGGCAGGGAGAAAGGTAAGCCCAAATTCAAATCCAGACTCTGTTACTCAGTAGCCATGAAACCTTAGACCATCACTAAAGTTTTCAGAACCTTAGTTTAGTTTTTTCATCTGAACAAATTGAGTCTTATACCACTTTCTTTGTAGTGTGGGAGAACTCATGAGTGATGATTTTGAGGTGTCAGTATAGTACCTGATGATAAATATTAATTCTCTTCCTCACTTCCACCCATTTGAAAATTTAAAGGTTCCTTCTTAAAGACCTGCTGTGTATGCTTGGCACGAGGAATTACTATTAGATGGTAGAATTGGAAATTAAACCACAACTTTGACCTTTGTACCTAGAAACCTAATTCTCGTTTAAACTCTAAACCTTCAGTTAATTGTCATCAGTTTGTAGTTACCCTCTGAGGTTGGTCGGTGCCTAAACAGATGACTGGGGTCTTCCTTCAGGTGGGGCATTCAGAAAGAACAGAGCACACAGCCGAGCACTTGGTGTAGATGATAGGGTGAAGGAGAGGAAACCAGGTAGCCATTTCTGATGAGAAAAAAATGAACTTCCTCTGCCTTCTCCTCACCCTTCTTATACCCTTAAGAGAAGCATATAGGGCTAGGGATGTGGCTCAAGCGGTAGCGTGCTTGCCTGGCATGAGTGCGGCCTGGGTTCAATCCTCAGCACCACATACAAACAAAGATGTTGTGTCCACTAAGAAGTAAAAAATAAATATTGAAATTCTCTCTTAAAAACTCAATAAATATTTTTAAAAAAAGAGAAGCATATAATATTTGTTAACACACATGGAATAGCCTAGCTCCCTAGTTCTGTGGTCACCCCACCTTCCTGGTGGGTAGAGGTAGGGGACAGCTGTAGGCTCTGTTTTTTAGGTCACAATACTGGGACTTTAACACTGAGTGGCCCAGGCCTGGACCTGGAGCAGCAGGATAAAGGAGGGCATCTTCTTGCCTGCCCCTTCTTTTAGCCAATCATGATAGTGGAAGGGGAGTGGGGAATCAGTCACAGCTGGCAGCCTGTTCCCCTGGGGTCCCTGAGCTGCAAAAACAAGGAGAGGTGAAAGGGTGACATGCCATATGGAGGCCATTTGTCAGCCAAGAGCAGCCTGGACTGTACAGCCAAGAAGGGAAACGGGAAGGGGCTGCTTACTGATGAGCTTGAGTAAGGGGAGAGGAAATAAAGATCTTCCTAAGTGCTCATCTTGCTCTGCATTCTGCCTACTTCCTTTCCAAATACCCAGTTATTTCTGAAACAGTCCTTTTCCTTTGTTTTGCCAAAAGCTTTTCCCTACACCATTCCAAAAATAAGAGATAAGAGTATAGTTTGCTATGTGAAAATAAATGTAAAAACTCATCAGTTGCGGGCTGGGGATGTGGCTCAAGCGGTAACGCGCTCGCCTGGCATGCACGGGGCGCTGGGTTCAATCCTCAGCACCACATAAAATAAAGACGTTGTGTCCACCAAAAACTGAAAAATAAATATTAAAAATATGTAATGAGAAAAAAGTGTGTCACATTGGATTGGATAGAGAGAAAGGATGGGGGAGGAGTAGGGAGGATAGGAAGGGCAGCAGAATAGAACAGACAATATGATTGATGTGTGTACATTCCATGTATGTATTATATATCAAAATGCATTCTACTGTCATGTATGACTAAAAATATAAATAAAAATTTTTTAAAAATTCTCTCTTCTCTCTCTCTCTCTCTCTCTCTCTCTCTCTCTCTCTCCCCCCTCAAAAAACTCAGTACCTGTACATGCTAGGCATGATACAATGATGTAGTTTTATTATTTTTAATTTCTAACTCCATGCTAGAGAGCAGTACCCATGGATCTGGGTATTGCTGTTGAAGAGTAAGGCTCAAACTATGAACAGAGCAGGGAGGAAGAGCAGGAAGAAAAGATTAACATTAAACAGAGACATGAGATGGGAGGGAAAGGGAGAGAAAAGGGAAATTGCATGGAAATGAAGGGAGACCCTCATTGCTATACAAAATTACATATAAGAGGTTGTGAGGGGAATGGGAAAATAAACAAGGAGAGAAATGAATTACAGTAGATGGGGTAGAGAGAGAAGATGGGAGGGGAGGGGACGGGGGATAGTAGGGGATAGGAAAGGTAGAAAAAAAAATTAAAAAAAATAAAACTTGGAGCCCTCCTATAACTTGATCCTGTTGGTATTTTGGTCACAGTGATATAAAGATGATTGACACATTGTCCTCATGGATGAAGTGAGTTTATTGTAAGCAGTGTATAATTGTTTATTTCCTGCCACCATCCAGTCTGTCTGAGTTGGAGAACTTACTTCATTTACATTAAAATTTATTACTGATAGCTAAAAAAAAAAAAAAAAAAAAAAAAAAAAGAGTAAGGCTCAGAGAAGACAGGATGGTTGATAGGCTGAAGAGCTGGCTCCTGGGGCCAACCAAGATTCATCTGTCTGACCCTGTGCAACCTGATCCTGTTAGGGAGTGTATTTTTTTCCCCTCCCCTCTTCCCTCCCTGCTTGCTTTCTTCTTGTTTTCTTTCTTTCTTTCTTGGATTGAACCCAGGGGCATTTTACCACTGAGCTACATTCCCAACCCTTTTTATTTTTCATTTTGAGACAGGATTTCACTAAATTGCTGAAGCTAGTCTTAACCTTAGGATCCTCCTGCCTCGGCCTCCCAAGTGACTGAAATTGCAGACTTGCATCTGTGCATCTGACTACAGGAAGTATAATTTCATGGTTAAATACCAATTTAGAGAAAACAAGATAAAAACCCTGGAGAGGGATTCTCTTTGCTACGGGCTGTTATTGACTCATCTCAAATCAGAAACTATTGTGTCCTGTTGTAGTTAAAAACAAGATAGAATTTTCAAGTAGGCAAATTTTTGCAAGTCACAGCACTTTTCTATTAAGCATCTACTACCTTCCACATTCTGTACCAAGCACTGGAGATACAAAAATGAGCAGAACAAGGTCCTGCCCCCCTAATACAGCTTGGATGGGGTGGTAGGCGGGTGGTAGGGGAGTGGGAAGATGGCAGAAGGGCAACCCGTGAGAAATTGCAGAGACATTAATATGGTGGTAGTTTATAGAGAGGAATGAAGATGTTATGGAAACACAGAGGAAGAATAATAAAGCTACTGTTTATTGAACACTTAGTGTGTGACAGACCATTTCTAGGTACTTGACCTGTACAATTATGGTTAATTTGCATAGCAACCTCACAAGGTAGATACCTTTTGTGTCCTCGTTTTACATACAAATGAGGAAACTGAGGAATAGAAGACATCCTGAGACTGCACAGTGGGTAACCATGAAAGCAGCACACAGCCTGGCACCCCAATACTTGGGCCATGCTGGAAGGCTCTACCCTGTGCTGCTCATTAATCCTCTCTGGTAATGCCTCTGGGAGGTATCCTGGAGCAGGTGGCCTATTAAGCATCTACTACTTGGAACATTGGAGTCAAAAGGAAAAGCACTTTTCTCTGAATGACCAAGGATTTTTGTGGCTCTCTCCAGGTGACAAGAGTTTCCATGTTAGGGGCAATAAAGAAAATGGTTCCTCCTCCATGAGGTAGAGGGAGTAGGGAACCCACTCCTAAAATAAGATGGTTGGGCTTTGGGCCAGACCTACCTGTCAGTTGCTGATGTCCTAGAGCAGGGTCTAGGTTGGGCCTCTCTTAGGAAAATGACAGTGGGGACTGAGAGGAGATACAGGGCTAAGTACTTAGATAGCCTAAGCCTTGGTGGTTTCTCCCTGTGTTCTCCACCCCAGCACCAATGCTACACCCAGAAAGTCACCCCCCCACACAGCATTTTTTGTTTATTTTATTAAATTTCTGCCACTTATTTTAATTTTTTGTAGTTTTTTAAATTTCAAATTGGTAAAATGACATTTTTTTTCTGAAACAGACAATGAAAAGATATTAACTGCAGTCACCAATATAATCCTAACTATACGCTAGGTACTGCTTTAATTGTTTTGCATATATTATCTCATTTTATTTGCCAAAGTTCAATGATTTTTAACTCCATTTTGTGAATGAAGAAACTGAGGCATAAAGCCACTAAATTGCCTTAGACTTACACAGCCAGAAAAGAGTGCATCTGAGATTCAAAGGATGAGAAAATGAATCCAGGGTCCAAGGTCTTGAGCATCCTTGAATGCTGCCTCCCAATTATAGAAAAAAATGAACCCATCAAACATGTAGTGTTTGCAGTATCTAATTCATGTGGCAACTGACAAATTTCATAGTGGCCAGATGTTAAATGCCTTACCTTCCTGTATTTAGAACATTTAGGAAAAATTAGGCATTTGGGGCAAATAATGATGCAGAGATGCATAAATGCATAGAGTTTGTTTGTTTAGATAATCAGTTATACATGGCAGTAGAATGCTCTTCAATTTATTCTACACTAGTGGAGCACGATTTTTCACTTCTCTGTACACAAAGTAGGGTCACACCATTCGTGCAATCATACCTAGGATAATGAAGTCCGTCTCATTCCACCATCTTTCCCATCCCCATGCCCCCTCCCCTCCCCTCCCCTCCCCTCCCCTCCCCTCCCCTCCCACCTCTTGCCCAATCCAAAGTTCCTCCACTCATCCCATGTCCCCCCATTATGGATTAGCATTCACTTATCAGAGAAAACATTTGGCCTTTGGTTTTGGGGGATTGGCTAACTTCACTTAGTATGATATTTTCTAACTTCATCCATTTACCTGCAAAAGCTATAATTTTATTCTCTTATTGCTGAGCAATATTCCATTATGTATATATATCACAGTTTCTTTATCCATTCACCTATTGAAGGCCATCTAGGTTGGTTCCACAGTTTGACTATTGTGAATTGTGCTACTATAAACATTGACACCCAGAAAGTTTTGAGATACATAGGCTATGCTTCCCTACTTCCTGCCTCCGCCCTGGGGTGTGTGAGAAGTTCTGAAAAATGGGATCCTGGCTGGATAATGGGCTTCCTGTCTGACTGCTATGAAGGTTTGTCTCATACAAGGGGCAGGTTGCAAATGGCATAAGAAGTCATCTCACTTCCTTTTCACTGCAGCCTGTTTTAGACTTTAGACTGTTGGACTGTAGGAAGGCAGAAGGCTGGGAAAGCTGTGGACAGAAGCAGCCCTGACTTTGAGTAACTGGACTCCTGCCTGCTTTCCTGCTCCCACTGCAAGCCTTTGGCAAGAATCTGCATGAAGAGAGGTGTCTCTGGCCCCTCATGTCCTGTGTCAGTTTGAAACCACATGACTACAATGCATTTACAGATAAGCCTCAGAGAGATGGTGAGGCCAGCCACCCAGACAACTTCAGACAGAAATGCAAACGTCAGAAGAGACCTCAGATGTGGTCTGGTTCATTGACTTCATATATTGAGACTGAAGCCCAAGGAGACAAGTGACCATAGCCATTACCCAGATTGTCCTTGTCCCTGAAATCTCCATGCTAAGCTTCCCTTGGCAGGTTTTGGATGTTTGAGGAAAAGCCAGATTCCAAGACCCTCTGATGTGTCCAGTGCCATGGAGCGGGAAGCCAGCCTTCTTAGGTTCAAATCCTTTCTGTGTCACTTATTTGTTGCGTAACCATGAGCAAGTATCTTAACCTCTCTCACTTCATTTGCTCATCTATATAATAATATAAGAGCAGGTTTCTTACAGGGCTTTTATAAAGCTTTAAGGAGTTGCACATGTCAGGTCAATAAGGAGAGACTACTGACCTTTCTTTCTTTCCTTTTTTTTTTTTTTTTTTTTTTTTTGACAAATAGTCCTTGGGTTCTTTTTTTTTCTTTCTTTCTTTTTTTTTCTTTTTTTTTTTTTTTTTTAAGACAGAGAGAGACAGAATTTTTTTTTTCAATATTTATTTTTTAGTTTTCGGCGGACACAACATCTTTGTATGTGGTGCTGAGGATCAAACCCCGGCCGCACGCATGCCAGGCGAGCGCGCTACCGCTTGAGCCACATCCCCAGCCTGACTACTGACCTTTCTAAAGGAGGCCTCAGAAGAAACCTTTTGACTAAATCAGATGGTCTCTCTTTCTCCCCCTTTGTATTTGTCTGGAATGTTCTAATTCTGACTTGCCTGGGAGACGCCACCCTCCCTCCCACCCCACATGGAGGAGCAGAATCACCTCCCATTTGAACAAGGCAGCTCCAGCAGGAGTGTAACTTTCAGCTCACTTGCAAAGTAGCTAAGTGTTGCTAAAGCACAGGCTGAGTGCATGGGGGCAGGGGTGGAGGGCCAGCCAAATAACCCCAGGAGGTTTTCCTGGTGTCCTGCCCTCCTCAGCAGGCGCCTAACTTCATGGCCAAGATTGCAGTCTCAGAGCCATTGTGGCTGCTGCATCCACCACTACCTTTTACATGTTATCTCAACTCAGCCAGGCCTCCATGTCCTCAGCTGTAGAATGGAGAGACTGGAGTGCCTGCTTCATGATGGGAAAATTTTTTAAGAGTGCTTGGCCTGGATGGTACATTCTGTTTACAGTAACCACCATTTT
Organism: Spermophilus citellus; assembly: GCF_964194105.1. Lineage (NCBI taxonomy): Eukaryota > Metazoa > Chordata > Mammalia > Rodentia > Sciuridae > Spermophilus > Spermophilus citellus. The sequence continues at coordinate 164,757,542 of NC_138185.1, forward strand.
CCTTGTCTCATAAATTGCACATTTGAGCGCCTTTGTTCTCTGTAATCTCCTTGCCTTTTCTTTGGCTCTCTGCTCTTAATAACCCATTGAGAGTGAAACAGAAATTGGAGCTTAATATACCAAGAAAGGATCTGAGAGCAAACACATAAATAGGGCTTTTCTAAACGACCCTAAGCTTGGGGCCCTCAGCGCCAGATACTGTCATCTTTCCATATCTGCCTTCCCCCACTTCCCCTTTTTTATGGATGCACTGTAGTTCCACATCTGCTTTTTAACTGCACATTTTATGCCTCATATTGTAGTTCTAGATTCTTTCTGCTGTTTAAAGATCCCCAGACCCATTTGCTGAGTTCTAGCCAGGAACTCCTTCATTAAAACTCTGCTGACCACTACACTAGCCTTACTAGCCCTGTATTAGGCAACTTTCTGTCACTGTGACAAAATACCTGAGAAATTCAACTTAAAAGGAGAAGATTTACTCTGACCCATGATTTTAGAGGTCTCAGGTCTCACTCAGTCCATGGTCACTTGGCCCTATTGCTTTGGGCCTTTGCAAGAACTTCATGGCATGTGGTGAGCATAGCTGTTTACCTTATGGTGGTTGGAATGGAAAGAGAGACAGACAGAGAGAGAGAGCGCGCGCACACAAGCACACGCAAGCATGCACCAGGACCTAAATATCCCTTTAAAGGAAAGAATATCAGAACTTATTTATACTATCTGACTGTAAGTTAGTACTCATTTATTACTGGACCCTGGTCTGGCTCACCTTTGGAAATCTAATACTCAGACAAGAGTTGGTGGGAAGAAAAATCAAGTTTATTTAAAGACTAGCACCCTAGAAGATGGGGAGAAGCGATCACCTCCCTTTATCCCAGACCCCAGGCAAAAAACAAAACCTTGGGGACCTCAGGTATATGAAAAAGGTATTATAGAGAGGAAAAGAGGAGGTTCAGGTGCCGCTGAGCATGAAGGATGGATACTGGGCAGGCACTATCTCCCCACCACTTTCTCTGTTGTGAACATTGCAGTGGATCTTGACCTCCTGAGCCTAGTCTAGTCCCTGTAGTTCCTTAGGGAAACATTACTTTTCTGCAAGTTAAACTTCACAGCAATTTGCATTATCTATGTTAGCTGATGTATAGAACTAAAGAGTAAGGAGGGACTTACATACTATTTTGATGTAATCTGAAGGTCACCAGATGTTCTATTTTATAGAAATCTCAAGAAAGGTTATTTAGCAGTTAACATCTTAATCATTTAAGTGAAGCTTCTCTAAAATAACAGCAGAGGGCGAAGGGCAAGTAATTTTTATAAAAGGATAGCTTGCGAAGGATTAGCTATAACCAGCCTTTCCTCTTTTTCCCCCTCTCTTACCAGCCCCTGGTAGCCACTGTTCTGCCCTGCTTTCAATTTCTATGAGATCAGCTCTTCAAGATTGCACATATGAGTGAGCTCATATGGTATTTTTTTTTCTGTGCCTGGCTTATTTCATTTAATATAATGCTTCCAGTTCCATCCATGTTGTTCCAAATGGCAGGATTTCATCATTTTTATGGCTAAATAGTATTTGGTTGTATATATGTTCCACATTTTTTGTATTCATTGACTAGCTGATGGACTCTTGGGTTGTTTCCTTTTCTTGGCAGTTGTAAATAGTGCTATAGCAAACATGGGAGTGGAAATGTCTCCTCAACATACTGGTTTAATTTCATTTGGACATAATTGGGGGATTGCTGGATCATATGGTAGTTCTATTTTTTTGAGTGATGTTTTCAATTTACAGTGGGTTTATCAGAACATGACCCTATATTAGTTTAAAGAGAATATATTATTAAAATAGATTTTACTTATTTCCTTTCACCTTTTTAATATGTCTACTGGGAAATTTAAAACAACCTCTGTGACCCATGTTATATTTCTATGGACTGTGCTGTGCTAGGATGTGATTTCCCTCCGTTCCTTTCTCCCCCACCCACCTTAGTTTGTGCTCCTGTCTGTCTTTCTTTTTTTTCTTTTTTTTAATATTTATTTTTTAGTTATCAGCGGACACAACATCTTTGTATGCTGAGGATCTAACCCGGGCCGCACGCATGCCAGGCGAGCGCGCTACCGCTTGAGCCACATCCCCTGGGCTGTCATCCCTCCCAGTTGCCAGATAGTAAGATTGTCTGCCTGGAAGGACACCCTGGGCTAATAGAGAAGCTCACACTCAAGCACTTATGTCAAATCATTGATTTACCTTAGAGTTGGCAGTGGTGTGTGTGTGTGTGTGTGTCCTCTTTAGATCTTAAGCTCTTGGTGGGTATGTGTTTCTGCTACACTTAACCTGTACAGCCTTCCTAGGGTTTGGGTGGAGAAGACCCATCTTTCTTTACTCTTCTTTCTTTCTTTTTTTTTTTTTAGTTGTAGATGGACACGATATCTTTATTTATTTTTATATGGTGCTGAGGATTGAACCCAGGGGCCTCACATGCACGGTGGACGCCCTACCCCTGAGCCCCAGCCCAAGACCCACTCTTTCTTGTTTGCTGGATTTAAAACCCAGCAGGGACATTTACAAATCTGCAGTTTGGGGAGTTAGGGTTTGGAGGAACTCCTCCCATGAATTCTTAGGAAAGCTTTTCTCTGGCCCTCCTTTCTTTCAGTATCTTCATTAAACACCTATTTCTCTGTGCTCCCCTGTGTCCTAAATGCTAATATACCCATGCTTTTGTCTAAAACTACGCATCTCAGACTTGTGAGTGAACACTTGACCCAACACATTTTCTGAAGTCCTCAGTTCCTGTTTAGGACTCTAGTGTTTTCTTGATGATGTCTAGAAACCTCTTTTGTTGAGTCTTATGAAAGTGCACTAGACATCAGATTTTTCAGAGGCTCTGGGAGTGCATACTCCCCACACCTTGTTTTGAAGGGACCTGAGTATTTGTTCCTTTGTTAAACTTAACACTTTGACCCCAGGGCCTTTCCTGGAGCTTGTTTTACTGTGCTTGTTATGGAATGTTATAAAAGTTTGTTTTGTTTTGCCTCTGCCTCCTGGAAGACTGGGCCCTGAAACAACAAAAGCACAACACAGAAGGGCAAATGAGGCCTGTGAGAAAGGTGTTAGGCTGAGGTGATTCTAAGGTGGAAGTCTGGCCAGGTTATCTTGCTTCTCTCCCATCTGCATCTTCACAGTTGACTGGATGGACTCTCCCTGAATGTCTGTTGTGCGCCAGGCACCCTGAGGGATTGTCTCCCCTCTCCCTGTACACCCAGGGGGCCCAAGTGCCTGTGGGAACAATAAATGCAAAGAGGAAGCTAGGAGGAGAAGTTTTTGTTGTTGTTTTTCTTTTCCCTTTTCTCTTCTCTAATACCTGGCTTTCTCCCTCTCTTTTAAAAATTATGGGCATTGCCATATCAGATGAGTTCATTGTCCTGTTGGGGTCAAGGAACTTGAATTCCTTCTGTGGAGTCGAGCATCAGAGAGAACCCAGTATACAGAGTGTTAGCCTCCGACTCAGGATAGTGGTGGCTTCTTGAAGCCGCTGATTTATTTGCTGTGTGGGTTTTGCTCTTCCTTGATGTTTTTCCCTTTTCTGTTAATCCCAGGTATCACTGAAGGGGTCCACTCCAGCTAGATTCTCCCACTCTGCTCTTTGGGCAAAAGAGCCATGTGTGCTTGTGGTGTCTTAAAATGCCTTTGTCCTTGTTTATTTCTGACCCTTCTAATTTTTCTCTTCTTCCTTGAACCTGGGATAACAAACATCTTATGACACTGGCCCTGACATGCATATTTTCTTTTTTTTTAATATTTTTTTTTAAAGAGAGAGTGATAGAGGGAGAGAGAGAGAGAGAATTTTTTAATATTTTTTTTTTTTTTAGTTATCGGCAGACACAACATCGTTGTTTGTATGTGGTGCTGAGGATCGAACCCAGGCCGCACGCATGCCAGACAAGCGCACCACCGCTTGAGCCACATCCCCAGCCCCTGACATGCATATTTTCTTTGTGTGACCTTCATGGGTAAACATAAAAAGTTTGCGTACTGAATTTATTTAGTATATAAGGTTGCTATACTGTAAAGAGAGACTGCTGCCTCTGGTCCACCTCATGTAGGGTTTAACACACATTTTCCCACTTCAAACTGCCACCTCTCTTCATGATGAAATGAAAGCCTGTCTGAGGTGCCACTTCCTCCCAGAGCCACTGTGAGTTTCCCCACATGGGATGCAATCTCTCCTGCTCTCAGCTTTTCCTCTCTGGCACATGAATCACATTCTTTGACTTGTGTCAGAATAAATCTGTATGCAGAATATCTTTGGAAGGATGCAGTAAAGTCAGTGTGATGCCTTTTAGGGAGAAGAGCTGAACAGCTAGGGCACAGATGAGGGGCTTGCTTTAGGCTATATAGCCTTTCTTTTGAATTTTATACTATGTATGTATATACACACACATATATATTATACATACTTCCCATGAAATATATAAATATATATTTAGATATATTAAATATCTTATATTAATATAGTATATATTTACATATCTGTATGGATTTTCCCCAGGAATTGTTTTTGGTAAAAGTATTATTTAAATAACAAAAACTCAATCTATAAAACATTACGAGAAAACATTGGAGGGTATGTTTTTATAACCTCTGAATAGGGAAAGTGTCCCTAAACCAAAGAGAAACCCGGAAACCATGAAGAAAATGATTTTTTAAATGTATGTGTGTGCATATCTGTTATATCCCTATTTGGCTACTAGTGCCAGAAGTGCTTTTTATCCTTATTCAGAACTACAGCATACTGATCCCTATATAATAATCAATAAATATTAGCTGAATTAAAACTAAATTGAATTGCAAGTTGCTTCATTGTAGACCTCACTTTTTTTCACTTATTAAAATGAGTGCTAGATGACCTCCAGGGTCCTACTCAAGATTCTGTGGGTTTTTGGGGCTGGGGATGTGGCTCAAGTGGTAGCGCGCTTGTCTGGCATGCGTGCGGCCCGGGTTTGATCCTCAGCACCACATACCAACAAAGATGTTGTGTCCGCCGAGAACTAAAAAATAAATATTAAAAAAAAATTCTCTCTCTCTCTCTCTCTCTCTCTCTCTCTCTCTCTCTCTCTCCTCTCTCCTCTCTCCTCTCTCCTCTCTCTCTCTCTCTTTAAAAAAAAAAAAGATTCTGTGGGTTTTATAGACAGAAACACATAGCAGAACAGAAGCGGCCCTTTCTGGTGAGAACCGCTTTCCCAGCATACTGGCCCTGTCTTTGAGTCTTTGCTGCTCTCAGGAAATGAGCTAATTAGACACAATCTGAGGAGAGCCAGGGAGTAAGTCTGGGAGGTCTGTGACAGCCTTGCTGCCCTGATCAAAAGAGGGAAAGTGAAGGGGTAAAGCAGTTCATACTACTAGCTCTCTGAACAACTTGGCTCTCCTGTCAGGACTCTGGGCCAGGTGTACCATGGGGAGATCAGAAGTGTGTTTTTTAAGGGAGCTGAGTAGCTTATTTGGGCTCATCTCTTAATTTCAGAGAAACTGCCAGACTTCTGGATCCTTTGGCATCTGTGCTAGCTCTGTTTGTTAACAGCTTTTTGAAAATAGTAGGTCTGGGTGGACAACTTAGTAGTAGAGTTTATGCAGAATATCATGTACAAGGTCCTGGGTTCAATTCCCCTGCACTACCAAGAATGAGTAAGTGAAAGAAAAGAAAAAATGGCCTTCGCTCCTCATCTTCAATTATATGTAGTTTTAGCCAGTTGCAGTGGCACACACCTGTCCAGTGGCTTGAGAGGCTGAGGCAGGAAGATTGCAGGTTCAAAGCCAGTCTCAAAAATTTAGGGAGACCCTGTCTGTAAATAAAATATAAAAAAGGGCTGGGGATGTGTTTAAGCGCCCTTGGGTTCAATCCCTAGTACCAAAAAACAAAAGCAATACAGACCAATGATTTGAAGCTTGAAGCAGAAAACTGTCACCTCTCTTTGTACCTGGAATCTACCTCCAACCCATTTGGCAGTCAGCCTGCTAATAACATTCTGGACTAGAGAATGGTGGTACTGGGAGAGGCTATAAGGAGTTTGGGGATGGGAGCAAGCCTGCACCTTGTCTTGGATAGTCAGACACTGCCAGGTGACTCCCAGACACTCTGGGCCTGTTAGAGGAAGTAAAAAAAAAAAAAAGAGAATGACCATTACAGTTCTCATACAGATAGATGTCTATGATATTCAGGATTGGGGTGGGTTATGGTCAGTAAAATTGAATTTCCTTTGGAAGAAGCTCAGTCAATCTTGCATTTTAAGATGTTTGGAAAGTTGAAGTTCATGGGTGCCTGGCCATCCTGCCTTCACACAGCCCACCCTTCCAAACATTGATCTCTTAGTGTCCTCATTGGGCCCCTCTCATTTTGTTGGCCCTAGCGTCCAATGTACTGTGTGGAGCTTCAGTTTTGCAGTCTGTCCCCAGGAGAATGAGAGGTCACCCTCTTCTTCCTGTAGGCTACTCAGACCTTCTAGGTCCTCTTAAATTATTTCTACAGCTTATCTAGGCCAGGGTACCAACCACCACAGGTAGGCTCCACTTGCCATCTCCTTAACTGACAAGTTTGAAGGGATGAAAGGGAGGTGACCTTGACACATACACCCCTTACAAGCTACTCTGCTCCTGGGTCAAGACTAGGATCTGCTGGTGGAAAGAACTCAGGTTCAGAATCAGAGGACCTGACTCTGCTCCCAAGTCTGCCTTCACCCTGCCTTGAGTTTGGCTAAAAGTCGCTTCATTTTTGTGGGCCTTGTTGTTCTTATCTTCAAAGCAGAGAAATGATATCTACTACAGTTGTGAGGCTAAACAAATAAGACAGGAGGTGAAGGTGCTTTTAAAACTAGGTTGTTGTGTGGACAGAAAAATATGGGACATAACTGTGGGATAGAGACAAGCGATACCAGAGCATGGAAGATACACAGGGCTTGGGAAGCCTCCCAAGAAATTCACCAGAAATTCCCTCAGAAGCCAGAGCATTCTTCTTATTCCTCCAAGTTCTTTCTGACATTGATGTCAGAAACAAGGCTAACGTTGCCCCCGTGGGCTAACAGTATTGAATCTCCTCTCACTCTGAGTCAGAACCATGTTTCAAACTGAGAGTGGTGGCACGTGCCTGTAATCCCAGCATCTTGGGAGAATGAGGCAGGAGGGCCTCAGTTTTGAGGCTAGCCTGGGCAATATAGTGAGACAAAAAATAAAAAGGATTGGAGCCAGACAAGGTGGTTCACACCTGTAATCCCAGCCACCAAAGAGGCTGGTAAATTTGAAGTCAGCCACAGAAACTTTCTGAGACCTTGTCTCAGAATAAAGAATTACAAGGACTGGGGATGTAACTCAGTGGTAAAGCACCATCTGGGTTCAATACCTAGTACCAAAAAAAAAAAAAAAAAGGCAGTATCTCCTGTGGAGTTATGGATACAGTTCCCTGAAGACAGTGGGAAGGGAGAGGGAAATGTTGCGAACAGACAGACTTCCCTGTCAGTGGCGACCTAAATTCCAGGGTTCCTGTTGAGGCCCTCAGAGCTGTGTCATCAAGTGGAGACACCCACTGAAAGCTTCACTGCTCTCTCTGTCTTTGCAGTGTGTCCCCTGCCCCCGGAGCCAGAGAATGGTGGCTACATATGCCACCCCCGGCCCTGCAGAGACCCCTTGACAGCAGGCAGTGTCATCGAGTACCTCTGTGCAGAAGGCTACATGTTGAAGGGTGACTACAAATACCTGACGTGTAAGAATGGCGAGTGGAAGCCGGCCATGGAGATTAGCTGCCACCTCAACGAGGGTCAGTCTGCAGAGGAGAAGGGGGTATTCTGGGCCTCTGTTTTCTTTCAGCTCCTGGGAAGTGGCGCCTTCTGCCTTCAGAGAGCCTTTGGCTGTGCTGCAGCACAGCTCTGCTTGATGCCCTGCAGCTTCCCTTCCTTTGGGATTTCATGTCTTTGTGGAAAACATTGGGGTTGCTGGTGCATGTCCCATTAGATTCCACTGAGTCACCAGTAGGCTCCCTATCTTTACCGAGGCATCTACCCTGCTATGTAAAGCTCCTTTGATGTTTAGGATCTCTTGTTTGCCTAGCCAAGTGCTGGTGACCTTTGACCATGTTCTGCTAGCACAGTGAGGGCAACGCTAACACTTCTCCAGTGGCTCTCATTTTTCCTTTAATGGAAATGGACTGTTTTGTTATGGAGCTATAGTCCAGCTAGATGGATGCCCCCTCTCTTCTCCTGCCTCCTTCTCTCTTGCATGACAGGAAAATTCAGCCACCTGAAGAGAAGTGAGTGTCATATGGCCGTCTTTGTGTTTTATACATGGGCTTCTAGACCAGAACACATGGGGCCCATGACAACCCAGAGAAGAGGGGGCACCAGCCTGATATTTAGAGCCAGAGCTGTGGGACCTCATGGTAGAGGCTTGTTGCAGCTCAGTTCTAAATTACCCTGCCATGGAGGGGAACATGGGTGACTCAATAAGTTGGAACAATATGCCCATTTTAATGGTTGGTGTTCATCAACCTACTACTGAAGGCAAGATCAGAGTGGTTTATAAAAGTAAGATCTCCAGGGTTAAGTGAACTTAGCATCAGATGTATTGAAAAGGCTGGAAGTGAGGGAAATTTATTATTCAGGAAACAGAAGGAAATGTTTCCTTTCCAGGAGCACCATACATACATAGGCCATCCACATTGTCCTTTTGAAAAGGTGCAGCCACTGGATGACTCTGTATGACTTTCTGCAGGTGACATTTGACTGTATCAGCTTTGGGGCTCATGTTTTATGTGTCTGGCTACAAAATGATTCTGACAATGGCTTGTTTTCATAGACAAAGAAACCCACACATCACTTGGGGTTCCCACACTATCTATAGTGGCTTCCACTGCCAGCTCCGTGGCGCTCATTCTCCTCCTTGTGGTGCTGTTTGTGCTGCTGCAGCCAAAGCTGAAGTCTTTCCATCACAGCAGGTGAGCCCAGCACCTCTGGTGCTGTTTTGGGGCAGGCAGCAAGCATCACCATGGGTGCTAGCCTTAACTGGCCTTGGGAGGCTGTGGTTTACCAGGTCTGTGTGTCCTAGGAAAATGGATGGGGAGGGCCCCGGTTTGCCTGGCATTGTGCTTGATGCTTTGCATATATTATCTCAATCCTCTAGGAACATTGCAGTTGAGGGAAGAAACTGAGGCTCAGAGAGATTGAGTTGTTCGTTCAAGGTCATACCCTTTAGATGAGAGCAAAGCTGAGGTTGGTCCTAAATCTGTTCTGCTCCAAAGCCATGTTGTTTCCCTGTCCTCAGTAGCTCTCAGAGTGTGGTTCCAGAAGTATCATCACGGGGTTGTTAGGAATGCATATTTCCATGCCCCACTCCAGACTGACTGAATGAGACACTCTGGTGCTAAGGCCCAGGGTTGGGGTTTCCAAGCCCTCTAGATGATAGTGATGCACACCCATGTTTGCCAGCTACTTCTTTCTGTACTCTTGGCTTTTACTCCTGGGTGTATCTAAACCTCTCTTGCTAAACATTCTGATTTATTTGGTTTAGCATGGGACCCTGATGTACAGAAAGCTTCTCAGTAGTTTTATTGTGGTTTGAGAACCACTGCATTGCACTATGTAAGAGACCAAGCAAGTAGGTTTTTTGTCTGCCTCCATCATTTTCCTTTTTCTAGTATAGTACATTATCTATAATCCGTGCCAAACTGAATGGGGGAGGTGGTTGGGGTTGGGGGCAGCCAGTGGTGGGGCCCTGATGTATGTATCCCTGATGGCAGGCTTTCCCCCATGGGCTGTCGCAGCTCTCCAGGTTGCTCGTCACCCCCTGTAGGTGCCTCACTGCCTCTTGAATACATCTTTTATGTTCATTCAGTACTGCATCAGTCACTGTCATATTCACTGACAAGAAGAGCCAAGCTAAACCACAGTCTATGAAATACTCTAGGTTTGGAACTTGCAGATAACAATCTGGTTAAATTTGGTTTCTGTGTCCTGCATGTGATTTTTCTTTCTTTTTATTTTGCTTTGGAGGGAGGGGTAGCAGTTATTTTTAAAAGTTGTTTTTTTGTTGGTTTGTTTTTTGTACTGGGGATTGAACTCAGGGGCACTCAACCACTGAGCCACATCCCCAGCCCTGTTTTGTATTTTATTTAGAGACAGGGTCTCACTGAGTTGTTTAGCACCTCGATTCGAACTCATGATCCTCCTGTCTCAGCCTCCCAAGCTGCTGGATTACAGGCATGTGCCACCACACCCAGATAGAATAGGGGATTTTAAGGGAACTGTTTCTTGAATGAATCAGCTATTTCCACTTGAAGTCACACTGATCTAGCATGCATTTCATTTAGGTTAAGGAATTTTCTTTTCTCTATATTTAACTACTAAGCTTATTAAAATAACCACCCATTTTTTTTTCCTGACCTGAGTAGAAAGGAGATTTAATTTTCATTATGGACCCCATTTAAACTTTTTACTGTATACGTATTTCTTTTTAAACCACAAAAATTTATTTAGAATAGCAAATGACAAGCACACACCAGTATGCACGCTGCTTTCTATGCCACCTTGCCATCAAAGTTTCTCTTCCTTCCAAAACCTCTGAGTACTGTTAAGGATGCCACTTCTCTCAATCCTAAGGGTGTGCATTATTTGAATTAGCATGGATTTTATCTGCAATTTCACGTAAGAAACTTGAGAGCTACTAACAACAGTGAAGTAACACTAGTTTGGTCGATCAGCAGATTGTAGTGTGATGAGCTGAGGAGACAGAGCCTCACCTGTGTGGCAAAACTTGGCAAAAACTGGCCTGAATCCAATCTTGAAGAAATGGTTAGATACATCCAGATTATGGGACATCCCACAAGACAGCTGGCCTGTATTCTTCAAAAGATATCAATTCCATAAAAGAAAAACTGTAATGGACTATTCTAAATTAATGGAGATGAAAGGAACAGGGCTGCTAAATGGAGTGCATAATCCTTAATTGGGTCTTGAATGAAAACAAAAGGGACTGCAGCTGAAATGGATGTATTTTTGGCTAGTCTGGGGAATCTTTCTTACAGCGTTACACTGATGTTAAATTTCTGGCATATGCTGTTGCAGCAGTTGTATAGGAGAAATGGTGCTTAGGAGGTACATGCTACATAATGTGCCTTACTTTCAGATGGTTCCAAAACAACGTATGTGTATGACAAAAGTGTCTGAATAAATTGAGTTAAAGAAATCAGAGACATATCTAGCACATAAATTCAACCTGTATCCCATTCATATAAGAGCAAAAATGTGCATAACTAGTGCTGAAAGATTCATAATAAAAGGTTCATATTTAAACAAATAAAACTATTAAAATAGAAAGCAAAGGAGTGATTTCCAAGCAAGTCGGGATAGTGGTTATTGTGGTGGTGAAGAACAGGAGCAGCTGGGGCAGGCATGACTTGTCTAGAGTATGGCAGAGCTCTCTTCCCACCAAGGGAGGGATGTGCATTTTTGGAGCAAGCCGGTAAGTTTTGTGAAGTTTGTAAAGTTAAAAAAAAAAAAAAAAGAATAGGAGTGGGGAGTGATTGAATCAGAAGATTGTTCTTCTGATTTCCAGGCTGGTTTTTCATTTCAAGACTATAGTGCTTCTCTTCCTTTTTCTCCTCCTTTCTCCCCCTATCCCATCCTTCCCCGCTTCCCATTCCTCTTTCTAACAGCTTTATGAAGATATAATTTATATACCATACAACATACCTTTTTAAAGTGTACAAGGAAATGGTTTTTAGTATTTTACAACATGTGCCACCATCACTCTGTTATTTTCTTACCCTAGCCATGCTGGCTCTATTCCTAGGTCTCTAGGCTCTTGGCTTTTGCACAAAAGTCTGGGTGCCTGTGTACCCACAGGTTAAGAACACAATCTCTGAAAGTGGGTGAAACTAGATTCAAGTCTCAGGTCTCTCTCTGACTGTTGGGCAAGATTCTTAACTTCTGAGCCTCGTCTGTGTGCACTGAGCAAGCGCTTATGACTAAGCCACATCCCCAGCCCTCTTCCACATTCTTGGTGGACCGCTACCTGAGAGCTTAAGTGAGGATCCAGTGTGGTAAAGTGGGTTTTTTTTTTTTTTTTTGAGTGTTCAGTAGTGGAGATGGGCCTAGGGCCTCACACATGCTAGGCAACTGCTCTACCACTGAGCCACACCTTACCCCTGCCAAATGTCTAAAGCATCTAATGCTATGTCTGGTACATAGTAAATGCTCAAAATTTGAGGTTTTTGTTGGTATTGTGGTATTTATTTACTTATCTGGGTGTTCTGATTCTCTCTTCCTTTTCTCCTTCAATCCAGGCGTGACCAGGGAGTATCTGGGGACCAGGTCTCCATTATGGTGGATGGAGTCCAGGTCGCACTACCTTCATATGAGGAAGCTGTGTACGGCAGTTCCGGTCATTGCATGCCACCCGCTGACCCCAGAGTGCAAATTGTGCTGTCAGAAGGGTCTGGGCCTAGTGGGAGGAATGTGCCAAGGGATCCACAGCTGCTGGGCCAAGGGGCCTGCTCCTCTGCAGGTGGAGAGGATGAGACCCCAGGCCAGTCTGGACTATGTGAAGCCTGGGGCTCCCGGGGCTCAGAGACTGTGATGGTGCATCAGGCAACCACCTCTTCTTGGGCAGCAGGCTCAGGGAGCAGCCGACTGGCACACAAAGAAGCGGCAGATTCCGAGAATAGTGACATACAAAGCCTTTTATCCCTCACATCGGAGGAGTACACAGATGGTAGGTAGTGTATGCTAAATGGGAACTATTAGCTATTTAGAGTCCTTGCTAGGAGTGAGGAAGGACTGTAGGCCTCTAATCATTGGTGTATTTTCAGCAAGGAAAGAAAATACCTAGGGCCTTAGCCTACAAAATAGGATTTCATCCTCAGAACACCAGGGAGGACTTTGGGCTTTCTGTTTGGAGACATGTCACTGTTGTCTGTGAATGCTGATAGACTAGAGTCTCTGATGCTGTTGATGGGCTAAATGAAAAGGTGGATGTTAAGGGTGGGGGGCTATCCTATTGTTGTAATTTTTATGTTCCCAAGAGGTCAGGAATGTCAGGGAGACTTGGCCAGTGCAGACAGTAGCTTAATTCTGAATATTTGGGCTGGGATGTAACTTAGCAGCAAAGTGCTTGCAAAAGAAAAGACAAAAAACAAAAGAATCCCACAAAAAAAAAAAAAAAAAAAAAGAGTATGCCTGGTTCTGTGCTCCTTAGTTTCCTTGTTCTATCTCAGTTAAACCTACAGTGATTCTGAGAAGTAAATATTTATTATTATCCCAAGTTTACAGATGGGTAAATAGGCACAAGGAGGGTAAGTCACTTGTCCATTGGTAAATGACAGTTGGGATTTGAAACCAGATGGCTCTGGCTCCAGAACTTGTGTTTCTAACACTACTATGCCATGCGGCCTCCCGGGTAACTCTAGCTCCTTTGTAGCAAACCATCCAGGAAGTGAAACTACTGCCTCTTTACATTTCTGCATTTGCTGAAGCCTAGAGAGTTTAACCTTGGGCTTGAGCCTTTCACTTTATAAAATAACTGTAAGGGAAATCCCAATATAGTTCAGGATGCAGACTAAGCCTAGAAGTTTCCCTTTCAATGGCAATACCCTCTGTACTCATAAAGCCTTCCTCAGAGAGCCTGAGAGGAAACTTCATACCTCCTCCGTATCCTGGGTAGAGTGTCTAAAAGTTAAGTTTTTGATATCATGTTTGCAGTTTCCCAACTATCAATAGCTTGCGCTCTTTTTTCTTGGTTGGCTAGAGAGATGGCAAGGGACCTCAAATAGTTGACCCAGGTTTGGATAGGGGGACATTGACTCCCTAGACAGTCAACCACATGTCTTAGGGGCTGTGTCTAAGAGCAAATTGCATCCCTTACTCTAAGGAGCCAAAGAGGTGCCCTGCTCTCTGCCCTTCCTTGCAGCCTTACTTTGTTTAGTATTGAAGAAGCATTTTTGAGAGCCCATCTTACTCTTGGTACTGGATGAGATTTCTGAAGCAACACAAAGAAATACAAAACACACTCTGTTAATGGAATGTTAGTCAGTTGGAAAATATGGTGGGGACCTGTACTAGGAAAATAATGGAACTAGGAATTTTAGGGTTCTCATCAAAATGAGGGGATCAGTAAACACAACATGAAGGTTAGTGAGTTTGTGGCAGGCCAGGCCTGAGCTGTCTAGGACTGATGGTGTCAGAGGATGTCGAGCCTCAGGCACTGGCCTGACACTGCCTCCCACTGATATATGAGAAGACCAAAACCCAGAGAGGGGTGACTGTCCAAGGTCACACAGCTGGCAGGTGGCTTTAGGAGGAGATGAGAATTAAGCAGAACTTTGTGGAGGGAGGGTTTAGGAGAGAAATGGAAATGACTAGAGCAGCAGAGCAAAGGCAGAGAGTAGGTTCAAATTGTTGGGCCCAGAAGGGATTTGAATACAAGGCTGAATGTTCAGTTTATTAGGCAGTAGGAGGGATGAGCCAGAAAGGCTTATAAAAGAGGCCGGGGATTTTTGACTACCTTGAAGTGTCTGAGTAGGACATGTCTTTAAACCAGGGGCTATATGGGAGCATGGAGATGGGGTCACGAGTGCTGTGGAGAAACCCCCTTGGGATAACCACTGTCCTTCCCCTCCTTGTCTTCCTGCAGATATCCCACTGTTAAAAGAAGCATGAGGCCTGCCAGCAGCCTTTCTCCTTTTCTGCAAGGGTCCTCTCTGCCCTTCTTCCCTCTCCCACTGGGTCTGAGCACCCTGTACTCTCCAGCCACCCCACCTGGACACCTGAGCTGCCACCTGTGTATCTGTGTGTCTCTGAAGGCCTGCAGGCCACCTCGCTGGAAACTCAAGGAAGATTCTCGCCATCTGCCTGGACAGCTGGAGGAGCTGGCTTTTTGCCCGGCTCAGCCTTCCCATCTGTCGGGGACATATTTGAATGTGCTGGATCGAACTCTCCCTTTTCCTAAGCTTTTGGGTCCCTTCCAGCCAGCTCTCTGGTGGCAGCCCCCACAGTCCTTGTGGGCCTGAGTGCCACCGTGTTTACTTGTGCCTTCCCTCACCCCTTTAGTTTCCTGTCATGCAGGCATGTTGCTGTCTACAGGCCTTAATGGCTGCTGCCCTTGTACACAGGGCATGGGCCTGGGGCTGGCATTGGTGCCCCTTGCAGGAGCAGATCCAAGAGTGAGCTCTCAAGGCAGGAGTGGCTCTCGCTGAGGCAGGAGTGTGGGTCCCTGGGCTTGCCTTGAGCTGACACTGGTGGCACATTTCCTTGACTGAAAATGAAGGATTTGGAAAATTATGCCAAAGCTGTCCCGG
The DNA here is from genome assembly GCF_964194105.1 of Spermophilus citellus. NCBI lineage: Eukaryota > Metazoa > Chordata > Mammalia > Rodentia > Sciuridae > Spermophilus > Spermophilus citellus. Next base: position 164,772,868 of record NC_138185.1, read on the forward strand.
CACCCAGTTGTCCAGCTCAGGTGCAGCCTCCTCACTCTGTCAAGTTGAGAGTTTCCAGAAACATCCAGAAGATCTTGAGGGAGAGAAGGAAGGTGACTGATAATGATCTTCTTCCTAATATGCAAGTTCTCACTTCCTGCTTCCAGATCAACTGCTTGGGCCACCGCTTTTCTGCCTCCCTGGATAAGGGGAAGTTGCATGCTGCCTCCTGGGCTTTATCTCAGGCAGCTCTGGCTTCCTGGATGCCCACAGGGGCCTGAGGCACATCATGTCTAGGGCAGGAGAGTTGCTGAGATGCCATCAAATGCTCATCTGGTCACTGGCAGTCTGGGCAAGTTGCCCCTTTATGAGTTTGTGGTGATGGAGGGGAGGCCAGGAGGCACAGACCAAGTCCCCGGTGGCTGCAGGCAGCTCCAGCCCAATCCTGAGGATCCTCCTCACCACGGTCACGTGCCTTAGTAACTGTGCCCAGGAAGTGGCCTGTTCCCTGCTGCACCACTGCTTTTCCTACTTCTGCCCTTCCCTGCACCCCTACACAAATCCTGTCTGACAAGCCACACCTTGTCTTCTCTATACCCTAGGGAAGGGCTGAGAAATGGTTCGCAGCACCCCTGGCCTAACTGGCTAAGGTAGGCCAGCAAGTGCCCAGTTGCTTGGCTCCCAAGGCCCCTTTAGACTGAAGCCTGGGTGTAGGCCCTTGAAAATGGGGTGGTAGGGGGGTGTTCCAGCCACTGCTTCCAGGGTCCCCCTTCCCCCCATATTGAATGCTAACAAGGCTGGGTGGATGAGCTCCAACTGGCTGCTACCATCTTCAGAAGATAGATGTGGCATTAAGGAATGTTTGCTTTTGCTTTCCCCCCCCCCCCCCCTCTGAAGCACTGGGACTGGGAAACTTTCAAGCTGACCCTGGGCTGTACCTCTGCTCCTCCCCTGACCTCCAGGGTAGTGAAAATATTAAAAGGTCCAGTGCATTTTCAGTACCTGACTTAACAGGGTTAGCTCCAGGTGTGGGTGTCCTTGAACAGAGGCACAGCTGCCTCCCAGCCCACCACCCCTCTGCCTCCACTTTCACAACGCACTTTACTCCCTGGTCGTGGTCACTCCCGGCCTCCTGCCACCCCTTGTCTTCCTTCCTCTCAGGGTTAGGGCAGTGCCTGCTGGCCACTCCCACATGTCCCCTACCCAGGAGCACCAGCTGCTGCCTAGAGTCCAGGCAAGTGTGGTCAGCTGGGAATGAGGTGGAGAAAGTGCTAGAACTAGAAGGCTGAAGCCTGAGGGAGATGAGACACACCTCCCAGGAGTTGCTGGCATGCCCCCCTTTCCCAGGGGTCCTGAGGCCCTCAGCTGCATTACAGACCCCGGCTCCCTTGTGTCCACAGTGCCGTCCTTGTCTTCTTCCAGGACAGAGCAGGGGGAAGTGAGTAGTAGGAGGGGGCTGAAGTCTCACTGTGGAGCCTTTAGCTTTTATTTTCCACTCTTCCAAAACCTGGATTCTATTCTAGAATATTTTTTAAATAGAAGATCCTACCCTTTTCTATCTGGTTACTCTAGGTTTTTGCCCCTTGAGAGATTGCACTTTTTGTTTGGGGTTTATTCAGCCACCTAGGTGACTGGTGTGGCCCTTAGTAAAATGAACAGCCTTCCTTCTCCTAATGCCGCCTTCCCTCTCGCCATGCTTTGACACCGCTCTGGGGATCACAAGCCCAGGCTTGTCTGCCTGGTAGGAAAGTAAGAAGCCTGAACAAGTGGGCCCACCCCCTCCTCAGGTCTGAGGAGGCTCTCTCCTGAGGCTCCTGGGCTTGTGCAGGCATTGCAGCTCAGCCTGTCTTGCTGCTGATGTCTGGATCAGTTTCTTCCTACAGTTATTTCTCTTTTCCCCAAAGCAAATCTTAACCATCAGCCATGTGCTACTGTTCCTGGGGCTTCTGGGCTTTGTCCCTTGTTAAGGGGGTTGGGGACTCCACAGCTGCCTTGAGGTGGGGCCTGGCTAGAAACAGGGCCAGTGTCACGTGGCAGGCTGATAGGAAAGAGGCTGCTGAGAGCCTGGAGCAGATGGGAAGAAAAAAACAGCCACAGCCCTGCTTTCCCGAGCTCATCTCTAGGGGAGTCCTGCAGACTTGTTCAGGAGAAATGGTCAGCACCAAAGGACTTATTTTTGTTTTGTTTGCACACTTGAGCTGACTCAGTGCAGGTTTTATATCCTGGTGACTTGCAGTCACATTTTAGCAACTTTCAAGAGCCAGAACATGGTGAAAATCATTTAAAATTTCCGTCCCTTCCATGCCTTAGTTTAGCAGGTAGGCTCTGTCTTTTGCCATTTCTGTATTTCGTGTGTTGTGTTCCTGTTTCACTGGATGTGAACTGTGAAATGGGCCGAGTCCTGGCCACTCTGTGAGTTTGGTTTTATAACGCATTTCAATATACATTCTACAAGCACTCCGTTTGCAAACAGAACTTAAACTAAGATTGTCTTCCCCATACAACTTGCCCTCCTCCTCCTAGCCCCAGCTTTAAAGTTCTGTGGAGAAACCAGATGGCAAGAAAGACAAAGGTATATGATTCCTGCTTCATGAGTGGTGGCATGGGGATAGGTGGCACTTGCCCTTTTCCTCCCAATGCCCACCGAGTGCTCAAACCACTTGCTTCCTACATAACAATGTTGCTTCCATTTCTGGGGAACATCCTTTCATAGAGAATGGAATATGCTGCAAACATTTCTAGATTTTTTTTTCTCTTCCCTTCTGAAAGAGCAAAAAGGGGCTGGAAGGGAAGTGACATACAGGCTTCACAGCTGAATTCCAGGTTCACATGCCAAGGACAGCAAGGCTAAGACCTTCTTGTGAGCCTGTGGGGCCTGCTAGGCCTCCTGCAGGGCTTGCAGAATGTTTTTCTCAACAGATGTTTGGACTGAGTGGTATGGTAGCTGGTTTGCTAGAGGGAAAGGTGGCAGGCCCAGCTTTGCTGGAGAGTGACTCTTTAACTTCCATTTGGAACCCTAGTAGAATTTTGAACAAAAACCCCAGTGTTGAGCCCTCTGCCAAGCAGCAGAGTTAGCCAGAGGGGCTGCAGGGCAAAGCACTTGGATTGCCAAGCAGGGAGGCGAGATGGTTGTGGGTTGTATGGCAGTGCCCACACCTGCCCTGGCTTCTTAAGATTGTTGCGCCACTCTGGGATCCTTTGCAGAATGGTACTCTTGTAATGGTTTAAAACAACACATGCATAATCGACTCTGTGCAGGATGTCACTCAATCAGTTTGGGTTTGCTTTATTTTATTTTATATATATATTTTTTTTGTATCCTGTACATTGCAGTGGGTGTGAAGATAGTATTTTAATATTTGTACAAAGTTTAATTTAATTTTAATTGTTCTATGTATATAACTGCATTTCTAAATAATAATAAAAAATTCTTATGGAGGCAGTTGTGGGAGATGTGATCCTTCCGGAGGATTTTTGCAGAAACCCTAGAATGAAAAGAACAGATATAAGAGCTCTCCAAGGGCTGAAGCACTGACTCTGGGGCAGGGTACCTGGCAAGACGGATGCAATGGGGAGGTGGTGTGCAGCACCACCAGCGTCATGGCCTCATTCCTTGTTCAAGTGCTCTCAGGATGCCAACCTCTGTGTTCAAGCTGGAATTCAGCAGAACACTAGACATTGTGTTTTGGGCCTATGTGGACTGCCAGATGTGCTGGGAGGGCAGACTGCCACAGAAGCACAGTGAGTGATGTGATCGGGAATGCACAGGGCGTGATGGGCAGCCAGAGAACTCCTCTGGGATGGGATGGCATTTAGGCTGACATGCAAAGGGCCAGTAAGTGAGGTTAAACAGCAGGACACTACCTGTGTACCGGTGCAAATGGAGTAGACAGCACATTCTGTTCAAGAAACCAGAAAGATCCCTGTGTAGCAGTGCTGCAGGGCTGGGGAGACAGTGGCTCAGAAAGGGCTGTGGGAACTGAGCATAGTAGTGAATATCTGTGATCTCAGCAACTCAATATGCTGAGTCAGGAGGATCACAAGTTTGCTGCCGGTCTAGGGAACTTAGCGAGAACCTGGTTCAAAATTTAAAAAGGGCTGGGGATGAAGGTCAACGGGAGTGTCCCTGGGTTTAATCCCTGGTACCTTCCCCCATACCTACACACATACACACACATTCTCTCTCTCTCTCTCTCTCTCTCTCTCTCTCTCTCTCTCTCTCTCTCTCACACACACACACACACACACACACACAAACACAAGCTGAGGAGGGAGGCAGGGACTAGGATGAGGGCCCTTACCAACCGGGCAGGGAGGGAGTTTGCACTAAGAGCAATAGGAGGCAGCATTTTAGCAGTTTTCAGTGACAAAGTAGCTTAGCAAGATCTGCAGTTTGGGGAGCCTTGCCTGTCAGAGTCTCTTCCAACCAGTGAGCTTCAGAGAGATGAAAAACGAATTTCAGCACAGGGAAATGGCACACTTTTCACCAGAGGGAAGTGCTCTCCTCTGGTGGTGAAGAATGGATTTGGGGGGAATAAGCATGGAGAGAAGTTGGTAGTCGAAGAGATATTTATTAAGAAGATAGATAGAATCAACAATTTTTTATACCTTTATTTTGTTTATTTTTATGTGGGTGCTAAGGATTGAACTCAGGGCCTTGCACGTGCTAGGCAAGTGCTGTACCACTGAGCCACAACCCCAGCCCCTAGAATCAACAAATTTGTTGACCAAACTGGATGTGGAAGAAAAACAGCATCTAGATTCTGCACAACATCACTGCTGGTGGTTGAGAGGAGAGTGGAAAGGAGAGGTTTGCTGTTCACTAAGCACTTCATCAACTTAAAACTAATGGTGATGGGGCTGGGGCTGGGGCTCAGTGGTAGAACGTTTGCCTAGCACATGTAAGGCCCTGGGTTCGATCCTCAGTACCACATAAAAATAAATAAATATATAAAGATATTGTGTCTGTCTACAATTTTTAAAAAAATTGTTGGCGGGGTGGGACTGGGATTGTGGCTCAGCAGTAGAGCGCTTGCCTAGCACCAGCAGGACCCGGGTTCGATCCTCAGCACCATATTAAAAAAGGCATTGTGTTGTGTCCATCTACACCTAAAAAATAAATATTTTTAAAAAACTATTAAAAATAAATAAATAGTTTTTTTAAATTAATGGCAATTGGCTGGGTACAGTGGTGCATACCTGTAATCTCAGCAACTCTGAAGGCTGAGGCAGGAGCTTCACAAGTTCAAAGCCAGCCTCAGGAACTTAGTGAGACCCTGACTCTAAATAAAATATAAAAAAGGACTGGGGATGCAGCTCAGTGATTACGCGCTCCTAGGTTCAATTCCTGCTTTCAAAAAATAAAAATAATGGTAACAATAGCTGATACTTCTTAAGAACTTCCTGTCTACCAGGCAAGCCTCTGTGCACTTTGTGTGTATAAGCTCATGACGGCCACACAGTGACTATAGAGGCAGGTGCCTTTATTGCCTGTATCCCCTTGTCAAATATACTGAAACTCGGGAATGGAGAGGCAAAATGGCTTTTTCAAGCTCCAGCCTTGAAAACCCCAGGTAGGTCTGCCGGGCTACCATTCCTCCTTCATCAGGGCACTGCCTGCCTCTCTTAAGGGCCTCCTGGGTGTTACCACCTCCCTTCTGCCTTTCAGAGTCTCTCCAACCAGTGAGCTTCAGGGAGAGGAAAAACTAATTTCAGGACAGGGAGATGGCACACTTTTCACCAAGAAAATTAACTCTTAAAGAATGGTGGTGTTTGGGAGGAGGCTTTAAGACATGCATAAAATGATAAGAAAACTTCCTCCACAAGAAAAAAAAATTAAAAGGGAAAAACTCTTCATGATGGATGTGTCTCCTCTGTCCCTGGAAACAAGTACAGACAGGTGTCCCTTCAGGTAAGGAATGCTGGCCCCATACAGAAAGGAACCGAGAGCCTGGGGAAGAGAGATTGTCAACGCAGGGTCAGTCAATCACGGACCTTGGCCTTTTTTCTTGATGACAGATAAGGCGGGGCAAAAGTAATAAAACCTGCAGATGGTGGGGGGGCTGTCTGAAGTGGTTGACTCAGGTGCGAAGAGCTTGGGTGGAGAAAAGAGGAATCTCCTGCCCTATTGCAGAACCTGAAAAAGTGGAGACCCCAGACAACAAAAGCACAGTCTCATAGGTCTTAGACAACCGAAAAATAAATGCACAAAAGTAACACATATTCATTTCAGATAATCTAGGAAAAATATTAAAACCACTCATAGTACCACTATGGTACTAATAATGTATTATATATTTGCCTCTTGTGAAAGATCACTTTAGCTGGGTAAGGTGGTGCACACCTGTAATCCCAGTGACTCAGGAGACCAAGGCAGGAGGATCATAAGTTCCAGACCAGCCTCAGCAACTTAGTGAGACTCTGTCTCAAAACAGAAAGAGCTGGGGAGCCATCGCTGCCGCCGCCATGTCTTCCGGGGCCAGCGTGAGCGCCCTGCAGCGCCTGGTGGAGCAGCTCAAGCTGGAGGCCAGCGTGGAGAGGATCAAGGTCTCTCAGGCTGCAGCAGAGCTTCAGCAGTACTGCATGCAGAATGCCTGTAAGGATGCTCTGCTGGTTGGAGTTCCAGCCGGAAGCAACCCCTTCCGAGAGCCCAGATCCTGCATTTTACTCTGAAGACTTGGAAGAAGTTTGTTGAGAAATGCCTTCGAGCACAAAGTAATGAATGACTGACTCCAAGTCTCAAGAAAACACTTTTCTTTAGCCAAATGACTGAGATATTTCAGACCTTTCCAGTGTCCTGATCTTACAGCCAAAATTCTACAGAAATTAATGATTTTCTACTCAAATAAGGAAACTGAGTGAAGAAATAGAATTGTTTTAAGTAATAATGGCTTGGTTCTTCTGAAGAAGTGCTTTGTATTAAGATAAAAACCTTACCACCAAATATACCAAAATACACCTCTTTAATAAGTGAGTTACTGGTGTTGCTATACCTAAAATATCATGTATGTTTTATTAACTGGATGTTTACATTTTAGGAAGGAAAACACTTTTGTTTATTAAAAAAAATGGAGTATTTGTAATTTGTTGTTCCTAAGATTTTTATACTATAATAAAATTTGTTCTATCATAAATTTACAATTACTAAATGAAGACAAGAAAGTATAAAATTGTGGGGGAAGAATAGACTTTACTAATCAAATGATGCCTTGATTTTTTCTAAATAAGATTGTTTTATTTAACACAAGAGGTGTTGTTTAGAAAGATTCATGTTATGATATATATTAGGTTGTCCCATTTTATGTATGAAGCAGATTTTATCTCTTTTTAAGTTCCTTTACTTTATAGTTGTGGTTGCACTTTTAAAAAGATACTACATTATTTCATGCCTTTAAAAAAATGTTTAAAGTAGGACCTACGTACAGAACATTGCAAAAGATTGAAAACAAAGTAATGTGAAAATATTATGACCTAAAAGAATTCTTCATGTCACAAGGGTTTGACTTTGATGATGTGCCTTTGATTTAATTTGGGATACTTTTAGAAGGATACTTAGTGTTTGTAATAATCTTTGAAGATCTTGGAAATAAATTCTGTTTAATTCATCATTTTCTATGACAGCAAAAAAAAAAAAAAAAAAACAGAAAGAGCTGGGGATGTGGCTCAACGATAGAATGCCCTGGGTTCAATCCCCAGTACCACCACCACCAACAAAACTCTTTGGTAATATTTTCTGTGGATTTTTAAAAAACTTTATAATCTATTGTATTCACAAAACAATCATCAGTATTATTTTAGTGACTATATATATTTGTAATTGGGATTTTAAAGTTGTCAAAAATTATTTTTTCCTTAGGAAACAGTCCTGAAAATGAAACTGCTGGATCCAGAGATATACATTTTAATGACCTTTAATATATCACAAACTGCCCACCCTAATAGTTACTCCAAATTATATTCTCATTGTCAGAGTGTTTCTTTTCCTACAAGCTCACCAACATTGGAATACTGGAATTGAGATTTTAAAAACAGTTTAAAGAGAATGGCATTGTTTTAACTCACTCCTTTTTTTGTTATTCCTGAAACTGAGTATTTAAAGTATGTTTGCTCAATCTTTGCAATAAAGGCATCTTGGAAATTGTAAAAAAAAAAAAAAAAAAAAAAAAAAAGTCCAAATTTGAGATGACAAAAAGTCAAAACAATGATTCACAATGATTTCCGCTCTCAATTCTAAGTACCTTTGTATGTTTAAAAAAAAAAAAAAAAAAAAAAAACCTGCAAGGGTTGTAGCTCAGTGGTGGAGCATTTGCCTAGCAGGTGTGAAACCCTGGGTTCGATCCTCAGCACCATATAAAGATAACTAAAATAAGGGTCCATCAACAACTAAAAAAAACCCTGCAAGCTGCCAAGAGAAAGCAGGCTGCTACCCCAGGACTTGAGATGGAATTATTACTAACCAAGTTTTCCAAAGGGGTTCTATTCCTGCTTGATTAAGGGCAAGCACATCTTCGACTGGGGTGTCTGGACAGCATCTGATACTGTCTTGAGAACTTTTCTTGGGAAAATTAGCCAAGATGGGTTTGGATTTACCCAATGAGGAGACATGGGCACCAAAGCTTGAGTGTGTGAGTAGTGTGGGGGTGCTTGGGATGGAAGGGGATGACAACAGGGAGATGCAATCTGGGCAGAAGCCATAAAAGCTTCCATGCCATCAGGAGGGCATCTGATTTGGGCTCACAAACATGGGCACTTTGGATGACATTTCTGGAAAGGGCAAATATCTGGAAGCAAGAAAGAGGAAATAAACCGTGGTAATGACTTCTAAAACCCTACAGATTTTGGGGAGAAGACAGGGCTGAGTCAAGGGAAACATTATGCTTGCCTGGGAGAAGCCAAGGCAGTGGTAGGCACCGCAGGCCCATCAGTGGGAAGGGAGCCGAGGAGCGCAGGAACTCAGGGGGATGGTAGGGACGCATCTGGGAAGCCAAAGGGCAACTGGCAGCATAGCTTGTACTGAGCATTCCTATGCACCAGGCACACTTCTAGGCTCTTGGGTTGCAGGATAATTAATCCTAACCTTGTTTTTGTTACGGTGCTGGGAATCAAATCCGGAGCCTTGCACATGCCAAGCAGACGGTGCTCTACCACATCCACATCCCCATCCCTTGGCTAACCCTAACTTTGTAAGGGAAGAAACCAGGCTCGAAATCCTAAAGTGAAACTTTGTATCGTGAGCTCTGAAACCATGGGAATGGGGCCAACATGACTGTCTCACAGTCTAACAACCAAGAACACCTGACTGGCTGAAGCCACAACACCCAACTGAGGCCAGAGGTACCAAAACGGCTCAAATGATTTCTCTTTCTTCTTCTGAAACTTTCCATGAGTCTCACTTCAGTGTTCGAAGCAGGAGAGAAAAGAAATCACAAGCCCCCAGTGGTCATTGGTAAAACGTCCAGTTTTACAAACACTGGATATTGATGTGGATGGCTGCATGCTGTTCCAGGCCACGCTGCCAGTCGGCAGCAGAGCTGGGCTGAAATTCTAGGCTCCCTGTCCAGGTCCAGTACGTGTCCCAATCCAGTATGTGTCCCACCACCTTCAGCAAGGCTTCTCTTCTGTTTGGCTTTTGAGTGCAACTCCATGGTCATCTCTAACCCAACTTCCCACTGCAACCTGAGCAGCCATTGCTCGTTGCTCCAGGGGACACCATGCCAGAGTGGCTGGAGGACACCAGAGGATGAACCTCCTCAGGCCACGTTCCAAAAGGCCCTCTTGGCAGAAAATCAAACTGTCTCTGGCCTAGGGAGCTCTTCTCTCCCTTCCAGGTTTCTTCAGACAGGAACCCAAAGCAGGAGGCAAGAAGGAAGAGTCCCCACCTAGGGGGTGAATGCATTCCAGCCTCTAAGATCTGTGACAACACTTTCATTTTAATTTCTGACTCTTCTCCTCAAGGCTAGATCTCTGGACCTTAGGCTAAGGCTCATCTGCAGCCTGGATTAGGGAAAAGGGAGGGGGGGGCGCAATGACATGACACTGGGTGACAAGCAGCCTCTATCCCCTGTGTTGTGTTGGAAGTGGAGGATTTTCCTGTTCCTGCTGGCCAGAGGCAGTGCCAGGGGGGGCCCCACACCGGAGCTGGCTGGTCTACCTTCCCAGCAATGACCCAGAGTTAGGGAAAGGAACCTGCCTACAACCCCACCCATGTAGCCAAGAAGCCCAGTCTCCATGGAGAGGGTCTCAGGGTCTGAGAAGAGAGATGACTGGGGCCAATGCAGTTGTACCCCAATAGAGATACTGGTCTGGGGAAGAGTGGTATGGGGTGTCAGCCAGCCTAGAGCGTCTGTCATACAACCTCCCTTTCTCTGCCCTTTCCTGATGTTTGCTGAGCACCTGTGAGGGTCTCAAGACTGGGTATGGTACCTCAAAGATATGATTTTATTCCATCAACTCAGCCACTCTTGCAAGACAGACATCAGCTTGCGCACGCCTTTAACCTCAGTGATGCAGGAGGATTGGAGTCCCAGGTTAGCCTGGGCAACTCAGTGAGACCCTGTCTCAAAAAATAAGAAGGAGGGAGGAGATATAGCTCAGTGGTAAAGATCCCCAGTTAACCCCCCCTCCCCCCGCCCACCATATCCCTTATATTACAAGTAAAGAAAATAAAACTCAGGTTCAGGTATGGCTCAAGACCAGAGATGTGGTGGAAAATCGACTGAGCTGGGATTTCAATCCAGGTGTGCCACCCTGACCTCTTGACCCACACTGCTCACCAGTTCACCTCTTCTGTGGCCAGCCTTGCTCCCTAAAAGTATCTTCCAGCACCTGACCCTGTCCCACCTATTATCTTGTCCAAGAATTCCTCTCAGGGATTCCTAAATCCAGGACATCGACCCATTTACAACACCTCAGTCTGAATGCTCAGCTCTGCCTCAGCAGTCAGATGGATTCTGAGCCCCTGGAAAGGCCAGGGGAGCCATGAAATACTGGTAGTTCCTATCTGCTCTTGGGGCCTCACTGCGAAAAGTGGGGGTTGTCCTGGAGGAGGATCTGTATTCCCAGGTGAGTGGAAATCACCTCAAGATCTAGAACTGGGGGTACTTGCTAGACTCTTCTCTGCCAAACAGGAAATTTCACCTGACTGGGGATCTGGGGCAAGACATGACACATTCCTGAGCTGGGCTTGGATCCCTCCTCTAAGGTTGCCCGGTGACATAGGAACAATAATGGCACAAGGGAGTATCCCCTTACACACTGCAGACTTGAACAGCTGCCTGACATTTCAGATTTCCTGAAACCCCAGTGTCCCTAGAAAATTTCACAGCATAGACCTCCTGGGCAACCTGTTGGGGCAGCTTTGACTTTCTAAGCCTGCGGTGGCAGATGAGTCTGGATCTCAGCTTGGCCAGTCTGACAGAAGGTTTGACAAGGCGGACAACCCCATGGAGGAGCTGACCTGGAGAAGCAATAGCACGGGCTCTAGCAAAATCAGCCTGTTTGCAGATAAAGTCTGCTGGCTGCTGGCTAGGGCTGAACATCTGAAAAGATCTGGGTGCATGAAGGAAAGTCTTTGGCTCAACACAAACACACCAGGCCTGGGGCTGCCTTGTTTCAGGGGATTGTCTCTTGAAGCTTTTGAGCAGCTGAGCTGTAAAGATTTTCTACCACTTGGGGTGCTATAGCCTCTCTGTAGGATAGCCACTCCCCACTTCTGCTTTATTGTTCATTCATCCATTTGTTGAGTCATTCAACAAACTATTTATTTACCTGACATTACACAAAGCCTCATACTAGGTTCTCAGGATACAGTGATCATTAAGACTCAATCTTGGTCCTCAAAGCTTTTGGAGACTAATAGGCTAGGCATGGTGGTGCATGCCTATAATTTCAGCGGCTCCAGAGGTTGAAGCAGGAGGAGCAGGACAAAGCCAGCCTCAGCAACGTAGGGAGGCCCTGAGCAACTTGGCTAGTCCCTATCTCTAAATAAAATATAAAATATAAACAGTGGATCAGGAGTTAAGCACCCCTGGGTTCAATCCCTGGTATCAAATAAAAAGAAAAGAAAAAAATATCTAGCAGAAGTTTAAATTGGAACATTCTCTGTGGAAAGCAATTTGGCAATCTCACTCCAAATTACAATGTAGCTTGTCATGCTCTTTTCTTCTCTTCGTAAACAATTCATTCTTAAAGACATTATGAGGGGACAGAAGCAAAGTTACAAATTCAGAAAAGGAGAAAGATCTCCAAGGCAAACTCATCCAAACTAAACATAATGAACCCTGCGATGCCAGGTTGGGATCGGAGGTATGGGCATGGACTGATAGTTTTCAATTACATAAAGTGACATAGAATAGCTACAGAAGTAACGTGGGCAGGCGTGTACCCACACACGCACATGCACACACAGATGCCCTTAGCAGCTCTTCGGGTGGGTGGGAGCGATGCCCCGCCAGAGCAGTGAGTATACTGAACATTCACATCATCGCGGTTAAAGACTATTTTGCACTGAAAGAAATCAGAGCACCTTGGAGAAGTTGTTAATTCCAGAGCTGAAACAGAAACCCTATGAGCTCTGAAGGTCTTGTATCAGAAGCAAGAAAGTGCCTCAAGAATGATGCACATGTACCCAAAGGAATCCAGCTCCAAGGTGCTTCTCCTGGCCAAATAAGAGAGGAGCTGATCATCGAAATAATGATAACAGTGGTAAAATCTGTTGAATAAAAAAGGAGACCGTGCGTCCATATTAATAAACTTCACATTGGAAAAGCCCAGCAGATATCACTTTAATCAAGAAGAAATATCAAAATCATCTACCACTTGATAAGATACCACTTGATAGATAACCCAGTGTCTCTTTCATGCTATTCCTAAATTTAATCTTGGGAGAAAAAAACTGAGAAATACAAAGTAGGTGATCTTTTAAATGTCAAGGTCATGGGCTGGGGATGTGGCTCAAGTGGTAGCGCGCTCGCCTGGTGTGCGTGCGGCCCAGGTTCGATCCTCAGCACCACATACCAACAAAGATGTTGTGTCCGCTGAGAACTAAAAAATAAATATTAAAAAAAAATTCTCTCTCTCTCTCTCTCTCTCTCTCCTCTCTCACTCTCTCTTTAAAAAAAAAAAAGTCAAGGTCATGAAAACCAAGGGAAGACTGAGGAACTGCTCTAGACAGAAAGAGATTAAAGAGACCAGGAATTAAAGAGAAATGAAACTCATGATTCTGAATTGGATCCTTTGACAGAAAAGGTGTAGCTTATTGGGCCAAAACTTGAACTGGTTGTGAGGATTAGATGGTAGTAATTATCACTGTTAACTTCTTGATTTGATAGGCTATTTTGTGGTGATATAGGACAATGTCCTTGTTTGTCAGAAATACACATGAAAGTATTTGGAGGGGATTAGGTAACACACTCAAATGGTTCAGGAAGCTTCCTGCAAGTTTGTGATTGTTTCTAAATAAAATTAGTTACTTTGATTAAAAAATATAATGACTTACGCTTGACCTGAAAATTCTTAGTTTTTTCCTGATGCTATAACACAATCTCTCAGACTGGGTAATTTTGTTTTTTTCTCTCTTGGTATCGGGGATTGAACCCAGGGGCACTTAATCACTGAGCCATATCCCCAGCCCTTTTTATTTTTTTATTTTGAGACAGGGTCTTACTAAGTGGCTTAGGGCCTCCCTAAGTTGCTGAGACTGGCTTTGAGCTTGAGATCCTCCTGCCTCAGCCTGCTGAACTGCTGGGATTACAGGCATGCGCCACTACAACTGGCTAGACTGGGTAATTTATAAACAACAGAAATTTACTTCTTATCGTCTGGAAGCTGAGAAGTCCAAGATCAAGCCCTGACACAGTAGTATCTGGTGAAGTCCTAGTCTTTGCTCCCTTGTGGCATCCTCATGTAGTAGAAGTTGCAACACAGTTAAACACTGTGTCCTCACATGACAGAAGAGATGCAAGGGCTAACAGGACCTAACTTGTTCCCTGGGGACCTTTTATAAAGGCACTAATCACACTTATGAGGGATTAATGACCTCATCACCTCTCAAAGGTCCCCCCCCCCACTTTCTAATACCATTACCTTGGGATTTACATTCCAACATAAGAATTCTGTAGGGACATATAATCAAATCCTAGCATTCTACCTGCAAGACTTTTTCCTACAGATATCTTTGCTCATATGTTATAAATTATTCACTGCAATTATTATTTTTTTATTAGTTGCTCAGAACATTACTGCAATTATTTAATGAAGCAAAAATTTGAAAATAACCTAAATCATCATCATCACGGGCTTGTAAAATACATATAATACATCCAAACATAAAATGGATACACAGGGGAAAAAAATAATAAAATAGCTCGGGACCAATCTGCCAAATACATTGTTGTATGAAAAAAAAATCAGGTGCCAAACAGTGTGTGTAGAATGCTCTCATTTTTTACACAAAGGGAATTGAAAAGGAACGTGTTGCTGGGCATGCTTTTTTTTTTTTTCTTTTTGGGCATGCTTTTATTTGTTTTATAAACACAGGCTATCTAGAAACAGAAGAAACAGTCTCAAAGAATTTTGAAAATGTATTTGATCTCTTGTGACAAGATAGTCATCTGTCTTCTGGGAGGAGACACAGCTCCCTGGAGGCACGTGCTTAAGATCAATAAACAGCCCAGGCACACAATCCTAGCATCTGGGGAGGCTGAGGCAGGAGGATCACCAAGTTCCAGGACAGCCTCAGCAATTTAGTGAGATCCTGTCTCAAAATTAAAAATAAAAAGCGCTGGTGATGTAACTTAGTAGTAAAGAATCCTGGGTTCAATCCCCCGTAGCACTACTCTGCCCTCCCCACAAAAAGAAGTGGTGGACCTTGCACAGGAGGATGTAGGATACTTGAAGGACCAGGGGACAGACCAGCTGTAAAGGTGGAACCAGAGACTAGAGCCCTTCTACCTCCATCCCTCCCCACAGCCAGATCTTAAAGGCACAGCATCCCACCCACCAAGGTCTCTTCCAGGTCTGACCCAGGTCTAGGAGGTATTTACATTTCTGAGATGGCAAGAGTTACAACACATGTGCTTAGGCCCTTGAAGTTCTGCTCTGACACCTGGTAATTATCAAACTGTGATTAGCAAATGAGTATCAAGTACCTATATTATGTGCCAAACTCTGCCAGGCAGGAGGACCACAGAAGGAAACTGGACTGGTCAGCCCAATCAGGATGAAAGTCCTTGTGATGTGATGGTTGGGATTTAAAAATGCATAAGACAGGGCTGGGGTTGTGGCTCAGTGGTAGAACACTCGCCTCGCACGTGCGAGACCCTGCATTCGATCCTCAGCACCACATAAAAATAAATAAGTGAAATAAAGGTATTGTGTCCAACTACAATTAAAAATAAATATTTTTAAAAATGCATAGGACAATCCCCAGTACCCCCTACACCCCCCAAAAAAAGGATATAACTTTCCTAGCCTTGTATTTGAATATAAGACCAGAGTAACTAACTCTGCATCATGTACAGTGTACAAGAGTGGGATCCTAAATAGGATAAGTTATACTCTATGTGTGGATGATTTGCCAAAATACATTCTATTGTCATGTCTAAAAAAAAAAGAATTGGTTGGATGACCTAAAGGGGGAAAAATGCATAGGTATTAACTAGGCAGAGAGGGTTCCAAATATAGAAACAGGCCTCAGACACCCCAAAATAGGAAGGGCTTGTAGTCAATAGAAGAGTGGAGTGAGCTGGCGCTGGAGAGGCAGGAGGCATCTGGTAGGTCACCATAGACTGTTGGTGGGATATGGCCTAAGTGGGGCGATATCTAGAAGACTCTCTGCAGGGGAGGGAGATCATCCGGGTCTTCCAAAGGTTCTTTTTACTATGTTGACCCTGGATGGAGGAAGGCAAGAGTAGGTGCAGAGAATTTTAGTTACCACGCCCTGAGGACACTCATGTCACACAAATTACTAAGGGAATTTCCTAATATGCAGGTCCTAACTCAGTAGGTCTGGGGTGGGGTGGAGACAGCATTTCTAACAAGCTCCCGGGTGCTGCCAGTCCCGTAAGTCTGCAGACCACACTTGGAGGAGGCACTAAGGGGTTTGTCCTGGTGAGCAATAGCAATGCCCTGTACCCAAGGATGGCAGGGAGATGGGCAGAAGTGGACTAAGCCCAGACATTGTTTGAGGTAGGATTCCAGAACTTGGATGTAGGGGAAAGAAAGAAAATAAAATATCAAAAATGACTTGCAGCCCCCAAGATGGCGCATGCCTGTAATCCCAGCAATTGAGGCAGAAGGACTGCAAGTTCCAGGTCAGCCTCAGCAATTTGGTGAGACCCTGTCTCAAAATAAAAAATAAAAAAGGCTGGGGATGTGGTTTAGTGGTAAAGAACCCTGGGTTTAATGCTCAGAACCGAAAAAAAAAAAACAAAAAAAAAAAAAAAAAAAAAAAAAAAAACCACCTCGCTGGTTCTAGGGTGGATTCTCTGATATGGAGTTGGGGGAAACGGATGAGGGGAGGAATTGAGAGTTCAGACCTGGACATGAGCAGTTGGAGATGACCATGACACATCCAAAGGGAGCTGTCAAGTTGGGAGTAGAAAATACCAAGGCCAGGAAAAGGAGTAGATGCTCCCCCTGTCCCTCCCCACTGCCATTTCCTGCGAGGCAATGGTCCTCCATTTCGGAAGCCCAGCCTGGAATCAGCCCAAAGCCTCGAGGCAAACTTTTTAGCCTCCATAGGTTTCGGAGCTCAGCGCCTTCCGGCCATGCCTGCTCCTTCTCCGCAGCCTGGGCAGCGAGCAGGGTCCTGCAGCAGAGGGCCCAAAGGAAAACGCCCTGAACAGCAGCTCAAAAGCTGAGGCTACAAAGGCGGATCTGGGTCGGGGAGTGGCGTGGACCCAGTTTCCTCCCTCTGGCTGGACAAAGAAGTCGGACGTCTGATCTTCAACTTGGATTTGGGATCCGGCTGCCCCATCATGGCTCAGCCCTCTGGCGCCATCTAGTGTCGGTCGAGGGGGTGGCTCCCTGCTGATCAGAGAGGAAATTTAGGTCTAGTGGGATATCAGATAGCAGGAGGGAAGTTGAGACCCAGCCTCAGAGTTTTGGGTAGCTGGGGCTTGCAGGTGGTGGGTTGTGATCTAGGGATCTAGGAGAAATAGACTCCTATTTAGGCTCTATTGGTTTCCTAGGACTTCTGTAACAAATTACCACTAAGTGGTCTAACACAACAGAAACCTGCTGTCTCTCAGCTCTGGCAGCAAAAAGTCCAAAATAAGATGTCTGTAGCACCATGCTGCTTCTGAAACCTCCAGGGAGAACTTTTCCTTGCCTCTTCCTAGCTTCAGGTCGCTGCTGGCCATCCTTGCAGTTGGTTGGCTTGTAGCTGTGTCACTCAGATCTCTTATCTTCACATGGACTTCTTCCCTATGTCTCTCAGCCCCAATTTTCTTCTTCCTATAAGGGCATCGGTCACTTGATTAGAGCCCACCCAATCCAGCATGACCTCCTCTCAACTTGTTTACATCTGCAAAGACCCTATTTCCAGAAAGGCCACCTTCACAGGTGCTGGGGATGAGATAGTACTCAAATGTGTGTTTGGTGGGACACAGTTCAACCCACCAGATTCAGTTGTTTCAACAGATGTTCCCTAAGCATCTGCAAAGTGCCAGGCTGGGCTGGGGTTGGGGCACCTGGGTATGCTTTGTACACATATGTGGTTCTTTAATAGCATCATCACTGATCCGTGGCTTCCATTTCTACCCTTGGCTCTTCAGAGCCTGGAAGGGCCCCAGAGACTCTCAGAATGTCACTGACCCCAATAAGAAAAAATGGAGGAAGAGCAGGAGAGAAGAATGAGGTCCACAAGAATGAGGAGGAGATGACACAGGGAAAGGCATGCAGAACAGTTGGTAAGAGCTTTCCAGAGCAAGTGGGATTTGAGCTGGGTCTTGAATCAATGGAGATTTTCCAGGCAGAAAGAATGGGCAAGGGGGAGAGGATCCTGGAAGGGATAACAGTGCCGGCAGAGGCCTAGGAGTGCGAGAGGGGCCGTGATGTTGGATAACACGAGGGAGTTAGGAAGGGTAGGGTTGAAAAGAAGAGTGAGGGCCAAATAGTGTGCATCTGGAGCCTACAGCTCTATGGTGGAGGAACTTGAGGACCCTTTTCATGGCTTAAGATGTCATGTGGGTCTAAAGATACCCTAGAGGTTTTGATGCATGCTGTAAGTATCTTAATTTCCAGGGGTGGAGATGATGCAACAGGCTGAGATCTATGGAACAGGGCCCCACCTCCTAGATAAAAGTTATTTAGATACCCAGAGCTTTCATATATCTAAACACACAGAGATTCCTAGAGAGTGGCACACCCAGAGAGAGCATGGAAGCTCTGCACTCCTTCCCAAATGTCTTGCCCTATGCATTGCTTCATCTATATCCTTTATAATATCCTTTGTTTTGGGGTGTGTGTGTGTGTGTGTGTGTGTGTGTGTGTGTGTGTGTGTATGGTACTGGAGATTGAACTCAGGGCCTCAAGCATACCAGGCAAACACTCTACCACTGAGTCACATCCCCAGCCCCCATAATACTCTTTAAAATAAACTAGGAAGCTGGGCATGGTGGCACACACTTTGCAATGGCAGAGACTTGGGAGGCTGAGGCAGGAGGATCTCAAGTTCAAAGCCAGCCTAGACAACTTAGTGAGGCCTTAAGCAACTTAGCAAGACCCCGTATCAAAATAAAAAAAAATAAAAAGGGCTATGGATGTGGCTCAGTGGTTAAGCACTCCTGAGTTAAATACCCAGTACCTAAAAAAATAAAATGAACCAGGAAACAATAACCCCAGCCACTGTCATGAGAATGCACCCAATTAGTGTGCTTGGGAGAGCCCAGGACTGGGGCTATAGCTCAGTGGCAGGTCACTTGCCTAGCACGTGTGAGGCACTGGGTTCAATCCTCAACACTACATATAAATAAATAAATAAATAAAGCGAGCCCAATTGCTCAGCAAAATCCAACTCAGATGAACCAGGTCCCAGCCCCAGCTGCCTGAAGATGCTGGAGGAGGTGGGGACCCATCCAGGCTCTGTCAAAACTGGCAGAACAACTCAGCAAACCTATAAACTTATGAAAAATGTTGGATAGCGTAGAAAGACAATTATTAAAGCATCCACTCATAACTATTCCCACTTGCTGACACCACTAGTCCATGATAAGACCTTATAAGAACCCCAGACACATAACACCAGTCCTACTTCTAAGACCAGTCTATTGTAGCGTCCTCTTACCGAGGTGTGCAATCTCCCCAGCAACAAGTACCTAGGAACCCCATCTGTGTGCCTGTAGCCATGCTCTTCTGTCTTTGGCCATGGTCATCAACATAGTGAAAGAGGTTTATTTTAATACGTAGTTTGATAACTGTAATGAATTATGAATCAGCTTTAAATTTTATCAAATGACTTTTCTGTATTTATTAAGACAACTTGTTAGCTGGGCATAGTGGCACATAACCTGGAATCCCAGCAGCTTAGGAGGCTGAGACAGGAGGATCACAAGTGTGTGGCCAGCCTCAGCAATTTAGCAAGGCCCTAAGCAACTTAGTGAGATCCAGTCTCAAAAAATAGAATGGGCTGGGGATGTACCTCAGGTGTAAAGTGCCCCGGGTTCAATCCCTAGTACCAAAAAATAAGTAAATAAAATTAAAATGACATGTTTTTCTTTAATATGTTATTTTGCATATTGATAGAGTTTATTGCTATTAAACCATCTCTTAGAGTCTTGCTGAAACCTGCTTGACTATAAGACAACTCATGTATGCATGTTCTAAAATACACAGCTGTATTTTACTTATGCATTCATATTCATAAGAAAAAATGGCCTGTAATTTTCTTTTCTTGTCCTCATGCACTATCGGGTAATACTAACTTTCTAAAATGAAACAGGTAGCTCCCTCTTTTTAGTTCTCAGAAATGGTTCGTAGGATATAGAGCTTATCAGTTAATGTCTCTGCTTGACAGTAGAGGAGTGTGGTTATATTTCTCAGCACAATTGTTGACTTATCTATTTCCCCTGAAAATTTGATCAGTTGTTTCCTGCCCTATATCAAGATATTATTCTGCCCTATCATAATCACATGCTAGGATGCTTCCTCTGTGAAAAGTGTATTTTAATTTTTATTGGTTTCCTTTTGGTGATGTGTTGCTCAGGCACATGGTCCTCTTTCAAATTAAAGTAAAAACATTGGTGAAGCTTAGAAATAGGAACAGGTTCATAAAGGAGTAATTGGACGTGGAAAATGGATCTGGCAATGAAGGATAGCAATTGTTTCAGAACATTTGAGGAGCTGGAAGTGATGGCTCATGCCTGTGATCACAGCTACTTGGGAGTCTAAGGCAGGAGGATTACAAGTTCGAGGCCAGCTTTGATAACTTAGCAAGATCCCGCCTCAAAATAAAGTAAAAAGGGATGAGAATATGGCTCAGTGACAGAGCACTTGCCCAGCATGTGCAAGGCCCTGGGTTCAATCCTGTGTGTGTGTGTGTGTGTGTGTGTGTGTGTGTGTGTGTGTAAAAGAGCAAGTAAGAGAAACTTTGAAGAGCTTTCTTACACCTGTGACCTCAGATGCCAGCCACCTCCCATGGAGGAGATAGGACTGAGTATAACACTAGTATTCCACCAGGTGGCGCACTGAGCCCACTATCTGGAGTGCAGCCTACCCTACCTGGGCAAGAAAAGATTCCCATTAAGAAATAGCCAGAACGGATGGCGGTGGCTCAGACCTGTAATCCCAACGACTCAGGAGCCTGAGGTAGGACGATGGCAAGTAGGTAGATCTCAAGTTTGAAGCCAGCCTCAGCAACTTAGCCAGACCCTGCTTCAAAATGAAAAATAAAAAGGAATGGGGGGCTGGGGATATAGCTCAGTTGGTAGAGTGCTTTCCTTGTATGCCAAGGCCTTGGGTTCAATCCCGAGCCCACAAAAATAAAAATAAAAAAATAATTTGTTTATTTAAAAAAAAGGAATGAGGTAGCTTGTTGGTAAAGCACTCCTGGGTTCAATCCCAGTAACACGCGCGCTCGAACACACACACACACACACACACACACAAAAAAAAAAAAAAAAACCCCACAAAATTTGATCAGTTGTTTCTTGCCCTATATCAAGATATTCTTAATCACATGCTAGGATGCTTGCTCTGTGAAAGGTGTATTTTTATTGGGCACAAGGGTACATGGCCTGTGGTCCCAGATACTACTAGGAAGGCTGAAGCAAGAGGGTTGCCATTTCATGGTCAGCATTGGTGATTAACAGTTGGGGATGTAGCTCAGTGGTCAACACACCTCTGGGGCACAGGGGAGAAGAACACAGGGTGGAGTGGGGATTCAATGACAGATGAAGATGAGGGGTCCATGTCCAAAAAATCTGTGTACTAGGACCAGAATTTCATAACAGAATGTGAATCTGGGCAAATCATTTGATTTGCCTTCTATTGCAAAGATAATCCAGAGTGGTGAAACAGCAAATGCTTTATTTCTGTCTCTCCACCTGTCCAGTATTTAGATGAGTGTCATCACCAAGGACTTGCCAAGGTCACTGTTGGCTAATACTAGAACTTAGTTTAACGACCAGAACTCCTGGAGAGATAGTACAGAATCTTAGAATACTCCCAGATTCTTTTTATTTGCTTTTGGAAAAGGATTTTGGCATTCATTTATATATCAATATGTTTAGAATTTTAGAAATACACAACAGTCAAAACAAATACAGAAGGCACATTGAGGTGCGTAGGGGAGGGGGACTGAAGCCCTTAGATCTCCTTCTCAAGGGAAGAAAGCAGCTTACAGGGGTCCCCAAAGAGACATAAACAAATGTAATGTGTGAAACTTGATTGGTTCCTGGTGAGGGAGGGGGACATTTGTAGAAGACATTTTGTGGACAATCAAGGGAATTTAACAACAATTGGGAAAATTTTAATATGAGTACGGTTTGAGGTGATATTAAGGAATAGTTGTTGATGTTCTTACATGTGCTAATGGTGCTGTAGTTATGTAGGAGACTGTCTTCATATTTGGGAAATACAGGCCTAAAAGTTAGGGGTTAAATATGACTATAACATCTTACTTTTAAATTGTTTAGCCAAATACACACACTCACAACACACATACACACACTTAATAAAGTGAATGTACTAAAGTTTTAGTAATTGTTAGTGGAGGGAACACAGATGTTTTCATTGTACTATTCTTTCGATTCTTGAGTGTATTTGAAAATTTTCAAGGCTAAAATTTGGATAAGGGTAGGGCTGGGGTTGTGGCTTGGTGGTAGAGCGCTTGCCTAGCATGTGTGAGGCACTGGGTTTGATCCTCAGCACCACATAAAAATAAACAAATAAAGGTACTGTGTCCAACTACAACTAAGAAGAAGATGGAGGAGGAAGAGGAGGAGGAGGAGGAGGAGGAGGGGGAGGAGGAGGAGGAGGAGAGAAAAAGAAAAAGAAAGAAAGAAGCCAAGTTGGATGAGGACATGGAGTTCTCCAGGAGATTTGGACCTACAACTCCTGTTGAGCCATGTGCTGGGCCTTTACAGGCATCTTTACCTTCCTGCAGGTCAGAGGTGGTGCCGGAGTCCTTTTCTGTGCACAGGTGTGAGACATAGTGTACCTATTAAAGTCTGGATCTGCCCATCTGCTCTGTGGGCACTGGATAGATGAGAGAAGAGGTGACAGAATGTATGCAGGGAAATATCTGACTTGTACATGGTAGATGCTCAATAAATCAGCATGCATTGGCTCAAAATCAGCAATTGATTCAAAAACATTTACAGATGTCCTTGACCATTAGATGATAAAACTGGCCTTGTATCTGTTTGTTTAAGCATCTCCTCTTCTATGGTCTCCTTTGAGGTGCTGATTCAACTGTCCACCGGGGAAGGATCCATGGCCACCTGCCAAAGTTACCCTGGCAACCTTTCTCTGCTCCTCCACCTCCGTAGTTGCCTAGAAAGCCCTCCAAATTGGGAGAAGCCTGCATCCCAAATGACCCCAATCTACCCTTGGGATTAGGGGGCTCAAGGAAGGTAGGCAGGGGAATATCAAGGGCTGAGAGGTGCTTGGTATTCAGTAAGAACTCAATAACTGTTTTCCGGGTGGTAACCAACGACTTGTTGAGCACCCAGTGTGTGCCAGACACACGGTAGTCCTTTTAATCCTCTCAACAACCCTGTGGACTAGGATTCATGATTCTTGTTTCATAAACAGATGTAAGGAAGAAAGAGTCTGAGAGTGGTTTGAAAATTCCTCATGGGGCTGAGTGGAAAGGGGAAGAAACAGAGAGCAGGAAGGTGGTGGTGAGCTGGGCCAGGCTTCTCCACCGCAGAGTGCACAGTAAGAAGAAAAAGCTGTGGAGAATGGAAGAGGAAGCTGGAGAGGCGGCTGGCAGAGTACAGGGTGTGAAGTCCCAGGTGAAATGGACCACAGCAGTGTTCTGGGCAGGGGGCACTGACCGCAGGTGGACTAGTGAGGGCAGAGCCCTAGGCAGGGCTACTGAAGCCAAAGCAGCTACCAGTCTTGGAGCTCCCAAACCTTGCTGATCCCAACAGGACCCAGTGTGACTTGGGGGTCTCCACAGGTGATAAGACAGTGCACTGTGTGTAGGGAATTCAACAACAGTAACTCAACCCTGCCATATAGCCTTAAGACGTGCTGGCAATTCTGACTGGTCAAGTATGCCTCTCTGAAAGAGCTCTGTGGTCTAAGTTCTAAACCGTTCCTGCAGTTTCTTGTGAAGTTTTAATAAAATACAGGTAAGTTTTAAATCCACCTGTTTTTATTACTTACATCTGAACAGTTGTGGTTCATGATAAGGAAGTTAACCACCCACCACACCCAGATACACTCAGCTGCATGTGGGTGAATCAAGAGCAAGTTCATAGGGTTTGGAATGATTCATTCATGTTTAAAAGGAGTTTCCAAATCTGCTACAAGGGCCCAGGGATGGGAAAGGTGAAGTCACAGAACATGGGTCACTTTAATTCCGTTGCTCCGTATGCTCATCACACCCTGACCCTGGTGGTATTTTTTTGGGGGGGGGAATGTTTCTTTGTCTATACCTTCCCTTCTGTAAAACTTTGAAGAAACTAAAAGTATTTAACCCAGCCTAGTGCAGTGGCACACGTTTGGAATTTCAGAGGCTTGGGAGGCTGAGGCAGGAGGATCATAAGTCCAAAGCCAGCCTCAGCAACTTAGCAACATCCTAAGCAACTCAATGAGACCCTGTCTCTAAATAAAACACACAACAAAAGAGGGTTTTTTTGTGTGTGTGTTCGTGTATGTGTTCGTGCACTTGTGTGTGTGGTTAAGCATCCTCGAGTTCAATCCCCCCGAAAGTATTTAACCCATCATGTCTTTCAGTAATGTAATATTTTGTTTATGTTATAGACACAAATTTCAATGCAAGAAAAAGTTCACGGTGTTTCTTTTCTGGCCATTTTTATTATTTGTTTCATTTCCATAATGATTATCACATGTAATTTTTTGTTGTGTAGAGGATGGTGTTAAAAACCCACCTGCTCTGGCGGGCGGTCAGCTGTGCTGGGCAGCCTGGCCTTTTCCTCTGTCAACCAGGAATCCCAGTTGCAGGCTAAGCTAGATGATTTGCATTCATTCATTGGAATGATCCCTTGGCCTTCATTCAAACATGGATGCCTTACATTACATGAAGAAAGCCAGAGACGATCAAGGAGCTTGTCTCCCCTTTTGGAAATGTGAACCAGAGACTTTTCTCTGAATAGCACTGCAGGGTTGAGGCCACATGTGGGATTCTGGGGGACAAGAGTGGCTTTGTTGGTGCTGGGGTGGGGGTGGGTGGTGGAGGAGGTGCCTCCTGGCTTCTCTCTGTGGCCCTCCCCAAGATGTCACAGCCAAGGTAATCAGTTACCTCAGGTTACCCTGACACCTGGGGCTGGAGATGAAAGGAGAACCCCTTCTCCATTCAGCTTGGAGTTCAGAGTCCTCAATGTTGGGGGAACTGGTGAGGCTTGAGGGAGGTGACAGATCAGGTGAACCTCTCCCTTCTGGACAGACAAGTCTGGGCAGTCAAGAGCCTGAGGGTAGCCAAGTGGGCTGAGCCTCCCCTTCCTTCCCCTCCCACTCCACTTCTCCTCTCTTCTATTTTATTAAAAATAAAGGCAAGACCCACTAAACTGATCTCAAGGACCACCAATGGGTTGGGACCTACCCATCCATGTAGAAAACTCTGGACCAGATGATCTGCTGAACTCAGTGGGTCTAGTCAATGGTCTTGAGGTCATTTGTGTAAGATGCTTGTGCAAACCTCAGGGATTGGTCCACCCCAGGCTGGCAACTGCCTCCTTTGACTCTTATTTTATTTATTTGTTTGTTTGTTTGTTTATTTATTTGGTACTGGGATTGAACCCAGGGGTGCTTAAACACAGAGCCACATCCCCAGCCCTTTTTTATTTTTTATTTTAGACAGGGTCTTGTTATGATGCTTAGGGCCTTGCTAAATTGCTGAGGCTGGCCTCAAACTGTAATCCTTTCTCAGCCTCCCCAGTGGATGGGATTACAGGTGTGTACCATCACTGCTGGCAATTTAACTCTAATCTCTGTGACCTTGTGGTGCTCTCAGAACAGTAAAGATGATATCTTTAAATATCCTATTTTAAAAATTATGATAGGAAATTTCAGAGGTATAAATAAATTAGAGAATACTTTAATGAACCTTCAGTACTTATTGCTGTACTGCCCGTCACCACTATTCTATCAGTTTTATATAACTTGTTTAAAACGGGGAAGTTATATTTAGTGACAAAAAAGATCTTCCTGTTTTATGAAAAAAAAAGACCTTTTATAAAGTATCTGTGGTTAATGTACCATAATTCCAATCTTGGTAAAATGCAGCTTTAGACATTAGAACAGCAGGTTAAACACACAAGAGAAATGTGTCCAGTGAAATTCTTCTGTGCACCTCGTATCTGTGACTTGTTCTGGTGCCTTATATTATTTTGTTTGAAAATGAAGGAGAGGGAG
The DNA here is from genome assembly GCF_964194105.1 of Spermophilus citellus. Lineage (NCBI taxonomy): Eukaryota > Metazoa > Chordata > Mammalia > Rodentia > Sciuridae > Spermophilus > Spermophilus citellus. The sequence goes on from NC_138185.1 coordinate 164,798,890, forward strand.
AGAGATGGTAATGAGAAATAAGATTGATCAAAGTATGCACATGCACATGGCAGAATGAATCCCAATATTATGTATAATGTACCAATATAAATAAATAAATAAATAAATAAATAAATAAATAAAAATCAAGGAGCAGTGGATGTGGCTCAGAGGCCCTGGGTTCAATCTTCAGCATGAGAGAGAGAAAGAGAGAGAGAGAGAAAAGAAGAAGGAGGAGGAGGAGGAAGAGGAGAAGGAGAGAGTCAGGGAGAGGGAGAGAGAAGAGGAATAAGATAATTTTTAAAAATTTAATTGGCAGACAATAATTGTCCATGTTTATGGACAATGGTGTGACATTTTAATGCATGTATACAATGCATTATGGCGTGTCAAGATAATTGGCATATCCATCAGCTCAAATGTTTATCACTTCTTTGTGTTAGGAACATTCAAAATTCTCCCCACTAGCTAATCGAAATGTATGATTATGGTGGCTCAAAAAAGAGCTTGTCTTGGGCTGGGGAGGTAGCTCAGTGGTAGTTGGAGGTACACAGCTGTCACCTTCTTCAAAACATTCTGCCACCCACCATTCACCCACTCGTTTCTGGTGTTGAAATATCACTGACAAAAAACCACCAGAATTTCAGTAATGCTGCAAACTGGATTCATAAATGCAATATGCCCACTTAATAAGTCATGCTGGAAAACATATTTGACCAAGTTAGGTGTCCTTGGGATATTCTTTGTAAGTGAAAAAAAAACAATACTGTCAGCTGGGTGATGCTAATTTTCATTTTGATAGAATATTAGCATAGGAAGACAGCCTGGAAAGATGCCAAACATTGCGCGTTAGTGGGGTGGGCTTATGGTAATTTTTAAAAATTTTTTCTTGTTTATCTGCATGGTCTGCTTTTCTTTTTTTTTTTTTTTCTAGTGAGGTGCATATGGAAAAATGAAAGCAACTTAAGCATTCACTCTAAATGTTTATCTTATCAGTTCCAGTTATCATTGCATTTGAAAGCATGAAGAGCAACTGGGTCACTAAAGTCAAGGAAGGAAGGTCCCTGAGCTGGCAGAACCTGTCTGACAAAGAACCTATCTTCTCTAGACAGATTTGAGGAGGGCGCTGATAACCCCTTTGTTTCCTCAGGTGTGAAAGAGGGTGAATGTGGATGATACAGGTGTGGGCACTGCACGGCAGAAACAAAACACCCAACAGAATCTGGGCAGTCCTTTGGCATCGGGGTGTGTGCACACACGTGTATCTGTCTGCGGCAGGCTCATGCAAAATAGGCACTTGGATAAAAGGCCCAATCCAGTACCGTGGGTTTGAAACGAATGTTTGGCTCCTGATAAAACAAGGTTCCCTTCTTTACTGATGCTTCAAGCAGCTTGAATATGGAAAACAAAACAAAGTCCGGAAGTGGAAGAGTAAGAAAAGAATTCTTAAATAAGGAAGGCAAATCATGCTTGTAATCCCAGCAGTTTGGGAGGCCAAGACAGGAGGATCGCAAATTCAAAGTCAGCCTCAGCAACTTAGTGAGATCCTTTTTAAAAATAAAAAAGAGCTCTGTGGTTGAGCACCGATATGTTCAATTCCTGATATAAAAAAAAAAAAATAAATAAATAAATAAATAAACTTTCTTAGGCAATGATCACTGATAAAAAAGAGACATTTGCTTGGAGTCCCAGAATAGTATCTTCTGTGATGCTACTTAGTGACCAATCCAACATGGGCCAAGATTGAAACTGAAAACTGTCCTACTCTTTAACTAGCCACAAACCATGAAGCAGAAGGGAAGAGATAGTTTTACAGGAAACCCAGATAAATAAGATGCATGCTAACAATATCACTAGTAAGAGCAGCTGCTATTTATTGTGCTCTTGTTATGACACCAAGAGCTTATATGTCTCTTAATCATTGTTACAACAATAATTAATTGCATCAACCACACAGTGCTGCAAAATCTTGTTCTCTAAAATCAGACTGTGAGAAACTTTGCTACTTGAATTTTTTCATGGAGAATGGAACAGCCCATTCTTTCCAGAAGGTTCTGAGCGATAAAGGTCACTATAACACATAGCAACTTTGAGTTCCATCTGAGGTGCAGAGCTTCAGATAAGGGACTTTGGGATACAGCAGTCCACATTGAGCCTAATTTTGTAGATGGAAGGAAAAGATGGTCCTAAATTCATGTTAACAGTCAGTCCTGATGTTTTTAACAGAACCACAAACAATGCTTCTTAGAGGCTTAGTCAAGGCCACAGCACAACCTCTTTCCTTTTGAATTATTTCCTCCTTACCAATGACACTCCTATACTTTCTGTCTTCAGAGCAGAAATTCCTGAGAAACCCACTTGCTAAACTCTCCTTTCTTCCAGAAGACCCTCAATCCAGAGCTGCTCCCGTTCCCTTAGTTTCATCTGGAATCACTTCCATAAGCCCCACACCAAGTAAAAATCCCCTCTTTCTCTCCCATGGTTTGCTATGGTATGTGTTACTCCCTCATCACCAAGTTCATAGCCCTAACTTTTTTGACTAACTTTTTAATCTATTTTCTGTTGCTAACAACATAATGCCAGAGATTGAGTTAATTACAAAGAAAAGAAGTTTATTTGATTCATGGTTCTGGCCCAAGGTGAAGGGGCCACAGCTGATGTTTTGTTTGTTTGCTGACAGTCTTGAGATGGCACAGGACACAAAATGGCAAGAGATAGGGAGGGCCAGAGAGACCTAGCCAAATTGGCTTGTATGACAGACCCAACCTTGAGATAACCCCCCAATCTATTAATTGCATGAATATATTAATATATCCATGAGAGCAGAGTCCTAATCATCTCTTCAAGGTTCCATCTGGTAACCAGATGGACTTACTTCTTAATATCTTATTATGGGGGTTAAATTTCAATGAGTTTCCAAGGGGACAAACCATATTTAAACCATAGGGTATGCTCCAATGGTCCTTTTTTTTTTTACAGAAAAAAAAATAGTATTTAATTTTTTTAAGTTGTAGTTGAATGCAATACCTTTATTTCATTTATTTATTTTTATGTGGTGCTGAGGATCAAACCCAGGGCCTTGCACATGCTAGGTGAGTGCTCTACCACTGAGCCACAACCCCAGCCCAAAAAAATACAGTATTTAATTACATATGTATGCATAGGAGTCCCACAAAAGATGAAATACCTCTAGGGGACTTTATGTTACCTAAAGAGTCTTATTACAACTTCATGAAGTCCAACATTGTTATCCCCATGTTTAAGATGAAGACTGAAGTAAAAAATAGCACCTAAAAACAGCACCTAATAATAATAATACCTAATAATACCTAAAAATAGCACCCATCATTGACTGAGCCTCTTCTACATGGAAGGAACATGTGTAAAGCCTTTATGTATGGAACATGTAGCAGGTCCTAGAGTCAGGAGTATGATATGGCTTTGTTGAGGTCAAGACCCCAGGAAAAGCAACATGTTTAGCTGTGATGTCTATCTAACATTGCCTTCTGGGTGTGAAAGAATTTGGCCAACAGACAAGTTTCTGTTTAGACAGGTGGGGAAGAACTGGGTGCCAGCTTGAATATAAGTGTGCCATGGACTAGTTAGAAGAATGTTTCAAAACCTGAAGTATGCATGAGAATCACCTAGAACAGTTGTTTAAAAAATGCAGATTTCTAGAACTTCCCCACCAGGAGTTAAAGGAACTTTTCACATGTACGAATTACAAATACATGTCAAAGTTTTGTTTTGTTTTGTTTTTGCAATGCTGGAGATTGAACTCAGGGGTACTCTACCCCTGAGCTACATTCCCAGCCCCTTTTTAATTTTTTTCATCTTCAGACAGGGCCTCACTAAATTCCTGAGGCTGACCTTGAACTTGCAATCCTCCTGCTTCAGCTCTGGAGTTGCTGTGATTACAGACATGCACCACTGTGTCCAGCCATGTTAGTTTTGTTTCAAACATCCTGCAAGACTGGAGTCTTTCTCAAAATGAAGAAAACTAACACAAAGACTTCTCCCTGGGCAGGGACATTTTAAAGGAAAGAGTAAAATACACACTGGATTTTGAAGATTTAATTGGTAAAAATGTAGAATATCACCTTAATGACTTTTATATTGACTGCATGTTGAAATGATAATATATTGAATTAAAGAAGACATTTTTTAAAAATTAATTTCACCGGTTCATTTTACCTTTTAAAAAAGTGACCACTAGAAAATTTAAAATTATAGATGCAGATCACATTTTTGGGGGGCTTGCATTTTTATTTCTATTGGACAATGCTAGCTTAGATAATCATTGTTAGAATGAAAAAAGGCACCAGAAGAAGAATGTCTAGTTAAAGATTATCAGAAACCTCCTAGGACTGATTAAAGGTCCTTAGGCTCCTTCCAAGAACACAATTAGTCGGGTAAGCTTCCCCAGAAAGGATTCTTATTAAGGCTGGGGATCTAGCTCAGATGGAAGAGCACTTGCCAAATACCAGTACTGAAAGAAGAAGAAAAAAAAAAAAGGTTATTTAGCTCATTAATGTTTATCAGAAAATTGCTCAAGTGCACTTATTAGAAAGGCAAAGTTCATAGCAGACTGGAGTTCCACTCTGACTTGGGTTTTTGCAACAGTCTTTCTCAAAGTCTCAGAGAAGTGGTTTCCAAGCCTATTAAGGGAGGCTCTGAAGTCCCACTGTTAGCTACTTCCCTCGGTGGGGGTTCTCTGGGTTTGAGAACTATTGACTTAGAAGGTCCTGGCATAGGGTTCGTGACCCATTGGAAGGAGGGAGAAATGTACCTAGATAGGGCTCTGAATAGCCCTGTGATAAAAGTCATCTGCTTACTGAACACCATCTGAGGGACCATCATCAGGATTTAGTACGAGGCCAGGGCTCTGAACTCTCCCTGGGGTGGGAGAATTCCCATAATACTCACCCTTTTGAACCCACTTTCCTGGGTTAGTGAGTTGGGATCTGTGGCTCAGGCCTGAGGTCTAATATTATTGCTTACCTACCCTTTAAAATAACTTTGAAAAGCTACATAGCTTTTCCCACATTGTAGGTTGACATCTAAAACTTTTAGTCATCAATTGAGTAGCTGGTCACAGTGACATCTGTAGTCCCTGCTACTTGGGAGACTGAGGCAGGAGGATCACTTGATCCCAGGAGTTAAAGGCCAGCCAGAGTAACAGAGTGAGACCCACATCTCAAAAACAAACAAACACACACTTACAAGAGGATATAATCTCTCTCTCTCTCTCTCTTTTTTTTTCCGTACCAGAGATTGAACCCAGGGCTGCTTAACCACTGAGCCACACATTTGATTTTTTTTTTTTTTTTAAAAAGGGGGGGGGGAGAGAGAGAGAGAGAGAGAGAGAGAGAATTTTTAATATTTATTTTCTAGTTCTCGGCGGACACAACATCTTTGTTGGTATGTGGTGCTGAGGATCGAACCCGGGCCGCACGCATGCCAGGCGAGCGCGCTACCGCTTGAGCCAATCCCCAGCCCCACACATTTGATTTTTGAGAAAGGGTCTTACTAAGTTGCTTAGGGCCTCCCTAAATTGCTGAGGCCTTCCTGAAACTTGTGATCTCCTGCCTCAGCCTCCCGAGTTGCCGGGTTTCAGTGCCACTGTGCCTGGCTCTAATGCTTTTGAGTATTGATATTTCAAAATAAAACTGTCATGTCACTTTTTAAAAACAATGCTGGGGATCAAATCCAGGACTTTACACATGCTAAGCAAGCACTCTACCGCTCACTGAGCTACATCCCAGCCCTCCAGAATTTTATCCCAATTAATATGTTTTAATATTCAAAAATGTCTTAAAACACCCTTTTAAAATATATGCATTAAATTATGCATACAAATGTATGCTGAAAATTTTAACTCTCCATGATGAAATCAACAGAAGCCTATTATAAATTTTGATGGTTTTTCCATTTCAAAAGTAATTTTTATAAGAAATACATCTCTTCATGGTGTAGACAGATCTTTTTTTTTATATAGCTGTAAATGACTAATATTTATTGCAAGTAGACATATGTAAGTCTGAGAACTTTTGTTAAAGCAATGCCATTCAATTTTAAAATTCCTTCTGAGTTATATGTCAAAAACCTTTTATGAATGATCAAAAATTATACCTTATACTGTATTAGCTGGCAACTTGGTTATATCCTCCTTCCATGTAGTTAAAGATTTGTGTATCATCCCTAAAGAAACAGGAGATAGTAAAAAAACACCATGTCCTGAATGCCCCCGTTCTGTTCCCAAAACCCAGCCAACTTAAAGGAACAATGAGAGCCAGCCTGGGCTGGAACGTCCAGATACATATTATCTTGAAGGACACTGGCTTACTTTTAGGCACAGTTGGAACTAGGCAAGATAGTGTCATCTGTAGAAAGCTACTTTCTTGCATGTACACCAGGACTATTGCTTCTTGGGATGTCAGTCATACAAGTTAACTAAGCAAGCTATGCTGGTGATGTCACTGCTTCTACGCCTCTCTGACTGGGGATGGATGCAGAACTCAGGGCATTGTGGAGAGACTAAGTGTCGCACTCCCACCTGGCCCCCACTGGACAATATGCTGTGAAGCAGAGGAGAGACTGCTTGGTGAAGCACATTGAGGGACAGAGGTAATGTCTGTTCAGCTTGTCAACCCTGAACTCTTCTTGGAGCAGTCACTGGTTCTTTGTAAGCTTCTCCCAATAAATCATATGTCTCCTGTGCTATGTCCAGGCACTTTCTTTGACTTTCCATTGCCTACCCCACTGCTCTGGCCCTACTGGGCTGTGGAAAAGACAGCCAGGAAACCACTTGATTCTCAGAAGGATTTGCTGTCTCATCATGAGGCCCACTGTCTTTCTCCATATCCACCCCAATATTTCCAGTTGTTCCCTTTGTTTGGAGCCTCAGAAGTTTTCCTCTCTTGCTTGACAAAAGAAAGGCAACCCCTCACTCACTTCAAATCCTTGTCTAGTGGGAAAAGGGCTGCTGGAAGGGAGATGCCTAGATCACAAGAGTGTTCATAATCAGAAAGTGTTCACTAAGAAAGAGGTCATTTCACAGTGCAGAATCTAGAAGGCAGGCAGGTGCCTTAAGCTGGAATTCCAGGTATTCCTCAGGGGTTCACATACCCTAGACATTCACACCTAGTCAGCTGAGCACAGCAGCTGCTGCAGCTTGCAGATCTATATTAAGATAGCTCTGGCCTCCTGGAGGGGCTGCGGAGGCTGCCCACCCGGTTAGGGTGTCTCAAGACCCACCACCCATAGAGCTGCCAAGTGATCTGCTGGTTTGTTGTTGTTTTCTGGTACTGGGGATTGAACCCAGGGTCTCTCTACCACCGAGTTACATCCCCAGCCCTTTTTTATTTTTTTATTTTGAGACAAGCTCTCACTAAGTCACTAAGGGTCTCACCCTCTACCACTCTACCTGATCTCATTTCCTCCACACCTTTTTTTTTTCATCTTTCCTCTTATGTGATAAATTTTTCTTCTTAAATATCTCTAGAAATTTCCTAAGCTTTTCTTCTGTCCATAGCTAGGATTATTATTTTTTTTTTGTCATGGTAGTAAAAATTTGAGCTGTATGAGGTAAGCTGCTTGGGGTTAAATGCTTACTTGCTGTTGAACTTTGGAAAGTTATTCCAAAGAGCAAATGTACTTTCAGTTTAGACAGACCTGGGTTTGAATCCCACACCATCACTAATAGTTACCAAACTTGGGAAATAAACCTCTCAGAATAAATTTCCTCTTCCATAAACTAAAGTTAACAATGGCCATCTTAGGGCTGTTGAGAGGCTCAAATAAGATAAGTCAAAGAATTTTCTGTGCAGTACCTGGCACACAACAGACCTCATTATTCCTGAATGTCACAAGGTACAATACGTAATTATTAGAATATGTTCCTGTGCTAGACATAGTGAAGAAAATTAGGAAAGATTCAGAAGGATAAGATGGTTTCATATGTCTTTGTTAAAGCAGATCCTGTGCTGAATAAGTTGGGTTGCTCTGCTCTGGTGGAAGGTTGGTAGGTGGTTGGAAGCTGGATTCTAGGGGCTAGTTGGAAGTAAGCCATTTTGAAGCTAAGCTCCTTGTTTATCCAAGATCTAGGATGCCAGCTTAATTGGCCATTACTCTCTTAACCCATCATCCTCATCCAAGAGCTGAGCTTTTTTGGCAGCCATGTTTGTACCATGTGACCTCATCACCTCTGATTGCACCCGTGTGGACACCTGGCCCAAGCAGGACCAATCAGATTTGCCTCACCAGGGAATATGAACTTGGGACTAAAATTTCCATTCTCGTTCTGAGATTTGCTTTTGTATGAAGGAGTTATAAAAACTGGGTGATGTGTTGTGACCATCTTTTCCCATATGAATTGAGAGACAAGGAGTTATATCCCCAGCCCTGCAGTAAGAAAATGAGATTTAAAAAAGAAAGAAGGAAATCAGAGAGATAGAAACTGTATATTTCTGAGTTTTCCACAGTTTTGACTTCCGTTTTCAGGCTCGTTCTCAGGCTTGAGCACATTCTTGCCCTTAGATTTCGTGAGACATTTCTGAGTCCTTACTGACAGAGCCATCTTTTATTGCTGACATTGGATCATGTTGTGCTTTAAAGTTTTCCTTTCAAGTTACAGAAGACAACTTGAGCTAGCTCAAGCAAAAAGATGAAGTTAGTAGAAAGTGCTGGGGCAATCTCAAGAGATCTGGGAGGTTTGAATAACCTGGTTTGAGGCAATGCTAATGCCAGAGCAGCTCTGGGGACTTCTCTAGGAACAGGAAGTGGGTACTGCTTGGTCAACTCAAATGATGTCTCCTACAAGCTGGTTTGTGCAACTGCCTACCACTTACTGTGGGCAGGAAACTGTGCTTCTAAGAGAGATGCATAAACTTGTGTAACAGAGTCTGACATTAAAGAATTTATAACCTCCCACAAATAGTAATATTTCAAAGCAGCCTGTGGCAACTGTTGGAGGAGATGTATAAGCATGAAGTGCTTCAGGAATTTAGGAAGGCCAGATACATTTAAGATGTAGTGACTACAGCTCAATTGTCAGGCCAAGGTTGGCAAATGGCTTCCTGAACAAAATATTAAAAATACATGTAACATGCCCTTAATAGTAAGCAGAAGTATGTGTGTGTGTGTGTGTGTGTGTGTGTGTGTGTGTGATGAAATGTAAAATGCAATGAAGCAAGACTGTGTTTTGGGGGGATTAATCCATAGAGTGAGTCACACTGATATAAGCAAATTACCATACAAAAAGAAAACACAAAATGATCGAGCCAGGGTTCTGTCTGAATTCTAAGCAAGCAAATGGCACTCCTGTAACCTTTGGTCTTAGTCCTGATTGTGAGCCTCTGGTCAGCTAGTCTCCCCTGAACTCTCACCCACATAATGTCTGCACTCTGGACTTTCTGGGCTCAGGCCCTGTCTCCACTGGTCATCAAAAGCATCTTTCTGAGGCAGACATATTCTTAATCTGTTCACAGCATACTCCTCCACATCTTTGTCTCAATAAAGCCTGGGCGATTTCATCTGTTTATGGTCTCAATCATCACCCATGTGGGAATTCCTCTCAACTTGATTTTAAAAATTGCTCTAGCTCCTATCTCTCTCCTATGCTTTGGATTTATGCATCCGGGGACATTGCCTGATGCATCCTGCAACATCTACCATCAGGATGTCCCAGATACTTCCAACTCAATGAAGCTGAGTGGATTCTGGGCATTTCCTCCCTCATTTTCTGTTCTCTATTCCCCATAGTCTCTATTGCACCCAACCTGTACATCCAGACTATAACCTGGAAGTGAAATTTGATTCTTATTTCTCCATTACCCACCAAGGCAAATTGATCACTAAGTTGTTTTAACATTTCTCCAATTTGTCCCTGTCCTTTATTATTGCCCCATCAATCCCATGGTATTGGTCAGGGCCCACCAGAGAAACAGAACTAAGAGAGAATTCATTAGGAAATTGGCTCACACTACACAGAGATAGGTTTTCTGTAAGCTGGAGAGTCAGATAAGTCAGTAGCATGGCTCAGCCCAAAAAGCCAGAAGCCTCAGAGGTAGGGAGGCCAACAATGCATCCCAAGTATGAGCTGAAGGCCAGGGAGCCTATAGAAGGCACTGATGTGAGTCCCAGAATCCAAATGCCACAGAACCTGGAGTCTGATGTCCAAGGGCAGTAGCAGGAAAAATCAACCTTGCTCTTGAAGGAAGAGCCAGAGGAGAGAGAATTTCTCCCCTTACTCCACTTTCCTGTTCTTTCCAGGCCCATGCTGATCGGATGGTGCCTGCCCATGTTGAGCTGATCCAGTCACCAATCTTCTCAGGAAACACACCCCCACACACATACTCAGGAGTAGTGCTTTATCAGATCTCTAGGTATCCCCCAACCCAGGCAAGCTGATACTTCAAATTAACCATCACACCAGGGCTGACTTAATGTACCATTCTTGTTTTTGCCTCATCATCTATATTAGTTACCTTTTGTTATATAACAATCACTCCAAAATTAGCCATTTAAGACAGCATGGTTCCTAATGTTCAGAATCTGGGAGCAGCTTGGCTGGTAGTGTCCCATACATAAACCCAGAAGCTGTATCAGTTTTATGTGTTAATGATGTCTTGGTCACTAGCTGCTATGGTTTCATTGTGTCCCTCAGAATTCATAGCCTAGAAATTTAATCGCTGATGCAACAATGTTGAGAGGTGGGCGCTTTATAGAGCTGTTTGGATCACGAGGGCTCTGTCCTCACGAACGGATTGATGCTGATTATAAAAGGGCTTGACAGAAGGGCATGTCCTTCTTTCCCTTCTGTCTTTTGTCATGTGAGGATCCAGTGTTCCTCTCCTCCAGAGGACACAGCATTCAAGGCACCATCTTGGAAATAGAAATCAACATTTACTGGGTGCCAGCTCCTTGATCTTGGATTTCCAGCTTCTGTGGCCCTGTATTCCTAATGACATCTCACTGTGAATTCAGTCAGTTCTCCATGGATCTCATTAGTATGGGCTAATTGCTTCACCAGTGGGATGTCTGAGTCCAATTCTCTTTAACCCAAGACAAGGGCCATTTGCATTAATATTTTTAAAACAGGAAATTATTTGAGGTAGAGCAACCAGGAAAAAAAAACCATATGGTGGGAATTTGCCTTTCTTTCTACATACTTTGTCCAAGATTAAGCCAATTTCTTCTGGACTAAATTTGGCCCATTTGTAGGTACTCTGATTTATTGAACAGATAGGATGTCCCTTGTTCTTCACTGGGTTGGTTCTATGTGTCTCAACCCTTGATGATTGTATCAGTGATGGATTTATTTCTGAGATTGAGACTGATTTCTCAGGTCTCTATGATGGCTCTCCAGTGAATTACAGAGTTTATGCCTTTGAAGCTTCCCTCTTGATATAAAAGATGGAAACCGCCCAGCAGTTAGTCAATTCCCAGTTCCCGACAGCTTGTGGGGTGGAGGAGGCACTGAGGGTGGTTCTTGGGTGGGTATGGCTCTTGTCCAGTTCTCTCCCCAGTCCTACGTTTAAGAAATAAATCCCTTGAGTGGTTGGGGTTTTGGGAATGTTTCATTCCTTTGTATTTTACCTACAGAGGCATGAGAAAGAAATTTTCATGATTTTTTTTAAGCCACTATCTTGTGTCTCTTTGTTACACTAGCTTAGCCTCCACCGTGACTTATGACCTTTCTGACTTAGAGAGACAGGACTGCTTGTATTATTCATTAGAGTTGAAATGTGTTGCATGTGCTCTGGATCAAACATGAGGCACTCGTCACCTTGCTTCACCCTCACAACAACTACATGAATAGAGTACTATTATTGATCTATTTTGGCCTTTTTTTTTTAACATGTGGAAACTGAGATTTAGAAAGATCCAGCAACATGCCTGAAGTCATAGATTTCTTCCTTTGTAGACATTGTCAGAGCTTTCAATAATTAGTGTTGGACCTGAAATTCCAACACACATCTGAGCCCAGCTCCTGCATGCTTAGCTGGCAAGCTCAGGTGCTTCCCCGCTGAGATGACGGGAATGTGGATGTCATTTGTAACACAGCCTAGATGCTTTGGTCCTTCCTAGAAATGGCTTGTACTGAATTTGTACATTCTGGGTCGCAGTTCTGTAACACAAAGACAAAACCGTACCTAAATTTACTCACGATGTGAAATTTTCTCTCCTGACTTACAAAATGCTATGAGGTTTTTGATATCCCCTTTTAGTAACTCCTTTAACTCTGAGAAGAAATTCTTTTAGAAACCCAGAATTGGAAAAGACTCCCTAGGTTCAATTTGAGGCTCTACCACTTTCCAGCTGTGTGACTTTGAGCTTTGGTTGCAACACTTTTTTTTTTTTTTCCTTTTTAAAAGAGGACTATTAACTGATGTTAGTGAGATGTATAAAGGTTAAATAGGCAAATAAATCCAGAGCTCTGAGTACCATGCCAGGAGTATAGGAAGGCATGCATAGTAAAATGAATGGAAGTTTTTATTAAATAGGATTAGGATTGTAAAGATGCTACTAGATCTTGCAACTGGGTTGAAGGTGAACTTTGAGGGCAGTTTCAGCAGGAGGTGGGGAGGAAGTTTGGTTCCAGGTGAATGAGGCTTGAGAAAGTGCATCTAGAAGTATAAAGACTAACTACTCTGTTAAGAAATGTGTTGGCTTAGGAAAGGTGAGGTGAGGCAACTTGAAAAGTGACATAGGGTGAAGGAAGATCTATTTATTTACTTTGTGGTACTAGGGATTGAACACAGGGCCTCAAAGTACCAGGCAAGTGCTCTACTGATGAGCTTCCTCCAGCCCATTTAAAACATTTTAAAGTTATTTTAAAAATTTGACATAGCAGCTGGGCACCATGGGGCACGACTGTAATCCCAGTGGCTTGAGAGGCTGAGAGAAGGATTGTGAGTTCAAAGCCAACCTCAACAACATCGAGGCACTAAGCAGCTCAGTGAGACTCTTGTCTCTAAATGAAATACAAAATAGGACTGAGGGTGTGGCTCAGTGGTCGAGTGCCCTAAGTTCAATCCCCAGAACAACAACAACAACAAAAAATTCAACATAGGGTCTCCCTAAGTTGCCTGGGTAGCCTCCAATTTGCAGTCTTCCTGGCCCAACCTCCCAAGTAGCTGGGATGATGGGTGTGTGTCACCATGCCTGCCTGACTGATATTCTTAAAAAAGAGAACTCTGGGGGCTGGGACTATAGCTCAGTAGTAAAGCGCTTGCCTCACATGGGTGAGGCACTGGGTTTGATCCTCAGCACCACATAAAAATAAATAAAGATAATGCATGTTCATTTACAACTAAAACAAAAATTTTTTTTAAATGGAGAGCTTTGGGCATATAGTGAGAAATGCACAGAAGAAAGATGACATGAAAACACATAGGAAGAGATGTCTGTTGACTGTTATGATGAATCTATAAGCCAGGAACACTGAGAATTGTTAGCAAATGCCAGAAGTAGGGAAGAAGCAAGGAAAGAGATGTGAGAGGGACGATGACTCTCCTGACACCTTGAGTTTGGACTCTCAGCCTCCAGAACAGTGAGATAATAAACTTCTGTTGTTTCAAGCTACCCAGGTTTTGGTACTTTGTTATGGTAGGCCTAGTATGCTATTATACTAAAGGAATACACTCAATTATTAGTGCATTAGCATATTTTCTGAAATTAGGATGTAAGACTGTAACTTCTATCTTGGGTACACTCTCTCTCCCATCACTCCCTCTGGGGACAGCCAATTGCTATATTGCAAGGACACTCAGGTAGCCTGTGGGGGAAGGCCACATGGAATGAAACTAATTTCCAGTCATCAACCAGCAAGGAACTGAGGCTTTGCCAATACTACCTATGTGAACTAGGATTCCCCCAGTTGAGACATCTGTTCAGATTGCAGCAGGAGCCAACAGTTTGACTACAGCTTTATTTATTTATTTATTTTTTGGCTCTAACCCAGCCAAGCCACTCCTGAATGCCTGACTTGCAGGAAGAGCAGTGTGTTGTTTTAATCTGCTAAATTTGGGGGTAACTCTTTTTACACAGTATACCTGCTAATGACGAAGAATGGTAGATTGAGAAGAGGAGAGGTGTCTTTTTTCTCTGGATTTCAAGGACTGACCTCATGGCCTTGAGCATACTAGGTAAGTCTGATACCACTGAGTCACAGTCCTCGTCCCGGGAAGAGGAAAGAAAGCACAGAATAGCTTCTGAGATAAAAGGAAAGGGAGGAGCTTACTAGACACCACAGGTTCGATTACTGTTCGTAAACCGTTGTTGGGTACCATCTCATTAGGTACCAGGTAAGCGTGCAGAGTTGTGAGCCATTGATTTCTGAATCAGGTCCTTTGGGAAAATGGCACTGGGAATCTGCATTTGGAGTAAGTATCCAAGTGATTATTTTAAAGAACCATTGAGTTTGAGAATGATTGAGAGTAGGGGTGAAAGTGGAAGAGAAGGAGGGGATTAAGCTACAATTAAGATTGGGTGTTCATAGCACAGACATCAAATAGACACTAGGCTATGGATCTATAAAGAACTCCCAAGTTTTGTCAACAATTTCTGAATTAATGGAAATTACTTTCTATTCCTGCCTAAGAAAATAGTCTCAGGATCCCTAACACATTTTTTTTTTTCTGTAACGACCCCCTATTCAGTTCAATTTCTATGCAGAGATGCTCTGCCTGTCTTAATTGCTACTTCCTTCCAAACTTCTCTGTCTTTGGTGGTCAGGACTCTGCAAATTCAGTGGGTTTGGTTCCTGTTCTGGGATTCCCAGGGCTACTCTAGTCATGGAAGGGTATCATGTAAAGGCCCAGATGCAACTTCTGTGAAATAGGACTTTAAAGAGTAAGTCCGAAAGCGTGATGATTTGGGCAGAAAAGATTGTTAGACTCACTACCCCTCAGTTTCTTCCTTTCAGAAATATTATAAGAACAACTCCATGGAAAAATCAGTAGGAGATGGACAGAGATAGTGTTTCTAATGTCCTTAGGAGCCCCTGGCACTTCGAAATGGCTCAGTAGATGGCAGCTATCCATATCTGGAGGGATGTTGAGGAGGATATACTTAGATTCCAGCATGGTTCCCCATGATGGTCCCAATCAGGGCTCCAGCCAAAGTGGAGTGAGAAGGAGGGAAGATGGGAATAGGATGGTGTAGGGACTTTAGGCAGAAAAAGAGAATGTGTTCACAGATCTAGATTGGCAGTTTGAACTCTCAGCTCAGTATTAGATTCCCCAGACCCCTAAAAAATAGGGGCCCACCCCAGGCCATTTAAATGAGGATGTTATAAACATGGCACAGGTGATTTTAATATACAGCTGGTGCTGGGAAATACCTATCTTAGGCATTCGAAGCACGGTCATTTGTCACTTAATGATGGACTGGTTGTCTGAGAACTGCATTGTTTAGTGATTTTTGACTTTGTGTGAATATCATGGGGTGAACTTACACAAATCCAGATGGAGCACTGGATGTATGAGCCAGTTACATGGCATTCAGTTTTACCGCAAATTTTTGTTCTTTTTTATAAGTATACTCTAAGGATAAAACCTATAGTATAGTAAACCCCTAAATCAGTAACATAGTTGTTTATTATCAAGTATTCTGTACTATGCCTAAGTGTATGTGTTATGCTTTTATATGACTGGCACTTCAGTAAGTTCATTTAAAATAGTATCACCCAAATGAAGGGAAGGGAGAGGAGATGGGAATAGGAAAGACAGCAGAATGAATCAGACATAACTTTCCTGTGTTCACATATGAATACACCACCAGTGAAACTCCACATCAGGTAAAACCACAAGAATGGGATACTAATTAGATTAATTTATACTCCATGCATGTATAATATACATTCTAAAACTTTTTGTATATATCTAAAAAAAACAAGAAGAAAATGCAAAAATAAATAAATAAAACAGCATCACCTCAAAAGTTGAGAAATGCAAGGTGGTACAATGTTACACTGGCTACTATCTCACTAGGCAATAGTAATTTTTCAGTTCCATTTTAATCTCATAAGACCACCCTCATATAGGTGATCTGTAGTTGACTGAAATGAAACACGTGTTGCATGATTATAGTGGGTTCACCAATGTTTTAAATATCGTGCACATATTTAAAATAACAGGAAAAAAAAACAGTATGTAAGAAGAGAAGAAGTCAGGTATGTAGGGGTGAATCTGAGTTGAAAACAGAACATTTTTAAAACCCATAAAATTCTAAGAGAGGAGCTGAGGCTGTAGCTCAGTGGTAGAGTGCTTGCCTCACAGGTGTGAGGCCCTGGGTTCGATCCTCAGCACCACATAAACATAAATAATAAATAATGATATATAAAAAAATTCTAAGAGAAATTATTTCAGGATATTTATTCTCTTGAAAAATCTTTAGAATCATGGCTGGAATAAGAAAACAACACTTTTTCTTACTGTTGGTTTTTGGGGTAGTAAAAGCATCTGATGATATCTAGATTTTCAGAAAAACAGAATAGCTGGTCAGAATGAATATTTTTTCAGGCATGTAGTACTATGAGGTTAAGTAGAAAAGCAATAGACCCTTGATTATAATACCTTAGTCATAAATATATTAAAACAGAGAGACATGGAAAATGTGCACAATTTTTATAAACTAGGCCTTATAATGTCAAATTACATATAGGAGGACGATTCATATATTAAAAACACAATTGTGCTTGTAGAAAAACATTACAGGAAAATTTTAAAAATGCTAAGTAGTTACTGCTTAGGAGTTAAGAATAGGGATGACATTTTTTAAAAATATATTTTTTAGTTGTAGTTGGACACAATACCTTTGTTTTATTTATTTATTTTTAATGTGGTGCTGAGGATCGAACCCAGTGCCTCTCATGTGCTAGGCAAGTGCTCTACCGCTAAGCCACAACCCCAGCCCCTAGGGATGACTTTTTAAAATGGCACATGTATGTTTTTAAAAACTGATGATGTGTTATTTTGTATTGAAAAAAAAAACATATATTAAGTCTCAGAAAAAAATATGAGAAGAAAATATAGCAAAGTATAGTCAGAAGTTGATTTGGTGAGATAGACTTGGGAGTGTTTTCCTCTTTTAATTATCCTTCCTATAATGAGTATTTTTCTTTTCGTAATTGATATAAAAATAAGTATCAAAACCTGTTTTCCTGCTTATAATTTTATTATCTGACCTAGAGATTTGGGTGGAGCACTCATAAAGCAGTGTAAAGCCTAGGAATCAGTTCAGGGGGTTGGCATAAGCTTTTTTTGGTTTTCTTTTCTTTTTTTGTGGTATTGGGAATAAAACACCAGGGCTTATGCATGCCAGACAAGCACTGAGCCATGTTCCCCTTCAGCAAATCCTTTTTTGTTAAAGGGCCAGAGAGTAAATATTTTAGGCTTGGTCTCTGTCACAACTACCCAGCTCTGACACTGTAATGCAACAATAGATGTAGACAACAAGAAAATGGATAAAAGTGGCTGTGTTCTGAGCAAACTTTATAGTTACTGACTTTTAAGTTTCTGTAGCGAGGGGTCAAAATTGCCATGTATGCAGTCAAGGGGGAGAAATAAAGGATGTCCACGCTTTTTTGCCCCTTTTGATGCTTTATTCACTCAAATTGCTCAATATAATTTCACTCCATAGGTTCTTAATCAAGATAACAATTCTTAATGCTAGGCACTGCAATAGACATAATCAATTCATAGCAAACAATTCAAGATTAACTCTAAGCACTGCAAACACACTTAATCATGACAGGCTAGTGACAGACATTCTCTCTGCAGGATAAGTTCAAAAGTCTCAAGCCTTAGGCTTTAAGTCCAGCAGATGCACACTTACTCAGACCGCGGTGATCACCAGGGTTCAGACAAGGCAGCGGTAGAGTTTGAGAGTGGTGAGGATCACAAAGAGAATCAGGAAAACGATGACAAGTGATGGGATATCAGTCCAGGTCCTCATCAGGCTCTCCAGCTTGAGTGCATCCTTGTTTCGGCTGGCTGAATCCCTGTTCATTTGCTCTATTTTTTATACTAAATTTGGGGGCTTTTGACCCCCCTTTCAATCCTTATCAGTTACCACTGGATTTCTCCATGACATCATTTACCCTGGGGTCAGAAATATCTGGTCTGGTGGTCTCCACCCTGATCTTCTCACCTTTCCCTCTTATCAGGCAAGGATAGCCTGCCAGAGGCTTCACTCAGGGTGAGGAGAAATACCTTGTCTGAGGCCATACTGGAAGGCACTGTTAGGTGGGCCTAATGAGACTGGAGTTTTTAAGATGGAGTTGCTTAGGCTCAGGCCTAAGGCCATCCTCAAAGTTTCATATATTTTTCATGTATTGCCCAATATTATTCTTGTTTCGACACCCCCCCACCCCGCCCACATTAAAAGGTGTAAAAATCATTCTCAGATCTTTTAAGAAGCTGAAGGCCACAAGCTATAATTGTGGACTCCTGAATTAGATGAGTTAAATCAGGATTGTGAGGAATGAAACATCAGCAATGCTGAAAGTCCCCAACAGACATGGACAATAAACTTTGTGTTTATTTTAATCTGTAATATCTCTGCATCTTTTTTCCTTAGCTAAAGATTTGCTATTTAGTTGGATGTTTTTGGAAAAGGCTGCCAAGCCATCTTATTGAAACGTTAACAGAGGAACAGGGCAACCTGGAAAAAATGGTCATGTAAATACAGACCTATAAATATTGAGTTGTTCCTGTACTAGGCATTTCTGGGACAAGAAAGAACATATATTTTACTATAAGTCAGTGATGAGAAAACTATAGGGGTATAAACAGAATACTCATATAAACAGATAAGTAATTCTGTTCATGGAAGATGATTGTGTTTATTGGAGAAACTGGTAAGAAACAATCTGATAGGAAGACTTGAAAGTCTTCATGGAAAAAAACAAACACTGCAGAAGACAGTATTCTGTTGTTAATATTGATCATAATATTAATACCACTAAGGAAACATTACTTTTTGTAGAACTCACAAACTTTTTAAGAGTTAATAAATCAAGAAAAAGAGTTTATAAAAAGATTTAATCCTTAGGGCTGGGGATGTAGCTCAGTGGTAGAGCACTTCCCTAGCATGCCTAACGAACTAGTTCAATCTCCAGCACTGGGGGGAAAAAAAGTCCTAAAGAAAATCACACCATCATGAACTGAAAGTAGCAACTTTTTTTCATAGTGTACAGCACCATCTTTCATGTTCTCATCCCCAGAAAACCTCTTCCAGATTACCTTCTCTTATTGAAGCAAAAGTAACAGGTAGTCAGTAAAATCATAAGTAATTGTTTCCACAGTCAACATAAAATATAGGAATTAATGAAAAACTGTTTTCCTCATTTCTTTAAATATGCAGAAACCATGTAATGTAATCAAATTGGTTTGAGAACAATTTGTGTATTATAAAATGTTAATGTTTATTAGGCTAACATCTAAAGGTTAATTTTTTCTTTTAATTTAATAAACACTTATTTTAAATAGATCCTTAACTTTTTTTTTAATTTTTTTTTGTAGTTATAGATGGACAGAATGCCTTTATTTTATTTTTTTAAGAGAGAGTGAGAGAGGAGAGAGAGAATTTTTAATATTTATTTTTTAGTTCTCGGTGGACACAACATCTTTGTTGGTATGTGGTGCTGAGGATCGAACCCGGGCCGCACGCATGCCAGGCGAGCGCGCTACCGCTTGAGCCACATCCCCAGCCCCGATCCTTAACTTCTTTACACTATAGATAAGTAACTACAACTTTGCTGTGTACTCACTGAGGCTCTTTTTATTTGTATATATAACTGTGAATGGAGCTCATCCACACAAACTATCCTAGTACCTAAGGGCCCCTTGGGTGAGAGTAAGGATTAGTTGCTCTCCTCTTTCCTGAACTACTTTTATTTATGGCAATGTAACTGTAGCTACAAGTATACAATCCTAGATTCTGGGCACTTTTCAAAAATGGGATTCATTAAGTTCCACCTAAATGTAACCTTTTCACCATCGTTCTCATTATGCCTAAGTGTCTAGGCTTACCTACCAACCTTATTGGGGAAACGCTGGAGTTAAGGATGTGGAGGGCTTTTTCACACCAAGAAACCTCAATATTCTGTTTCGGAAGAACTGTCGACTTTGATGTGTTATATTACAGAAACCCGAACTGGGAGGATTAACCAAATAGCCCTTGGGTTTAAAAGCAGTTTGAAACCTCTTCTGGTCAGCCAGCTCAGTTCCAAAGTGGTGGGTAGAAATTTGTCTTTCGTTAATTCAATATGGCCTTCTTGCTGCAGTTCCAATTTCAATGTTTCATCAAAAAAAACCTTCCAGGGGCTGGGGATGTGGCTCAAGTGGTAGCGCGCTGGCCTGGCATGCGTGCGACCCGGTTTCAATCCTCAGCACCACATACAAACAAAGATGTTGTGCCCGCCGAAAACTAAAAAATAAAGATTAAAAAATTCTCTCTCTCTCTCTCTGTCTCTCACTCTCTCTTAAAAAAAAAAAAAAAAACCCTTCCATTCCATTTAGAAAAATATTTTAGACTTCTCACTACAACTAAACCACCTGCCCGCGGCATTTACATGCCATCCAGGTGCACCCTTGCTCAGCAAAGGGACGGAGAAGTGCAGGTGTTTTTGCAAAAACCTAGATTTCTTTTACCCAGGTACCTTCAGGGTACGTAAGAAAAACTTTAGGTTTTTCAAAAGGGCTGTCAATTCGTCAGGATCTTTTTATTCGGGACGACAAACAGAACTCTACATCCCCAGAGGAGCGAACGTTTCCCGGCTCCGGCCGCGCCCGGGCTAGTTCCCGCCCCAAGCCCCACCCACCGGGATTGAGGGTCGCTCTCTGGGTCACTGTAAGGAAGCTCCCGCCCCGCGGAAACTTCCTGCCCCGCGGAAACTTCCGTCCCTGGATCCAACGGGCTGCACTCTCCAAATCCCAGGGGCGGCCCCGGAAGTGACGCAGGGACGCGCCTTCCATTTTGTGGAACGCCAGAGCTGCTAAGTGCGTCAGTTGTCGAGAGACGTAGACGAGTTAAGTCCTGGTCTGCGGGGAGGCAGACGACTCCGTCGCAGACTACGGACCTCTCTGGGTCTCAGCTGCCAAAGATCCTGTCCGGTAGGTGAGTGGCTCACTTTGAGGGCAAGGCTTCTCGGATCGAGGCTTCTTCATGGCCGCTCAGGTCGCGAGTGGCTGGGGCTGCTCTCTTTGCGGAGGACGGCGTCTAATGAGCGCAGTTGATTGAGGTGGGCGCTGGGGCACGTCTCCCTTTTGGTATTGTTGGAGGGGTACTGAAGGTGGAAGGGCGGTCATGGTTCTAGTCCGTTTTACTGAGGGATTGCGCGCCCCTCCCTGCTACTGTTTGTCTTCATTACCCCGATCCTTCCTGTAGTGGGTCAGGGTGCCGTTAGGCCTTCTAGCAGGGTCTGCCTTTTCCCTGGGTACCGTTAGGCCTTCCCGTGAGTTGGCCCAGGGACTCCGGCACTGCGGTACCAGTCGAGGGGGAGCGAGAAGGGAATTTGGCTCACGCGCCTCTCCCCTGTCGCTTACTGTGCGGCCGCCATTTTGTGCTGCCTAGTGCCCGCCTGCTGCAGTCTGCGCAGGCTCAGCTGTGGCGTCGCGAGATTCCGGCTTCCACCCCCCGCTGTGACGCTCCTGGGTGGTGGCTACGCTTGCGCGGCCGGTCGCCATTGGGCTGGCCTTGCGGAGGGCGGGGTCGGCTCCGCCCGCACTTCTCGGCCTTTCCTAACTGCGGCAGATGGGAGGGGGCCCAAGAGCTGGGAGATTGTGCGGCTGCGCAGTTCAAGAATTGGCAGTGGGCGTTGCGGTTGCTGCGGTCTGGGATCAGGGAGGCGGGGGATCGTGTTGGCAGGCGAGATTTAATTTTTGTCTACGAGGGACCTGGCCTAATTAGAGGCACTGTTGGCAATCTTGTTTATAACATCCATAGGTAAACATTCTTATTTGAGTCATATGTTTGATCTCTTGGCCACTAATTGGTATTATTTCGATTGAATTATTTTTATTAACAGGAAATATTAGCCGGACATCATGAGTGGCTGTCGAGTGTTCATCGGGAGGCTAAACCCAGCGGCCAGGGAGAAAGATGTGGAAAGATTCTTCAAGGGTTATGGACGGATCAGAGATATTGATCTGAAAAGAGGTTTTGGTTTTGTGGTAAGTATTTAGAACTAGGTGAATTATCTGTTAAATAGTAGGTTTTTATTAGTACTGTTTTCACTCATAATGAACCCAGGTAGAATGCTTGTTTTCGGAAATGTTATACGCTTATTTATTTATTTTAAGAATTAAAACATCCTAATTGCTGTTTGGCTGAAAGCCACTCCCAGTCACCCCTTGGTTAGGTTTATTTGTATTGTTATGTTAAGATTACGCTTCCCATCCTGTCTTAGTATCTTTGATGCTTTAAATATGTTGTTGAATGCACATTTAAAGCTCCGTTTCTCTTATGCTTAAATTTTAGGAATTTGAGGATCCCAGGGATGCAGATGATGCTGTATATGAACTTGATGGGAAAGAACTTTGCAGTGAAAGGTGAGAATCTTAGTTTTATAATTGGCCCTGGAAAATAGAGCAGCTGGAATATTCTTTGAACTTGAGTATATATAAATGGAAGGTTTTTATTTATTTATTTTTTTCTTTCTTTAGGGTTACTATTGAACATGCTAGGGCACGATCCCGAGGTGGAAGAGGTAGAGGACGCTACTCTGACCGTTTTAGTAGTCGCAGACCTCGAAATGATAGACGGTATGTGGTGGTTGAATGGCTGCTTTGAACAGTTACTATAGGGGCAGTATTTACCTTTGGGGAAACATTAGCCATAAATGCTCTGGGACTTCTTTTCAGTCTGTGTTAAAGTGCTACTTCAGATTGATGAGTAATGAATCATAGAATAACACTTTATAATCATTTGAATAATTCGTCATGTCTGATTGTTTGAGCTTGTCCTGAGTTGAACACAAGAAATGCATTTGTCATGCACATTAACATTGCATTTCTTCTGTTGTGAATACTCATTTTTTTCCTCAGAAATGCTCCACCTGTAAGAACAGAAAATCGACTTATAGTTGAGAATTTATCCTCAAGAGTCAGCTGGCAGGTTTGTTGAAATACAGTTTTGAGTTATTTTAATGTGGCTTTTTTTAAAAAAATAAAGTTAATGGGTAGTTAATTTTTATTAATGTTTTATTAAAAGTAGTTTTATCTTTAATTAAATTAATGGATTTAATTTGTAATTTTAAATTTTAATTAAATGTAACTGGGGGATATTTCAAATTTTAATATGTGATCAAATGTAAATGTTTTGAGGATATTTTTTCTTGTTTTTTAAAATCAATTTTAACCAAATATTAAACCCTTTATTTGCCAGCCTATCTGTGTCGTTGGCCTTATGACGAGGAGTGCCTGTGGGTTATCCTAATCGTTGTCTTGGTCACTCTTGGTTGGGCCTGGTTGACTTTGCCAGTCAGCTCCTACAGTGATCAGTTGGCCACCTCTAGATCTGTGTTTGCCGGTCTAGACGTAATCGGTGCACTTATTGAAGTGCCAGGTTGCAGCGATCCCAGAGCGTTGATAACGTGATCTGATCCCTAAGTTGAGAGCTGTCTTCCTGTAACGCTTCCGAATAAGAGGTCCTGGTCGAAAAGAGTTGAAAGATACGAAATTAGGTGGTCGTTGGAATCCTGATCGCAGTAAAGTGGTCCTTGGTAACTGCACAAGAGTAGAACATGTCTGCATCGCCAGTAGTCTGCTAATAGGGAGGGCTGTGCGATTAAAGGCTTCCATCGATTGGGTAGTATCCTTCAAGTGGGTGGCGAAGAGCCAGTCGGGCATATGTCATGAAGGTTTCTCCGACCGATTAATGGTTTGCTGCTTGACTAGCCTAGGGAAATATTAATAAAGGTAAAGTAAACTTTTTTAATGACATATGGGGCACAAAATAACTGGTGTCTTGTAAATGTTCTGTTAAATATAAAACTTCTACTAGTCTTTACTTTAAAAATATGTACTGTTTCTTTTTTGTTTTTGTTTTTGTTTCTTGTTTGTTTTTTTTCCTTTTGTACTGAGCTCAATATAGACTAATACTACTTTAATGTTAAAAATCTGAATTTCCTCTAGCATTTTGCTTACAAGCAATATGCTATTTGTTTATTTCGTGCCCTGACATAATTTTTGAATTCTGATAGAATACAAGTGTGGTATATGCCATGTTTGTACTTTATCTAACAACTTCTCTTTCAGTAGTCTTGTTTTTATACCATGTGGTTGTTTGTGTGTCACTTTTCCTTTTCTTTGCTTGACACAATTGTCTTATGTTAAGGATCTCAAAGATTTCATGAGACAAGCTGGGGAAGTAACCTTTGCGGATGCACATCGACCTAAATTAAATGAAGGGTGAGTATGTACTAGAGATTATGTGAAAGTCTTTTGAAATATCCTGACAGATTTTACTGTGAACATGTTTGAGAACTTATGTAATTTGTACATGCTCTATTCTGATGGTTCTCCATCTGGGGCAGTTTTGCTTCCCAGGGGATAATTTCTGGAGACAGGTTTGGTTGTCACAACTGGTTGAGAGTGCTAAAGACCTCTAAACTGTAGAGGCCAGGCATGCTGCGAAACATGCAAAGAGTTTTCTGGCTCAGAATGTCAGCAGTGCCAAACTTTGCTACGCTATTGTCTGTCAGAAATTAGACCTAGGGGCTGGGATTGGGCTTAGCAGTAGAGTGCATGCCAAGCACATGCAAGGCCCTGGAATAAAGATATTTTGTCCAACTACAACTAAAAAGTAAATATTGGAAAAGAAAAAGACCTAACATAGGAATAGCAAAGTGTAACAGAGCAACTACTACTTACTTAGGTTGCTATATATAGTGCATGCGGCTATGGGGGGGTATGTGTCTTTTAAGATTTTTTTTCTTCATTTTAGGGTGGTTGAATTTGCCTCTTATGGTGATTTAAAGAATGCTATAGAAAAACTTTCTGGAAAGGAAATAAATGGGAGAAAAATCAAATTAATTGAAGGCAGCAAAAGGCACAGGTATCTTTAATATTTTTAAGTCATAAAGTTTTACTTAATGGGTTTGTTAGGGTGTGTCATGAAGGCTCATTCCCCACTTTCTTTCCCCTTTCTCACACTTTTCATAGTAGGTCAAGAAGCAGGTCTCGATCAAGGACCAGGAGTTCCTCTAGGTCACGGAGCCGATCTCGTTCCCGTAGTCGCAAGTCTTACAGCCGGTCAAGAAGCAGGAGCCGGAGCAGGAGCAAGTCCCGTTCAGTTAGTAGGTCTCCTGTGCCTGAGAAGAGCCAGAAACGTGGTTCTTCAAGTAGATCTAAGTCTCCAGCATCTGTGGATCGCCAGAGGTCCCGGTCCAGGTCCAGGTCCAGATCAGTTGACAGTGGCAATTAAACTGTAAATAACTTGCCCTGGGGGCCTTTTTTAAAAAAACAAACAAACAAAACACAAATTCCCAAACCATACTTGCTAAAAATTCTGGTAAGTATGTGCTTTTCTGTGGGGGTGGGATTTGGAGGGGGGTTGGGCTGGGCTGGATATCTTTGTAGATGTGGACCATCAAGGGGTTGTTGAAAACTAATTGTATTAAATGTCTTTTGATAAGCCTTCTGCTCACATTTTTGTGAATGTCTGAAGTATATAGTTTGTGTATATTGACAGAGCTCTTTTATAACTAAAGCAAATTTAATTTTTTTGTACTAGAAAAATTGAACATTTTAGTTCTTGGTTATTCAAATATGTTAATTCAGAATTAGTTTAATGCCTCAATTAAACTAATAGCTTTGGACACTTAAAAGAGCTCTAAATTTGCTTGTATATAAAGGCTTAATTTGAGTTTTCCTTGTTAGGGTCAAGGGTGTCCTCCCATCCACCCCATTAACAGCTGCAGGACACAGACACATTAAAGCAGCTGTTTGTTATTGATAATAAAATATTATAAAACACGTTTTGTCTTGTTTGTCTGAAGAAGTCCTATATTACTTGCTTTTTCCACTTTTCTATGTGTAATATGTTTTAAGACACAATACATTTAGAATCCTGGAGTAGTTTAGTATGGGTTTTTTTTTAATAGTATTTTTAAACATTTCCAGGCTAGTTTAAAAAGTCGAGAAGTCAATGAACTATTTAAATAATGCCTAAGTGATTTGACAGTTAATCTTGTGTCTATTCCTTCATGCTTTTCCTTTGTTGCTTGACTATTTGCATTTGTTTCTTATGCTAATAGTTTTAGGAGGATAATGTATTTGGGGAGCAAATTATAAAATCTAATGCCTGCCTTAAAGGTTTTAGTGCATAGGGCTGGTCAGAGATGATAGAAAGCTTATCAGTCAACATGAACATCCTGTTATTTTTAGTTCTGAAACATTGCTGTACAAGTGTAGGGGGAAACAATAGTGGAAACTACTTCAAGGCCAACATCCCATCTATTTTAAAATGTTGGGCACTTTACCTGAACCTTCAGACTCCTAAGTATAGGAAATGAGCTTTATTCTAGTATGGTCAAAGATTTAGTTTTAAGGTTTTTGGATGCTAGGCTAGACACTTATTTGGGGACACAGAAAAACATCTACTTAACTACAGTAGTAAGTGCTTACCAATATATTCACTGAATCTTAAGATTATAATACCACTCTATCAGGAAATTCAGGAACTTTGTCAACTGATCCAAGTAAGTGGTGGTGAAGTTATTAAAATCTAGGAAGTGTGGTTTCAGGGACTTCAGAATTTCCTGTTATTTCCTGCCCTTTTCCTTCGGGAAGGTGGAATTAGAAGTAGCAGAGAAAAAAATCAGACTTTGGTATCCCCAGATGTTGGAAGTCAGGAAGTAGGAATCTACTTTGGGGAATAGGTGTGAAGTTTGGTACCCTTCTCTTCTAGGTTTTAAGACTGGAACATTGAGATATAAAAATAATGTTCATTCTTTTAGTAGGCTGAGTCTGGGAAAACATTTGAGGGAACTGGAGTGGAAGCTAAAATTTTGGTTTCTGTATACAATTGCAGCCTGAAGTAATTTCACTTCCTCCCTTGGATTCTTCAGATGTACTTAGGCATTATGGTTAAATGTAATTGGATGTTACATGTGTCCCCTCCCACACAGAGAATTAGAAAGTAGAGGCTTGCTACTTTTAAGTGTTTGAGAGGGAATAAAATCTGATTTTAAGGGCTGGGGATGTGGCTCAAGTGGTAGCGTGCTCCGTGTGGCCCGGGTTCGATCCTCAGCACCACATACAAAGATGTTGTGTCCGCCGAGAACTAAAAATATTAAAATTCTCTTTAAAAAAAAAAAATCTGATTTTAAAATGGCAGGTAACTGGGTTATTTATGTTCCAAAAAGGGAATTTGAATTTTAAGTTTTATGACTTGAGAAGTTATAAGCACAGTGAGTGTAATGCTAAAAACAGTTTCAGAATCGGCCGTTGTGTGAGGCATGATATTACCTTAGTTTTTTGTGCTTATATTTCTGATCTTAATTCAAGAGTAACTTGAGGATAATACGTTTTAAGTCCAACCTTAATCTTTCTTAAAAGCTAAACATAACTTCTTGTTTCATTTCTTTGTTCTGGGTAGCTGTGTGTCCTAGGAGGTGTAATCAGCTAGATATAGGTGAGCTCCAGCCTATTGGTTATTAATCTTTTTTCAAAGGGGGGGAGAGAGAATTTATTTATTTTAGTTCTCGGCGGACACAACATCTTTGTTGGTATGTGGTGCTGAGGATCGAACCCGGGCCGCACGCATGCCAGGCGAGCACGCTACCGCTTGAGCCACATCCCAGCCCATGGTTATTAATCTTAATGTTTGTTTTCATTTAATACCCCAACAGCTTAAGTTTCTTTAGAAAAAAAATTAAGAGTATTTCAAATTTTTCTTCCAGTTGGGAAACCATTCTGACAGTAGTTCACAGTGTACCTCCAATGTGGGGGGTTACTTTATTCCACTGATGTGTCATGAGCTGATGGAATAGATTGTTAATGAAGTTCTCTGTTTTGACTTCACCTTGTTACAGCTTCTCACTACTGGTGGTCTTCACATACCTTTCAAATATCCACATTTCATTGTGAGTGTGAATGCTATTTTGAGTTTGCTTTGTTTTGCATTTTATGTCCACTTTTCCATGCTTGGTGTCACGACTATTCTCACGAAATATAATCCAAAAGATATCAAAGAGAAAGGAAATATGATCTTTTAGAACTTTTGTAGTGTACTAATTCTGCAGTGTTATTGAGCATTTATTTCCTTTTGGGTCAAAAAACTTGTTTTGAGTATTTGATTAATGGGTAAAACATGCCATTTATTGATTAGCCCCGAAATGGAGTTTTATGTGCTAATTAGGCACTGTGTTCAGAGGTCTAGGGCAAAAGGCAGATTATTTTTTGCCTTCATAGAGTTTATAGTCACTGAATAAGTCATTTTTTTAACCAGTACAAGCAGGGGATAGGCGAGTCTTCCTTCGTCCTGCAGACCAAGCCTTGATTCTGCTGAAGTGAATCTCCTCTTTGCAAGAAATGAGGTGGTTTGGAAGTGCTAGAGAAAGACAAGCCTGGTGTTTGTTTTGTTTTTGCTGCTCTGTGGTTGAGCACACTGGCTTTCTCAGTTGCCATCTGCCCAGAATCCAGGCTGCCGTGGGAAGGGCTAGGCTGTGCAAGGGGAGCACTCTTCCCCTTTGTGGACGCCATCTTCCTGAGCTCTCGAAATTGCTTCTTTTGTTGCAGCTGTATAGATCAGTTTTGTTTTCTCTGTAAAATCAAAAAGGGTTTAAGGGATGGTTGGGAGTACAATAATAATAAACGTTCATTTTGGGAAATAATACTTAGTACTGCTAGAGTTTATACGTTTATAATCTCTTATTTTTAATTTGACCTCTCATGATTCAAACTCCGAGGAAAGATTAGCTTTTTCCTCAGTCTTCCTAATGGTGGGTAGGTACTTACTAGTGATGGAATATCAAGATTTCATTTCTTCACCTCTAGCAACTTTGAACATAAAATAACAGGGGAGGTGGGTTTATTATGTCAGCAAGAATGGTTTGCATTCTGGAGGTAAAAGGGCAGGGAAGAGGAGCTTTAGGGAAATCTGACCAGGTCTTTTTGTCTCATTACTATTAAGGGTATAGGGTTCAATAACAAGCCTTTTTGTGACAGATTATTTACTCTGAGAAGAGCTGCTTGAGACTATTAGCTCCAAAGAGAAAGTACCACTGGGGGTCATTCCCAAGGTATACTGTGAGGAAGTTTCTTGAATATATAGACTATTGCCCCTTTAAGGGCATTCTACTCCTTTCTTAAACTAAAACTTTTAAGTCATATAGTTTTTTTTTGTTGTTTGTTTGTTTTTTTTTGTACTTGGAATTTAATTCTGGGGCACTTGACCACTGAGCCACATACCCAGACCTATTTTGTATTTGACAGGGTCTCAATTGTGGCGTGCCTCTCTGGCTTTGAACTCGATCCTCTTGCCTCAACCTGAAGCTGCTGAGATTACAGGCGTGTACCATGCCTGGCTCTCCCATACATTTTTTGGCAAGGTGGTTATCTTATTGGGCAAAAAAATCTTTGAGTTGTCAAACTTAAGATTGTTTTTCTACAACTCCACAGTAGTTTTGAACCAATGCTGATAAATGGTTCTGTGGTATGGTCAGCCCCCCTCCCCCTTTTTGGCTGTTTGAAAACAAAGGTTATATCTTAAGCTAATTGCAAAGGGAGAGAATCTGCATTTGCTAGTATGTAATATGAATTTTACCAGAGAAAGTTGAGTACTCTCCTCAGGTACCAAGCCCCAGGGCAAGAAAAATTTTTGATGAGAGAAATGAGGCAGGAGAATGAATTGGGTAAGTTATTGGAAAAAAGTATAGTGATGTTTAGGGTAAAATAAGTGAGATGTGTTATAAAGCAAGGTTGAGTTTTCTGCTTTAAAGATATTTGTAGGCCAGGATTCTAGCTCAGTTTTAGAAGTTTGCTTAACATGTAATTAGAACCTAGCATGGGAGTGGGGTGGCATTTAGGATTAAAATGCACACCAGGAGGAGATTCTGGGATTTTACTTTTTTTGGAGGTAGTGCTCTGAACAGGTGCCATGTTATCCAGTAGTGATCAGATTAAAGTATAAATCGTATTAAGTTTATTGTGATGGTTACTGTTTAACAGGCTTGCACTTACTGTGTAACCAGAGTTGATGGGTTCTGGATATAAGGGCTGCATTGCTTTAATGTGTTTTTCTCACATGGGGGTACCAGTGGTACAAAGGGTTCTGGTCTGGTCCCAGGACCTTGAAAACTCAATCCAAAAAAATACTGAAACTTCTTGAATTCTTGAAATAGACCTTTCACCAAATTATGTCTTACAACTATCTCTGTACAAAGCAGTTCTGTCCTATTTTCTCATACTGAGAAATGGTCTCCCTGCTTAGATAAAGCAGCCCATGTTGCACATCCAGTTTGGTTTTTCCAGCTAGAAGGCAGGCAGAGCATGCAGTTAATGGAAGCTACGTTGGCTCCTAAAAGATGCTGCTAGAAATGTGTTGAAGTCTCTGTTCCTATATAGGAGCAGAACTTGATGGGGGTTGATACTCACCCTTGGGAGGGTTGAATTTTTTGTAGCACCGGAAGACAATAATGAAGAGGAGCCCTTCACCAAGCTGGAAAATCATGTAGAGGAGAGGAAAGAAGAAAAGTGGCCCAATGACTTCAGGGGGAAAGGTCACGTTGAGGATGGTGGAACAGAGTTGAATGTTTTGGAATCCTGTCTCCATGCTGATGGTGCGTCTGCACCTATGAAGGAGAAGATGACAAAACAACTGTATTCACTCATAAGGGACATGAGGGCATGACTTTGGTGGTTCTCCCCCACTCCCAGATAACTGGGACCCTTTGCAATCTGATGGAAATCAGATATGTAGGGTGCATATTGATTTAAGAAAAATCAAATTGATGTGTCTGACCCAATCTGTGGAGGATGGTGCCTAGAAGATTCATTTAAGTTTTTAAGTACACATTGCTTTTGCAGGATTGCCAAATTTAAGTTTGGAGAAATCGCCTTGCTGGTGAGGGATGAGAGGAAGTTTTGAGTTGGTATCATTCACTGGCTTGTTAGGTCAAGTCTATAGGTCAGTTACATTTTCAACAGGTCATGGAAGAGTTTGTCTGAAATGCCTCGAGTTTTGCCTGGTTCCCAAGTTTGTGGCTTAGCATCTTTAAAACAAATACCCTAACTCAGGAAGATATTTTTTCACTTTTGCTTTCCATTTTACAGATTAGAGAATGGATGTTTACATATAATGAATACACATTCAAATTTATTGAATTCCAAGTGTTTTAAAATAGCCTTATAAAATAAAAGCACATTTTTTTTTTTTTTAAATGAGGGAGGCTACTGTGATGACATTTTAGTATGTGGCCATTTACTGTGATCTGCTTCGAGAAAATTGATGTCACTGGGCATTGATGGCCTTTTGGTTTGTGTTACATCTATAGTGATTTGTTAGTACAGCTTTTTAATTGGATAATTATTTTTTAATATTTACTTTTTAGTTGTAGTTGGACACAATACCTTTGTTTTGTTTATGTGGTGCTGAGAATCAAACCCAGCCCTTGCATGTGCTAGGTGAGCGCTCTACTGATGAGCCACAACCCCAGATCCTGGGTATTTTTAAAATTATTATTTTTTTTTTTTTAAAGAGAGAGAGGAGGGGGGGAGAGAGAGAATTTTCAATATTTATTTTTTAGTTTTCGGCGGACACAACATCTTTGTTGGTATGTGGTGCTGAGGCTCGAACCCGGGCCGCACGCATGCCAGGCGAGCGCGCTACTGCTTGAGCCACATCCCCAGCCCTTAAAATTATATTTATAATTTTTTTGTGTGTATGTTGGGGTATGTGCGCTAGTAATGATTACATTCCTTCATAAGCATTTGTTCCCAGGGCTAAAATGAGGGAAAGTCACTATAATATGTTGAATTGGGTGTCCTTGTTCCCAGTTACCCCAGGCCATTACTCTCTAGGGAATTCAGTAAGAGGTGGAATCTAGACTCTGGAGGGAGGGGCACTTAGCCATTAGGTGTTGCTGTTTGGATGATAGATGCATTTGGTGTCTAGGTTTAACTTAGGCCTCTAACCCATTCAGTAATTCTCCTGTTTGATACTTGTTTCTCAGTCCAGGGCTCTTTGTTCCTTTGGTGACTTTGAACATACAGCTAGGAAAATTCTTTGCCCAGATCCTTTCTTTTTGTACCAGGGATTGAACCCAGGGGCTCTAATACCTACCGTGCTTTGAGACAGAAGAGAGCAGAGAGAATGTAGCCTAGCAGGAAGCCAATAAAAGGCATCAGGGAGGAGACTGTCAGCAGGTGTGGTGTCATGGCATACATGATGCTCTTCCCTGTGTTGATGATGGAGAGGGCTGTGACGGCCACGCTGAATAAGAGAGAGATTATCATCCCTCCCTGGACAGAGGACAAGAAAAAAAAGTCACTGTGGGAGATAAGGATGGGGATTAGGAATGAAAAAGCATTTTTTACTAGAATATTGATATTTGAAGTGGAAAGGGGGAATATGAAAGATGTTTATTTTTAGACTTAACAATAGTTTGGATACTTGGAAAACAGAAACTTGACTAATAACTCTAATAAAACTCAGCTACAAATCTTTTTTTGACCCAGCTCTGGATGGCAGGTTTTCAATGAATGGCTGTAGTTTTGAGGACTTTTCAGGTCTCCTATAAAGTGGGTGGAGGGCCCATAGCTGTTCCAAGATTCCTCTGAGGGCAAGTGACATGTGATCTGTGACCATAGTACTGCTATAAATTCTCTGAGGTTTTACTCACTTCACTCTTCATCTGTCGTATTCCTGAAATGCTGGGAGTACATACACCACCACCTTTCCCCAGACTCCCTTTGGCTTCTTAAGTCAACTTGGCCTTAGTGCCTTCTGAACTCAGAGTTCTCCCAATCTTAGCTAAATCCTACTCTTCTTTATGGTCTGGCTAAAGCCCCTCTCCTCCAAGATGCCCCTATGAGCACTCCAGCTCTGAAAAATCATATCTCCTTACATTCTTCCAGTACCTGTTCTTATGCAGTTGTTGAATTTTAATATTTTAATTTTTAGTTTGAAACAATACCCTTATTTTATTTATTTTTATGTGGTGCCGAGGATTGAACCCAAGGTCTCGCACATGCTAGGTGAGTGCTCTACCGCCGAGCCACATCCCTAGCCTGAATTTTTTTTAAACATTTTTCAGTTGTAGGTGAACACAATATATTTTATTTTTAATGTGGTGTTGAGGATCAAACCCAGTGCCTCACGCATGCTAGGCAAGCACTCTACATCTGAGCCACAACCCCAGTCCCCATTTGTTGAATCTTATTTCTCTTGTGTTACTTTGTACAAATATCAAATTATGAAGACTGTCTTCAGAATATGCAGCATAAACTAGCATCTAGTAAGTAAGAGGAGCATAATGCAAATTTATTAGAATAATGGTTATGCCTTATACTTTTTTTTTGGTCTTCTAACTTCAAAAGTATTCGTGGGTACCTTATGATCCCATGAAATAAGAGTACCAAGCTTTTTTTTCCCCACCCTTTTTTTGTGTACCAGGGATTGAACCCAGGGGTACTTAATGACTGAGCGGCATCCCCACCCTTTTTAATTTTTTGAGATAGTCTTGCTAAGTTGCTCAGGCTGGCCTTGAACTTGCAATCTTCTTGCCTCAGCCTCCCAAGCCACTGGGATAACCTGTGTGTGCCACTACACCTGGTTCCACCCCCTTACCCTGCTTTTTAATAAGGAAACTCCTTGTTTGCATGAGTCTCTCTCAAAAGTCCATGCATGAAAAGCTCGGTCCCTAGGATGGTACAAATGGGAAGTGCTGTGGACATATAGGAAGTAGGGCATTATGGGAGATCCTTAGGTCATTGTGAATATACTCTTGAAGGGGACTGGAAACCTGGTCCATGTTTATGTGTGTTCTCTTTTCCACACCCACATTCTTCCTGTCACAAAATGTAAGCACTTGCTCCAACATTACTCATGCCATGACAAGCCACCCTCACTGGAGGACAGGGGGCTACCTGATCTTGGACTTGAGTCGATAGAACTGTGACCCGAAATAAACTGCTTTACTCCATAAGTAGCTTTGTGTGGTGGTGTTTCCTTCCCATGTTGTCCCACATTCTTACCTTCATAATATAAGGCACATATTTTGGCCATTTAGATTTGAGGATGATTCCTATGGTGCAAGGGATGAGAACCATGACCAATGATATCATAATGCCCTTATAGGGCACCTTATCCTCCAGGCTGCCATCATAGATCCCTTTGGAGTAGATATACAAGAGGAGAGGCATCATTCCCAGGGCAAAGAAGGTGGAGCAGGTGGTCATCACGATGCTGGGTGGAAGAGATGAAAAGAATCTGTTAACAGGCTTGTAGAATGTTGGCTATGTGCTCGGCACTATGCTAAGTGCTTTACAGTTCATTTCCTTAAGCAGTAAGCATACTATCTCTTTGGCTTTTAGGGAAGCTGATGACTAGAAAAAAATTGTGACTTGCCTCAACTCAAATAGTGACAGGTAGAATTTGAATCCAGATCCTTGCAACTACATTTGTCCTATGTGCTTCACTGAGAAAGGGGTCATACCAATTCTATCTATAATAGGAATTCTTGCTTTGAGCATCCACCATATGCACAACCCATTTTGAATATAGCTGATTTCCATCACCCTGACTATAGCATATAGGATCATGGAGTAGCAATCTGGTACAGTTGCTATAGGCTTAGAGCTAGGGAATAGCTGGTTAAGAGTAGCTTTGTCCAGCAGAAAATATGGATCAACAAGTGCACTTTACCTGTTGGGGAATGTGAGACAGTGGTCTTTGGGAATAGGTGGCATGGGAGTAGAGGCAAAAAAAAAAAAAAAAAAAAAAAAAAAAAATATATATATATATATATATATATATGAATGATTAGAAGGCTATAAGAAATAGAAGCAAATCAGAAACAATAATTTGAAGGTCTATACTAGTGGAGCAAGAGAAGAGGCCCCCATCACTCAGATTAAAAAGAATTTCATAGATGCAGAGCTAACAACAAAATTCAGTGTTTTAAAAAAATTTATTATACTAGCAACAAGGGAAATTCCCAACTCTATAGTAAACATTAAACTTGATGGTGAAATAAGGACTTAATATCAAAAAGGAAAAAAGCAACAGTATTATCACTTTTTAAATTATACTATATATAGACCCTCTCTGGCACAGCAAAACAAATAGAATAAATAGGGATGGGAAAAGAAGAAACAAAACTTTTATTAATATTTTGTCAATAACAGGATTATTCATAGAGAAAAATTTCCATTGTAACTAGCAAGAGAATCCACAGGTTCTAAATACATTCATAATATTAAAAAATGGGACCCAAGATACCAATAACAAATAGGTAATTTTTTAAAAATGCCATTAATCAAACGGAGTTCACATTACCTGTACTCTCCTATCACCAAGCTAATCTCATCAAAATTCTAAAATGTGCTGGCTTTTTCCCCCATGAGATAGGACAGACCACACTCCCATCCTAGGAAGGAATTGTTCAGCTGGTTACCCCTCTCAAAAGGAGTATCACTGTAATGTCCCAGCCACTTTTTAAAGATAAAACTGATATCCTACATGAGTAACAAAAGAGCCAGCCTACTTGAATGTTTATGTGCTATAATCAACATTAGCCTGACCAATAGTGGTCACTGAACAATCCACTAAAAATGGTAATAATTGTCAAGTACTGCTAAAATATTAACTATTGCTTTTCTTTTTTTAATCAATTTTTTTTAATTTTTTAATATTTATTTATTTATTTTAGTTTTCGGCGGACACAACATCTTTGTTTGTATGTGGTGCTGAGGATCGAACCTGGGCCGCATGCATGCCAGGCGAGCGCGCTACCGCTTGAGCCACATCCCCAGCCCTAACTATTGCTTTTCTAAGAAGAAAAGTATCCCTTTTCTTTATTCTTTGGTATCTACAAACAGCATCAAGGCTAATGGTTTTCACTTAGTCCTCTTTACATTGCTGCCCTTATTCATCTTCTCCTCTATTTCTTTATAGTCTAGAGCTAAGATTCATTTTATTACTGCCCTTCCCCTATGTCTATTTCTGAGAAGTCTAGCTGTCACTCATTCTGCTGCGGCCTCACATGGCCAGGTCATGGCCCCAGGTATTCTGCTGAAGAGGTCCCAGCTAAAGGCCAAAGGCTTACAATGGCCAGCAAGGCCCTACCTGGTGTGCACCCCACA
This sequence comes from Spermophilus citellus, assembly GCF_964194105.1. Lineage (NCBI taxonomy): Eukaryota > Metazoa > Chordata > Mammalia > Rodentia > Sciuridae > Spermophilus > Spermophilus citellus. Next base: position 164,835,186 of record NC_138185.1, read on the forward strand.
CCCCACTTACTTCCCAATGGCACCTTCTATTCACTACTCCTGCTCCAGTCTCCCTGGCGTCTTTGGGCTTCTCAAACAAGACCTTCAACCTCTTGTTTAAGACCATTAATCCTTTATTTTCCTTTGTCTGAAAATTTTCACCCCCTACATCCTAAGGCCAACTCTCTTACTCTTGGCAAGGCTTTGCCCAGACACTCTCAATGAAGCTCCCAGACCCCTAACCAAGCTTTTTAAAATTTCCACCACCCACACCCACACTTCTGATCCCTTTTACCTAACTCTATTTGCTCTTTCCCCGTAGCACTCTTTGATTTCTATTTTACTTGTTTACTATGCTTATTGTTTATTTTCTGGTCTCTCTCCTCTATTATGTAAGCTCACAAGGGCTGGGCCTTGGTCTGTTGTTTATAGATGTATCCCCTAGAACAATTCCTGCCTCAGGGAATATTTGTTTAATGACTATGAAAGTCAGGGCTTGGTTAGTTTTATGTTGATCCAAGTGACAGACTGAAGACCTCAGTGGGAGTAGATGGGCCACAGGTCCTGGACACTGGGGGAGTATTTACCTGGGAGATGACTGAGGTGGGCATTGCTCCAACCGAGTCCCTGAAAATCCTACTGGTTGCTTTTTGTCTGAGATGGGCTTCATTATAGTACTCTCTCAGTCTCCCCATTTTTCAACTACACTTTTCAACTGTTCACCCATTCTTTTCTCTCTCTTGCCTCAGCTTCTTCCCTGTTCTGGAACTCATTTCAAATTAGATCTATCAAATGTTAAAGCTGAAAGAAACCAAAGAAGACATCACTTACATGTTTAGTGTGGAACTAAAACTTGCTTTGGGGGACTTTTTTATCCCTGACCTTCTCACTGAACAAATACTATTACTAATAAAATTCCTCCAAGTACAAAAAAAAAATGCCATTAATCATATTCACAAAAACGAAATACTTAGATCTAAAAGAGATGTAAGATCTATTTTTTTGAGATATAAGGTCTTTATAGAAGAAATAAAACTTCATAGATATGAAGAAGACCTAAGGCAAAGAAAAGCTACACCATATTTGTTGTTGGGGAAGATTCAATATAAGGGGCTGAGGCTGTAGCTCAGTGGTAAAGTGCTTGCCTCCTATGTGTGAGGCACTGGGTTCAATCCTCAGCACCACATAAAAATAAATAAAGATACTGTGTGTTCATCTACAACTAAAAAAAAACATTTTAAAAAAGATTCAATATAAAAATGGATTCTAAATTTCTGTGTAAAGATTATGCAAATCAAAATTCACCCAATTTTATTTTTGAGGGGTTGGTACTGAGGATTGAACTCAGCCACTCTACCACTGAGCTATATTCCCAGTCCTTTTTCTAGGTTTACTTTTTAATTTGAGGCAGGCAGGATTTAAGTTATTGGGTTTGGCCTTAAACTTTCAATCCTACTGCCTCAGCCTCGCTAGTTGCTGGGATTACAGGATTGAGCCACCATGTCCAACTCAAGAAATTTTTTAGTAAACTTGAAAGCTTATTATAAAATTCAGGTGAAAACATAAAAGGCAGCTGGGTGCAGTGGTACACACCTAATCCCAGCAACTTAGGAGGCTGAGGCTCACAAGTTCAAGGCCACGAGGCTCTGTCTCAAAAAATAAAAAGGGTTAGGGATATGGCTCAGTGGTAAAATGTCCCTGGATTCAATCCCCAGTAAGGGGTGGGGGGAGTAAAAAGCTCAGAGTAGCTAGCATTTTCAAGAATAATGTATGGAGGTGCTGGGGTCATAGCTCCATGGTAGAATACTAGGCAAGCACTTGGGAGGGACTGGGTTTGATCCTCAGCACCACATAAAAAATACAGTAAAAATGTATTGTGTCCATCTACATCTAAAAAATTTTTTAAAAAAGAATAGGTGGACAACATTTGAGATATCAAGACAATTTGATTGTAATTAGGAAAATGTGGTAGTGAGGCAAGACTAGCCATATTAACCAATAAGAGATTCCAAATACAAAGTTATGATATGTAATAAGAGAGGTAGCATTATATAATTACTGGGAAAAATTCAGTGGTGCTGGGAATTTATTCATGTGAAAAAATAGATCATATCACACATAAAAATAAATTCTAGGTTGATTGAAGATCTCCACATGAAAAGCAAAAATTGAAAACTTTTCAAAGAAATTTAGAGAACCTTCGTCACTTTGCAGATAGCATAGGCAGTTCCTTAAACTCAGAAATTTAAACGATCAAGAAAAAATAAAAATGGCAAATTTGACTAAGTTAGAGTAAGCAATCTTTTTAAGACATCAAGCCTCAAACAGTGAATAGACTTTCACCATATATAAATGACTTTGATAGTTTAAAAATACACTAAAACAATCCTATAGATAAACAAGCAAAGCCCATAACATTTCCAGAAGAGGTACACAAACGGCCAATAAATACATGGAAAGCTGCCAGGTCTCCCATGAAATCAAATTTAAAATCACCGTGATCGATTTCATACTCCTCAGTTGGCAATACTTAAAACGTCTGATAATTCCAAACATAAAGATAGGAACAAACAGGGATCCTAATGAAGTACGAAATGAAGCAATTACATTTGCTATAGAATTGTGAGTCCTCAGCCCAGCAGCAGTCTAGCTTTTATTACATATCTTCTCACCTGGGAGCAAGGGACCATCCACAAGACTGTCCACCGAAGCAGTGGATGAAATCTGCAGACATGTCTGACTACAGAATGGATCAACTCAAGCAAATTTAAATGCAATAGTTATTTCACATACATGCCTGTTTCTCAAAACAAGTTGTCAAATGATGACAGTTAATATAAAATTTAAAACATGCAAATACAGCAGTATGTTTTATTTATGGATATCTAACATGTGATAAAGATCCCAGGAGATGCAGAACACTAAATCCCAGCAGGTGTTTCCTTTGGAGAACAAGGGAATGAGATGGGGGAGGGACATGTGGTGACTTCAGTGCTGGCTTTTGATTTTTGTGAAAAAACAACTTGCAACTTGTGTGTTTGCTGTCCTAGAGTAGAGAAGTCATGCTTACTTTGGCTTGGTGTGTCAGATTTTGAAGTTTGCTCTGGGACATGCCGTACCTTATCTCATGGCATCCTCTTCTCTTATTTCATGGTATGTGGGAGTCATGTTCCCAGACCCTGGGGTACTTGATCCATGTGCACAGTGACTGGGGGCTAGTCAGAGACATCCATCTCCTAACCTGCTGATTTCTGTAATTGTTGTGATCCTCAGTTTATCTTGAGGGACACGGTTGGGAGATAACTTCCAGATTCTAGTTTCCACAATGATAACACTGTGGCCTGGCTGCCTCTTGGAGAAAAGGTACATTTGGTTTATCTTTTTCCTTTCTGCTTCCGCTCTCAGAGCACTGCATAGTCCCTGCTTTGGATATCTGTACACCATGTTTGAGAAGCTGGTTTTGAGCACCTGTCTATGGAGAGCTCAGAGGCAGAAGCTGAGGGAGATGTGAGGGGACCCACCAGTCCTATGGTGAAGAGGGAAACTTTCAGGAACCCCAGTGGCTTCCATCTTGTCTTGGTTAGTCTTCTACATTATGGGAATCCTTGGCTTGTGCCTAAGCCTGCTGCCCCACCGCCATTTGCTCTAGTTTCCTCTGTAGGCCCTGTGGGATGAGGGAAGCAGTTGAGCTTGAGGGACAGCAAGGGCAGTCAAAAGAGACCTGTTCCTGCTGACATTCTCTTCTCTGTTCTGCACAAACCAATGCCACTTCAACTTGGAGGGCATTTTCTCTTGCCTGTGTGACCTCCAGGAAGAAGCTGTATCGAGGAATTCACCTGATGGCCTAAGTCTCTTGTGACAGCAGGCTGCTTCAGACTCACCCCAGCTGGAGGCAGAATAACCAGGAGAGAAACCTGGACTGGTTCTATATGCAACTTTCCACAATTTGGGGGAAACCTATGGCAGTTTTCCAGACTTCAGATTCCTCATGTGTAAACCTCTAAGTGGGACACAGTAATGTTGGGCTGAGTGAGTGCTCTCAAATTGGGCTTTGGAGCTACATTTGGTCCTTAGACATATATTGTTTAGTTTCAGACAAATTTGAATAAGTTGCTGATGTTTAAAAATTTGAAGATTCCACATAAAAATGGAGATTCTACCTTCTCTTGAAAAGCAGGAAGTTGTGACAGCAGTAGGTTCAGCTCCCATAGGCTTACATCTGAGCAGAGGGCCCTATGCCTTTGAGGCTGGCAGGCCATGAACCATCTTGTTTATGAACATGCTGGCCCTGAAGATATTTGAGTCAAAGCACAGGCCCTGGAGCCACCCAGACTTTCAATAAATATTTTATCCATAGGCCAGATCTAAGACTCAAGTTTCCTCATCTTTATACGTGGCTATTAGAGCAGCCCCACCCAGGCATTGAGCATATCATGTACTTATCCAGTGTCTAGTGCAGATTTTTATTTTATTCTTAATATCATTGTCATTATAATACATGTAACAATACGTCCCGGATGAACTCAAACTGAAATTTGAAGTCTGGCAGCAAGTAACAGCAGATGGCAATATTCATGCTCCACCAGTGGGGTCTAAGGCATGGTTTAATGAGCATGTGAGGTTTGTTTATGGACAAGGGACTTTATGACAGAACGTGGCAGTCCCAGAGGAGTGTTATCTCTCCTGGGGTCTAGGGAGAAGTGACAGTCTCAGGTGCCTGGGCAAGGAGGCTGAGCAGGAAAGCAGATGGGTCATGTTCTTGAGTCACTAGAGGCTTGTCGTGGTGGAGGTCTCAAACCACGGAAGTGCAGGTATTGGTGGAAGGCCTCATTAGCATGGTTGATGAGGCTGGGACATCTGGTCACTTACATTTTTAAAAACTTGTCCATTGTCCTTCACACTGTCACCTCTGCTTTGCTTCTCCCACAGACACATCAATCCCTCTGAGCAGCTTTCCCTGACATCTGATTTTTGCATTCTTTTTAAAGTATTTAAGGTATAATAGTCTGGGTTTCTTGGAACACAGATGCTGCACCAAGTTTTGTTCATAGGCCAGATCAAAGACCCATCAGCTTGTTTTGCTGCAGGAAGGTTTGCATTAGGTGGAGAGAAGAAATTTTCTCATAGTGAGGTTGTTTAACATCAAAATATATTCCCAAGGGATCCTGTACAAGCTGAATTCCTAGTGTCTTTCTCCCTATCCACTACCTCAGGGAAGGTTGAATCTTGTGGTAGAGAGCCCGGGGCTTCTCAGAGTGCAGGTCTTGGTAAACCCCAACTCTTGCTCTAGGCTTTTTCATTTAAAAATCTGTCCCAAAGAGGGCTGGGGGTGTAGATCAGTGGTAGAGCACTTGCCTAGCATACCCAAAGCCCCAGCACTGCTAAAATTAAATAAATAATAATTTAAAAATCTGTCCCATAGACTGAGGGGACATAGTTCAGTTGGTAGTTCACGTGAACAGCCCTGGGTTTGATTTCCAGCACAGCAACAACAACAACAACAACAACAACAATTCAAAAATCCAACTGCCGCAGTGTCACTTTGTACTACCTGGAGGGAATTTTTTTACGTGGTTAGTTTTTTTGTTTTTTATTAGTGAGGACTAAACCCAGGGCTTTGCATACACTTGGCAAGAACTCTACCACTGAGCTATACCCCAGTCCAACTTGGTTAGTTTTCTTAGTTCAGCTGAGGGGAGGGTGCTCACAGACACAAGCAGGTGGACTTTGTCTGGCATTGGATAATGTCTCCAATGAAGACTGAATCAGAGGAAATTGGCTTGAGACTCAGACTTAGATAAAAGAGAGAGCTTCTGTTGATGAGCTTTGTTGACCCAGCTCAGTCTTGTGGTCTGAGATGGCCTCCTCTGGAAGGTGCATAAGGCTAGAGTCTCACCTGTTTGGAAGGACAGGTACTCCCAGCCCCCTTGTGCCTTCTAAGAGAGGGCTCCTGCTGACTTCTGTTCAGTCTGCTTTGGGCCACAAATGCTGCTTGTCTTCCCCTACCAGTGAGGCTGAGGTGGGGCCTGCCATAACCTGGGCAGGCTTGGGGAAGTCACATTCTACCATACCTGGTTGTGCCTTTGCCTGGAAGCATCGATGCATCTGATAGGGAGATGAGGGATTCCATTCTTTCCTTCCTTCCTTCCTCCCTCCCTCCCTCCCTCCCTTCCCTCTTCCTTCCCTCCATCCCTCCCTCCCTCCTTTCTTTCTTTCTTGTGTTGGTACTGGGGATTGAACCCAGAGGTGCTCTCCCACTGAGCTACATCCCCAGCCCTTCTATTTGTTTTTATTTGAGACAGGGTCTGAAGTTGGCCTTGAACTTGAGATCCTCCTGACTCAGCCTTTGGAGTTCTGACATTACAGGTGTGTCTCCCCATGCTCAGCTTCTGGGTTGATGGATCTTTAAAAGAAGATATCTCAGATGCTCAGACACTTGGAAACACCTTTGGAATTCTTGTCTACTCTACAGGAATTTGAGGTGCTTATTTGGTTCCAAGTCACCTTGAAATCCCTGGCAATATTTAGAACCCATCACACCTCCTTTCAGATCTTCTGTTTCAGAGTCGACAATACCCCCCCACACCCAGTTAGGTTGGTAAAGTTCTACAGAGGCTCTTTGGTAGAAATCAGTGCTCCTTTAAGGCAATCCTTGTGTCCCACTTGAGATACCTCTGGGAGTGCAGAGGTCTCAGAATAATCCTCGACCAGCTGGCCCCTTTGGCCTGGTGTTTAAACCAAGGTGGTCCCCAGTCCCTTCCCCGAACCCAGCATAAGCTCTTGGCAATAAATGCCATGACCCTCCCCCCAACATCCACAGCCCCCACTCCCTCCCTTTCCTGGCTTTACCCAGCTCTTCCCCTTGATTGTGACATTCCTACAGTGGCCCCGTTCCATGATGATCCCACTTTAGCCCTAGTCCTACCTGAGGTTCATGTCCCCCTTCACAGCCAGACTGAAGACGTTGGACAGGTTCCCTCCAGGTGAGCAGCCACAAATCAGGATTGCCAGTGCCTCAATGTTGTTCAACTGGAAGACCTTCCCCAGCACAAAAGCAGTGAGGGGCATGATGCCATACTGGGCCACCATGGCGATGGCCAGCCCCTTAGGCTTCAACAAGTGAGCCTTGATCTTGCTGAACTCCATGGTGCAGCCCAGAGAGAGCATGATGATGAGCAGCATGAACACCAGGATGATGCTCAGTGCCAGGTCCGTGGGGCGCTTGCCAAAGTTGGGCGGCAGGGAGAAGTTGAAGGGAACAGACACGTTGTACACCTCCATCCTTCTGGGAGGCAGCGGAAGACTACCCTTGTTCCACTGATGCCTCCCTTCCTTGTTCAGTCCTTGCTGGATGCCTTCTTTAATCCCGTATCAGGACAGAGTTTCTGAACAAAATATAGCTCTGGGCAAATAGAAAGATGATGCAACTAGTGGACCTGTTTCCTGGTAGTGGCCTTAAAGGGAAGAGAGCCCAGCCTTTTCTGCTTGGCTTTCCCTACTGTCCCGAGTGCTCCGATCTCTGCAGCTTTCTGGGTGCCATTCACTCACCTCCCTTACCACTTGGCCGCTGCTGGATGGAGGGCTTTTTCCCTCTCCTTTGCCCTCCACTGAGCATGGCTTGCTACTATTCTGTCCCTGGGGACCAGTCCCGGCCCAGCGCCCACCCAAGCCTATCCCTTTGCCTTCCCTGTGCTCCTGGTTCCAGCTTAATCGGTTGGGGAAGGTACCCTCCCCATGCCCAGCAGGTTGCCATTTGTTGTGTTGCCTTTGGTTCCTGGATGGAGATGGTATAGCCTAAGGGGCTGTAGGACAGGGTAGGGGCAGGTGGTATCACTGGCCTCCAGGACAGGATGTAACCATGACCCTCCTCTTGGCAGACAAGAATATCGTGTCCTTCTTGCCTGTGTCTTATCCTCAAACTTGCACTTGTGGGTCCCAAGGGGCACGTTGGCATCCCCTGCGATGCAATGCTTACTTCTGGAGGAAAGAACTTGCTTCGGATGGCGCTGGCTCTTGGAAGCTTGGAGGCTCTTTCCCCAAAGGGAAAGCTCCCTGGCTTCAGAGAGTAGTCTGTGTCTGAGGAGCCCCATTGCTTGGGAAACTTGCTGAGAAAAAAGCAAGAGTACACAGCCTTTTCTTTCTGATTTCCTGAGGCTCTGCTTTTGCACTGGGTCTGTGTCTCAGCACACAGTGGCAGAGAGAGGCAGGCACGAATGTCCTGAGCCTCACATCTTCCTTCCATCCTTGCTGAAGGGGTGGGACAGGTTTCATATCTACTGCATCACGTCCACAAGGAGGCTGCTTGAAGTTGTGCAATGCTCAGAATGTATACTGAGGCCAAGGGTGTCATGCTCTTGAAGCCCCTTTCCCTCTTAGAGACGCTCATATTAATGATTTCCTGGTGCTAGAGTTGAACTGGTCTCAAGGGGAAGGAAGGCAGAGGGATGTGTGGTGCCTGGAAGGCAGGTGGCAGGAACCCAAAGTAGGCTGCTTTCTTCTCCTGGAGAGGAGAACTGCCTGTCCCCTCAGAGCTGCCTGGGGAGAATATCAGCTGAGTGATGGAACTATGGGAGGATAAAAACCTTGTAATCCATTATAAAAACACTTGGGGACCTTATGGTCCATATGAAGCCACCTGGGGACAGAGGATACACATGCAAAGCAGACATTCATGAGGGTGGGGCCACATGGGGCTGCCATATGCAGTTGTACAGGCTTTGACAGCCCAGTGCAGGGCTTAGCATTTACACAGACATCCTGTTCAACCCTACATGGGGCCCTGAGGCCGAAGAAAGGCAATTTTCACATATCTGCCTGATGCCCAAGGGGACAAGGAATGATCCATCAACATTGGGATATGTCTATTGATCATATTGTTCATATAAATAGAGCAGGGATCCCATAATATATCCATAAACTGGATTCTAAGCTATCTAGTGTCCACCAACAGTTCCTCTTCGCCTTTTCTCAGAATCACAAAATTTTCCTATGTCTTGCTGTGACCTTTGCCCTTTGGGAAACACCGTCTTTCCCTGGTTACCCCTCTTTCTACTCCTCTCCTACCAATTCTGTTCCTAGCAATGTGCCTTTGTAGAGAACGGAAAAATCTCTTCTAAAGAGCTGATGACATCCATTCTTTTCTGTACCTACTCTGATTTCATAAAAATTTAGGGGATAAGGGGATCTCTTGTGTTATATTAATACATACACAGAACTCTGTGACTTCATTTCTTATTTAGTCCTCAGAAAAATGTTGTGAAACAGTTACTACGACTAGTCTTATTTTATAGATGAGGAGGAAGGAAAAGGCTCAAAGATATTACATTTTAAAAATTGTTTTAATTTTTGGTATAAGGGATTGAACTCAGGGGCACTTAACCACTGGGCTACAACCCCAGCCTTTTTAAATTTTTTTTTCTTTTTTGCAGTTGTAGATAGATACAATACCTTTACTTTATTTATTTATCTTTATGTGGTGCTGAGGATCAAACCCAGGGCCTTACACAGACTAGGCAAGCGCTCTACCACTAAGCCACAACCTTAGCTCCCCCAGCCCTATTTTGTATTTTATTTAGAGATAGGTTCCCACTGTGTTGTTGAGTGCCTTGCTAAATTGCTGAGGGCGGATTTGAATCCACAATCCTCCTGCCTCAGCCTCCTGAGCTGCTGCAATTACAGATATGCGCCACCACACCCTGCACAGAGACATTATTTAATTGCCCCAATTCATACAACTGGGTGGTAGACCTGGTATTCATACCCTGGCTCCATGCCCCACTTCCACCTCATCTTCCTAGTTACCTAGGGTTTTTTTTTTTGATACCAGGGAACCCAGGGGCACTTAACCACTGAGACACATCCCCGGTTCTCATTCTCTCTCTCTCTCTCTCTCCCTCTCTCTCTCTCTCTCTCTTTTAATATTTATTTTTTAGTTGTAGTTGGGCACATTATTTATTTATTTTTATGTTGTATTGAAGATTAAACCCAGGGCCTTGCACATGCTAGGCAAGTGCTCTATCACTGAGCCACAACCCCAGTCCCCCAGTTCTTTTTTTATTTTTATCTTGAGACGGTCTCGCTAAGTTGCTCAGTGCCTTGCTAAGTTGCTATGGCTGGATTTGAACATGTGATCCTCCTGCCTTATCCTCCCAAGTCACTAAGATTACAAATGTATGCCCCCTATGCCAGGCAGTTACCTTGCTTTTTGATATCTGAGAATTTGAATGGAAAAGTCTCTCTGATTACATATTTGTTCCATTTAAGCCTCAACTGCTTCTTTCAAGCAACATGTCACCAAACAATTTCATGGGGTAGTAGTAGCCAAGTGAATTTACTATAGTGGCTTGAGCTTCAGCTTTGGCCAAATGGAAACACTTCCCCATATCTTGCAGCCACCATGATGTTGATGCCCAAGAAGAACTGAGCCACCATTTCTGAACCCCTTTTTAAGGAGCGGGTGATGTTAGTTAAAAAGGATGTCCATGTTCTGTTGCACCTGGAGCTATCAGACAGGAATGTGCCTAGCCTTCATTCATGAAGACCACACAGTCTATCTGGTCTCAAGGCTACTTAAGGAACAGTTTGCTGGAGACCTTTCTACTGGTACTTTACCAGAGAGGTATCATGTATGTCCATGATGATCTCCACTGCCCCTGAGATCCTGCCTGTATCCTGGCAGGGCTTAGCCAAATGTCTGGAGGGTGAATGACCTATAAGAACCCATAAGAGGGGAATTCAGCAGAGACTCCCACAGAGTGCCATGTCCTCTGGTGCAGACAAGAAACCTGAAGCTTCAGCTGGCGCGGTAGTGCACACCTGTAATCCCAGTGGCTCTGGAGGTTGAGACAGGAGGATCGTGAGTTCAAATCCAGCCACAGCAAAAATCGAGGTACTAAGCAATTTAGTGAGACCCTGTCTCTAAATAAAATACCAGATAGGTCTGGGATGTGACTCAGTACATGAGTGCCCCTGAATTTAATCCCTGGTACCCCTCCAAAAAAAAAAAAAAAAAAAAAAAGAAAGCTGAAGCTGGGCCTAGGGTAGCAGCTGAGTTCCTGTTCAGAGGTGGATTTGGTTGTAGACATGGTTATCCACTTCAGTAAAGTTGGAGGAGATTATTTTGTGCTGAATAAACTTAAAGCCAGGAGCACTGAAAAAAAATATTTAATTGGCCATTTCCCATGACCCCCAAATTCCACTTGTAGAAAATCATCCTGCAGAAGTATCTGAGTGCTTCAGAAGGATTTATGCAGAGGGATCTCATTCTGCATTGCTTGCAATAGAGAAATACTGGGAACAACCTAAATGTCAATCACAAGGTGATTGGTGATGGCCCATTTACAAACATTCTAAAACATGTGGCAGTGACTTTGTGGTACTGAAGTAATTGTAGAGCTGGGCATGGTGGAGCATGGTGCTGCTTGCTTGTAATCCTAGTAACTCGGAAGACTGCATCAGGGGGATGGAAGGTTCAAAGCCAACCTCAGCAACTTAGTGAGGTCCTAAGCAACTCAGCAAGACCCTGTGTCTAAATAAAATATATTTAAAAAAAAGCTAGGGATGTGGCTTTGTGGTTAAACACCCCTGGGTTCAATCTCTAGTACCTAAATACATAAATATAGGAGCTGTGGGAATTAGCATTTCCTTCTTCTTTTCCTGGAAATTATTCAAAAGCAACAAGAAAAATGTGGGGGATAGGCAAGATTGTTTTCGTGTGTGAAATGAGAGGAAAATATAATTTGCAGATTCTGGGATATATGAAAAGCTGCCAAAGTGCCTGTCACCAGGCAGAGATTGCAAAAGAGAAAGGGGCAGGGTAAGGAGGGGTGGAACAGAATGAGAGGTCTCCCAGGGGCAGATGTTGGAAATTTCCAGGAATATATACACCTCCACGAGGTGGAGGATGTCACCTCCAGTGCAAAAGTGATCTCCCTCTTTTTTTAAATTTATTTTTAATTTTTTTTATTGGTTGTTCAAAACATTACAAAGCTCTTGACATATTTCATACATTAGATTCAAGTGGGTTATGAACTCCCATTTTTACTCCAAATATAGATTGCAGAATCACATCAGTTACACATCCACATTTTTACATAATGCCCTATTAGTAACTGTTGTAATCTGCTACCTTTCTTATCCTCTACTATCCCCCCTCCCCTTCCCTCACATCTTCTCTCTCTACCCCATCTACTGTAATTCATTTCTCTCCTTGTTTATTTTCCCATTCCCCTCACAACCTCTTATATGTAATTTTGTATAACAATGAGGGTCTCCCTCCATTTCCATGCAATTTCCCTTTTCTCTCCCTTTCCCTCCCACCTCATGTCTATGTTTAATGTTAATCTTTTCCTCCTGCTCTTCCTCCCTGCTCTGTTCATAGTTGCTCTCATTATATCAAAGAAGACATTTGGTATTTGTTTTTTAGGGATTGGCTAGCTTCACTAAGCATAATCTGCTCTAGTGCCATCCATTTCCCTGCAAATTCCATAATTTTGTCATTTTTTAGTGCTGCGTAATATGCCATGGTGTATAAATGCCACATTTTTTTTATCCATTCATCTATTGAAGGGCATCTGGGTTGGTTCCACAGTCTAGCAATTGTGAATTGTGCTGCTATGAACATCGATGTGGCAGTATCCCTGTAGTATGCTCTTTTAAGGTCTTCAGGGAATAGTCCAAGAAGGGCAATAGCTGGGTCAAATGGTGGTTCCATTCCCATCTTTCCCAGGAATCTCCATACTGCTTTCCAAATTGGCCGCACCAGTTTGCAGTCCCACCAGCAATGTACAAGAGTACCCTTTTCCCCACATCCTCGCCAACACTTGTTGTTGTTTGACTTCATAGTGGCTGCCAATCTTACTGGAGTGAGATGGTATCTTAGGGTGGTTTTGATTTGCATTTCTCTGACTGCTAGAGATGGTGAGCATTTTTTCATGTACTTGTTGATTGATTGTATGTCCTCCTCTGAGAAGTGTCTGTTCATGTCCGTGGCCCATTTGTTGATTGGGTTGTTTGTTTTCTTATTGTCTAATTTTTTGAGTTCTTTGTATACTCTGGATATTAGGGCTCTATCTGAAGTGTGAGGTGCAAAAATTCGTTCCCATGATGTAGGCTCCCTATTTACCTCTCTTATTGTTTCTCTTGCTGAGAAAAAATTTTCAGTTTAAGTAAGTCCCATTTGTTGATTCTTGTTATTAACTCTTGTGCTATGGGTATCCTATTAAGGAATTTGGAGCCCGACCCCACAATATGTAGATTGGAGCCAACTTTTTCTTCTATCAGACGCAGAGTCTCTGATTTGATATCTAGCTTCTTGATCCACTTTGAGTTAACTTTTGTGCATGGCGAGAGGAGGGGATTCAGTTTCATTTTGTTGCATATGGATTTCCAGTTTTCCCAACACCATTTGTTGAAGATGCTATCCAACCTCCACTGCATGCTTTTAGCCCCTTTATCAAATATAAGATAGTTGTAGCTTTGTGGATTAGTCTCTGTGTCCTCTATTCTGTACCATTGGTCCACCAGCCTGTTTTGGTACCAGTACCATGCTGTTTTTGTTACTATTGCTCTGTAGTACAGTTTGAAATCTGGTATCGCTATACCTCCAGATTCACACTTCCTGCTTAGAATTGCTTTTGCTATTCTGGGTCTTTTGTTTTTCCATATGAATTTCATGATTGCTTTATCTATTTCTACAAGAAATGCCATTGGGATTTTGATTGGCATTGCATTAAACCTATAAAGAACTTTTGGTAATATCGCCATTTTGATGATGTTAGTTCTGCCTATCCATGAACAGGGTATATTTTTCCATCTTCTAAGATCTTCTTCTACTTCTCTTTTTAGGGTTCTGTAGTTTTCATTGTATAAATCTTTCACCTCTTTTGTTAGGTTGATTCCCAAGTATTTTATTTTTTTTGAGAATATTGTGAATGGAGTGTTTTTCCTCATTTCTGTTTCAGAAGTTTTGTCGCTGATATACAGAAATGCCTTTGATTTATGCATGTTGATTTTATATCCTGCCACTTTGCTGAATTCATTTATTAGTTCTAGTAGTTTCTTTGTAGACCCTTTTGGGTCTTCTAGGTATAGAATCATGTCGTCAACAAATAGTGATAATTTAAGTTCTTCTTTTCCTATTTTTATGCCTTTAATTCTTTCGTCTGTCTAATTGCTCTGGCCAGTGTTTCGAGAACTATATTGAATAGAAGTGGTGATAGAGGGCATCCCTGTCTTGTTCCAGATTTTAGAGGGAATGCCTTCAATTTTTCTCCATTCAGAATGATGCTAGCCTGAGGCTTAGCATAGATAGCTTTTACAATGTCGAGGTAAGTTCCTGTTATCCCTAGTTTTTCTAATGTTTTGAACATAAAGGGATGCTGTACTTTGTCGAATGCTTTTTCTGCATCTATCGAGATGATCATATGGTTCTTATCTTTAAGTCTATTGATGTGGTGAATAACATTTATTGATTTCCGTATATTGAACCATCCTTGCATCCCAGGGATGAATCCTACTTGATCATGGTGCACAATTTTTTTGATGTGCCTTTGTATCCGATTTGCCAGAATTTTATTGAGGATTTTTGCATCTAGGTTCATCAGAGATATTGGTCTGTAGTTTTCTTTCTTTGAGGTGTCTTTGTCTGGTTTCGGAATCAGGGTGATGTTGGCCTCATAGAATGAATTTGGCAGAGCTCCCTCTTTTTCTATTTCCTGAAATAACTTGAAAAGTATTGGTATTAATTCTTCTTTAAAGGTTTTGTAAAACTCCGCTGTATACCCATCCGGTTCTGGGCTTTTCTTGGTTGGTAGTCTTTTGATTGCTTCTTCTATTTCATCCATTGATATTGGTCTTTTAAATTGTGTGTATCCTCCTGATTCAGTCTGGGCAAATCATATGACTTAAGAAATTTATCGATGTCTTCACTATCTTCTATTTTATTGGAATATAGGTTTTCAAAATAATTTCTAATTGTCTTCTGTATTTCTGTAGCATCTGTTGTGATATTGCCTTTTTCATCCCGTATGTTGGTAATTTGAGTTCTCTCTCTTCTCTTCATTAGCATGGCTAAGGGTCTGTTGATCTTATTTATTTTTTAGAAGAACTAACTTTTAGTTTTGTTAATTTTTTCAATAGTTTCTTTTGTTTCAATTTCGTTGATTTCCACTCTGATTTTAATTATTTCTTGCCTTCTGCTACATTTGCTGTTGTTTTGCTCTTCCTTTTCTAGGGCTTTGAGATGAAGTGTGAGCTCATTTATTTGTTGGTTTTTCCTTTTTTTGAGGAATGACCTCCATGCGATGAATTTCCCTCTTAAAACTGCTTTCATTGTGTCCTATAGATTCCAATATGTTGTGTCTGTATTTTCATTTATCTCTAAGAATTTTTTGATTTCCTCCTTTATGTCTTCTGTAACCCATTGATCATTCAGTAACATATTGTTCATTTTCCATGTGATGTAGGATTTTTCCTTCCTTCTTTTATCATTGATTTCCAGTTTCATTCCATTATGATCAGATAAAATGCATGGTATTATCTCCACCCCTTTATATTTACTGAGGGTTGCCCTATGGCATAATATATGGTCTATTTTTGAGAAGGATCCATGTGTTGCTGAGAAAAAAGTATATCCATTTGATGATGGTTGATATATTCTATATATGTCAGTTAAGTCTAGGTTATTGATTGTGATATTGAGTTCTATAGTTTCTTTATTCAACTTTTGTTTGGAGGATCTGTCCAATGGTGAGAGAGGTGTGTTGAAGTCACCCATAATTATTGTGTTGTGGTCTATTTGATTCTTGAACTTGAGGAGAATTTGTTTTATGAACGTCGCAGCACCATTATTTGGTGCATAAATATTGATAATTGTTATGTCTTGTTGGTGAATGGTTCCTTTTAACAGTATATAATGTCCTTCCTTATCCCTTTTGATTAACTTAGTCTTGCAGTCTATTTTATTTGATATGAGGATGGCCACCCCTGCTTGCTTACGAGGACCGTGTGCGTGGTTTATTTTTTCCCAACCTTTCACCTTCAGCCTGTGTATGTCTTTTCCAATCAGATGTGTCTCCTGGAGGCAACATATTGTTGGATTTGTTTTTTTAATCCATGTTACCAGCCTATGTCGCTTTATTGGAGAGTTTAAGCCATTAACGTTTAGAGTTACTATTGATATATGGTTTGTACTGCCAGCCATGTTTGATTATTTCTTTCTTTTTTTTTTTTTAAATTTAGTTTGTTTCTCCATGATTATCTTTCCTCCCACCCTCTGTCATTACCGAGGCACTTCCCACTGATGGTTTTGGTTGTTGTTTTTCATTTCTTCCTCGTGTAGAGTTTTGCTCAAGACGCTTTGCAATGCTGGTTTTCTGGCTGCAAATTCTTTTAGCTTTTGTTTATCATGAAAGATTTTTATTTCATTGTCGTTCCTGAAGCTTAATTTTTCTGGATACAGAATTCTTGGTTGGCATCCATTGTCTTTCAGTGTTTGAAATACATTGTTCCAGGATCTTCTCGCTTTCAGCGTCTGTGATGAAAAATCCGTTGTTAACCTTATTGGTTTACCCCTGAATGTAATCTGCCTCCTTTCTGTTGTAGCTTTTAATATTTTCTCTTTGTTCTGTATATTGGATATCTTCATAACAATGTGTCTTGGCGTTGGTCTACTGTGATTTTGTGTGCTTGGTGTCCTGTATGCATCTTCAATTTGTATATCTGTTTCCTTTTTTATTTCTGGAAAGTTTTCTGTAATTATTTCATTCAGCAGGTTACTCATTCCCTTGGTTTGAATCTCTGTACCTTCTTCTATCCCAATGACTCGTAAGTTTGGTTTTTTTATGTTATTCCATAACTCTTGGATGTTTTTCTCGTGATTTTTTACCAGTCTATCTGAGTTGGCTAGACTCTTTTCAAGATGATATATTTTGTCTTCATTATCCGATGTTCTAGCTTCTACTTGCTCCACTCTGTTAGTGATACTCTCAATTGAGTTTTTAATTTGGTTTATCGTTTCCTTCATTTCTAGAATTATTGTTTGATTATTTTTTATAATCTCTATCTCCTGATAAA
Organism: Spermophilus citellus; assembly: GCF_964194105.1. Classification (NCBI taxonomy): domain Eukaryota; kingdom Metazoa; phylum Chordata; class Mammalia; order Rodentia; family Sciuridae; genus Spermophilus; species Spermophilus citellus. The sequence goes on from NC_138185.1 coordinate 164,852,238, forward strand.
GATGCTTAACTTCTTCTTTTATTTGTTTATGTAATTCATTTTCAACGTGATCTTTCGCTGCTTGAATTTGCTGTCTTGTATCCTCTTTAAGGTTCCATTCCATCTGTCTAAGGTGTTCCTTGAGTTCTTTATATGACCATTTTTCTGATGACTCTAGGTCCTCCTGAATATTTAGGCTGTCCTTCATTGTTTGTACTCCTTTTCTTCCTTGATTTTTTATGCTGCTCATGTTACTTCTTGTTCTGTTTGACTGCTGAGTTACTGTTTACTCTTATAAATTTATTTGATGCTTGGGAGGACAGATATTAGAAGGGAAGGGAAGAAGTCATTGTCACCGCTGGTTTCAATGAATTTATCTCCTCCACCCATGATGTCAATTCTCTGCCATGGTGGTATCCCATGCAAATGGTGTCCATTCATTCCCTTTGCCCGGTGACCAATGCAACGGGTGGGTCCTGACTGTGTCTCCCAAGCCCTGTTTCAATCCTGTGGCCACTGCCTATGAAGGCTCGGTTGGCTTTTACCTCTTTGTTTTATTTATTATTATGTGGTGCTAAGGATCAAACCCAGGGCCTTGCACGTGCTAGGCAAGCACTCTATTGCTGAGCCACAACCCCAGCCCTGACATGCATATTTTTTTCATTTCATTGCTTTCTCCTCTCTGTTACAAGAATAGGGACTTTGGATTAGGATTCTTATTGTACTGAGGATGCTTTGTAGTTCTCTCTGTATAGCAGTCCCCAGTTCCCTATGTCAGATTTTCTTTCCTGCTGTTGCTTGGGCCTAAACAAAAGTCTATCCTGCCAATAAAAAGTTGTGGAAGCACACATTCATTACAGAGCACAGAGAATTTATCAAGATGGTACATCTTGAACTAATATGATTCTCTCCTCTTGGGATCGTGATGGTCCAGTCTATATGCTTCATTCTGAACTGCAATCCCAGCTACATGGGAGGCTTAGACAGGAAGATTGGGAGTTGAGGCCAGCCTAGACAACATAGCAGATGCCCATCAACAAAACCTCCACAATTTTCTGTTTGCTTCACCTCAGATTAACTTCACTTGAAGCTGTATTCCAAAGCAACCAAACCTGAATCTGATCTCCCTCTTTTGTAACCACAGTTATGGGAGCTGGCCTGTGTGGGAAGCCATTCTGACACGTGATTGGGTGACTCCCGTTAAGGGCCTGAGGCGCTTTGGCTCTGTCGAAGCTTTCCCGACCCTTTCCTGATGAGAGAGCCCATCTGTGTGGGGGTGTGCCTGACCACTGACCCTGGGGACCCAATCACTGACCCTGACCTTGGAGTGCAGCCCCCCCTCAACCTTCATTGGATGGAATTCTCCCCTGAATCTCTTGTTCCCCAATAAAGGGCTACTCCCAGGCGTGTTCGCTCTCTCTCTCTCTCTCTCTCCTGCTAGCCCTGAGTAATCCTCGCTGCCCTGCTGGGCGGCTAGAGGTGGGAACCAGAGAGGTGAGCCATCTCGGACCTAGCAATATAAATAAGGAAACTGGTCTGTGTGTTTTATTTTGATCTCTTCTAACTAACTTTATGCCTAGAACCTCATTAATGAAACCACTGCGCAGGCCGCGTGGTAGAATTGGCGCCCACGAGGGGGGCATTCTAGATTAGTTAGATTGAGTGGGAGAGTGCTATAAAGATAAGGAAAAAAATAAAGGTAAAGGAAGATAAGGAATAAAAATAAAGATAAAGGAAGAGGTGACAATTGGGTCACAAAAGTACCTGGAGATATTGAAGGAAAGAGACATTAAATTACTTAAAATGGGAAATTCAACTTCTACAGATAAGGAAATGTATCTGACTATTTTAGACAGTATAATTAATCAGAAAGGAAAACAGATAAAGAAAACTCAGTTATTACAATTTTTAAAGATTGTAGGTGAATATTGTCCTTGGTTTTGCGACCAAGAGTCTCCAAATTTACTTACTTGGGAGAAATTAGGAAGGAAGTTACAGAGAGTCTGTCTTTCTAATGAACTACCTGGAGGCATAGAAAATATACAGAAAACTTGGACAGCTCTAGAAATTTGTCTTTTTAAATATATGGGCCAGAGTTCGTGGCCCCCTGAAGACCTTTTAAAAGGCATTCAAAGAGCTGTTAAGTCTATTCAAATGGAAAATCAGCCTGAGGCTAAGTTAATTCCCTTTCCCTTAAGCCATTTAAAAACAAAGGCACTAGGGGCCAAGCCAAAGGTTAGAAATGTGAACTTAAACTCACAGCCCCATGCGGAGGATTCAGATGGCGCAGATCAGCCCGCCTTCTCGCCGCCATCATCTCCTCCTAGCGGGAGCTGAACAACAATACGGGGAATTCGAGGAGAGGTCGCACAGTGTGACGTCACTGGCGCCGACCGGGACAGCCCGGGATTTTTACCGGGACAGAGATCGCAGACAGTTTTCTTAGGACCTTCAAAGACAGTTGAATTAAATCCTGAAACGGGGCCGGAACAAATCCCTACTGGGATTTTCGGGCCGCTTCCTGATTATACTGTAGGTTTGATTTTGGAACGTAATGAATTAAAGGGAGCCATTGAGGTAATACCTGGTGTGATAGATTCAGAATTTAAAGGACAGTTATATGTTATGTAAAATTCAATTATGCCCTAAGGCTCACCCCAAAGGATATTTTTGCTCAATTAATATTATTGACTTGTGTCTCAGAAAGGCACCTGCCGGTAGATTCAGTTTCTAAACCGCCAGACAGAGTATACTGGTCCCAGTTAGTACGGCAAGAACGCCCTTTATTAAAACTTAAAATTAATAATAAAAATTTCCTAGAAATAATAGACACAGGGGCCAATATCTCGGTATTGTCCAGTAGGTTTTGGCCTAGGAACTGGCCTTTGCATGTAGCACCAGCTAACCTAGAGGGAATAGGACAGGTTTCACAGCCTGCTCAAAGTGCCAACTATCTCTGTTGGGAAGATTCCGACAGGAACAGTGGAGTATTTAAGCCTTATGTATTAGAGTCTTTACCAGCTAACCTATGGGGAAGAGATATTTTAGCCAAAATGGGATTGTTATTAGTTACTCCAAACTCTGTAAGGTCAGTTGAAGAAGTTAATCAGAGGTATTTTCCTGGAGATGATAAGGCGACCCTTCAGGAAGAGTATCTGTTTACAAGCCAGTCTCCACGACAAAGATTAGTAAATGCTCCAAACCAAAATTTTTACTAGGGGCCCTGAGTACTTCCCCGATCCCTAAGACAGCTGAAAAAATCATGTGGCTCACAGAGGAGCCTATATGGATTGCTCAGTGGCCCATCTCAGGGGAAAAGCTTAAAATAATTCATAGATTAGTGGAGGAACAACTTCAGGCTGGTCATATTGAACCAACGCTTAGTCCTTGGAACACACCTATTTTTGTTATTAAGAAAAAGTCAGGAAATTGGAGATTACTACAGGATTTAAGGGCGATAAATCATGCAATTCAGCCTATGGGATCATTACAGCCAGGACTTCCCTCCCCCACAGCCATTCCTTTAGATTATAGCTTGATGGTAATAGATTTAAAAGACTGTTTTTTCTCTATAAGGTTACATCCTGAAGATTGTGAAAGATTTGCTTTCACTGTCCCAGCAATTAATTTTAAGGAACCTGTTAAAAGATATTGCTGGAAGGTACTTCCTCAGGGAATGCATAATAGTCCTACACTGTGCCAAAAATATGTTGACTAGGCGATAAATCCCATTAGAAATAGTTTTCCTGATGCATATATTATTCATTTTATGGATGATATATTATTGGCTCATGCTAATCCAGAAGTACTTTCAGAAATTTTTACTCAGTTAGAGACTTCACTTATAGCAATGGGTTTATGTATAGCTCCTCAAAAAATTCAAAAAGTGTCTCCTTTTCAATATCTAGGTCAGATAATTCAAGGACGTACAATCCATCCTCAAAATCTTCAGATAAGAGTTAAGGAGTTACATACCCTTAATGACTTTCAAAAACTATTAGAAGATATTAACTGGCTAAGGCCATCCTTAAAACTAACTACTTCTGAGTTAAGTCCTTTATTTCAGATATTACAAGGAAATCCTTCTCCAACCTCTCCACGTCAACTAACCTTAAAAACTAAGACAGCCTTAAGAAAAGTTAAAATTACAATTAAAAATGCACAGCTTACTAGAATATGTCCTAAAGAAATAGTGTATTTATTAATATTTCCAACTGAGCATACCCCAACAGGAGCCATATGGCAAAGATTAGGAGTTATTGAGTGGATTTATTTATCCCACTCCCCTCAAAAAACATTAATTCCTTTTCATGATTCCATAGCTCAATTAGTAATTAAAGGTAGAACTAGGATTTTACAATTAATTGGATCTGAGCCTGATATTATAATTATTCCATTTTCTGTTCAACAGACTAATTGGCCTTTTCAAACTTCTAGCCCATGGCAGATAGCCTTTGCAGATTTTCCTGGGCAGATAGATAGCCATTATCCTCGTGATAAGATTGTACAATTTGCATCATTAATGTCACTTATTTTTCCAAAAATTGTACGTGCTCATCCAATAGAGGAAGCTTTATCGGTGTTCACAGATGGTTCCAACTCCGGTAAGGCAGGTTTCTTCAGCTGTGTTCACACAGAGGTAATACAAACTTCTTATACTTCTGCCCAAAGAGCAGAGCTTCAAGCTCTGATTTGTGCCTTAGATTACTTTTCAAATGAGCCTATTAATATCTATTCTGACAGCTTATATGCAGTCGGAGTTACCAAAAATATTGAAACTTCAATTATTGGGTTTACTTCATCACAGGAGTTATTTGAATTATTTCATAATTTACAAAAGACAGTGCTAATGTGAAAGTACCCATGTTTCATTGGACACATACGTGCCCATACTAATCTTCCTGGACCTCTAGTTTCAGGTAATGACAAAATTGATAAGTTAGTAGCTTTTTGTCAACAGATGTCTTTGTATGACTGTGCCCTAGCTTCCCATTCCTTACATCATCAAAATGCTTCTAGCTTACGTAAAAAATTTAGTATTACTAGAGAACTAGCTTGTCAGATTGTAAGCCAATGCCCTAAGTGTGTTATTCACACTCCATCTCTGCCATCAGGGGTAAATCCCCGCGGATTAAAACCAAATCAAATATGGCAAATGGATGTAACTCATATTCCTCAATTTGGTAAGCAATGTTATGTGCATGTCATAGTGGACACTTATTCTAGATTTATTTTTGCCACAGCACGTACTAAGGAAAATACTCAACATGTAATTTCTCATTGCTTAGCAGCTTTTTCCATTTTAGGGTGCCCTATGCAGATTAAAACAGATAATGCTCCAGCTTATGTAAGCTCTTCTTTTCAACAATTTTGCCAAGAGTTTAAAATTAATCATAAAACAGGAATTCCTTATAACCCCCAAGGTCAAGCCATTGTGGAACGAGCTCATTTATCTATTAAGCTTCAATTACAAAAATTAAAAGGGGGGAATAGGATTGTGACTCCCCAAAATAGCCTTAATCATGCCTTGTTTGTTTTAAATTTTTTAAACTGTGACACAGAAGGTCACACTGCTGCTGAGAGGCAAATGTCTCCCTCAGTAACAGGCCCCTTAGGAAGAGTTCTGTGGAAAGATTTATAGACTGGTCAGTGGAAGGGTCCGGACCTGGTAATAATGTGGGGAAAAGGCCATGCTTGTATCTTCTCAGAAGGTGCTTTCCATCCTATTTGGGTGCCTGAACGTGCTATCAGACATGGAGGAGATAGAACCCAGATTCAAGCGACTGAGGATCGACCCGGAGGAGCCACTACCCAGAAGGAGGAGATATCGGAAAAAGATGAAGAAAGACCAGATTGAACCAGCCGAAAAGCTGATTTCATGGAAAGATGTGAAGAAGCTAACAACCCAGGCTTCCCGAATACTTCGACGCCTAGGAAAGAACAGAACCCCAGTCTTGATGGTAACAACAGTAATTGCCCTACTGGGCTGTCAGGTAAAAGGGAATCAAGTAGACACTTATTGGACATATTTCCCAGATCCACCCCTGGTACACCCAGCTGTGTGGACTGGAGAATCTATTCCAGTATTTACTAATGACTCATTCATGATGGGAGGATTTACAGATACTCATATTACTCCCAATCGTGTGACTAGATTTAATTATTCTGGCTACAGTGCCCAATTACCTTTGAGTTGGTCACATGATAAACATGCTGGCTGTCTGAAAGTATCATTTGAAGAAAAGACAGCGATCGGTAAACCTAGACTGACAAATAATTCTATTTATGGGGACTTAAAACCTAATACTAGATCAGTAATTAAGATGGGACTTTCCCATAACAAGCCAGTCATTTCTGCAAAACCTCCACAGGTACCCCACTGTCCAAATAGTTCTACAATTGAAATTGGCACCTTTCCTAAATGGATGGATTGTGTAAATACCTTTCCTGTACAACATAAGGTGTCTAAAGCTAGTGGGTATATTTTAGACTGGTCTCCAAAAATTCATTTATAAGAGACAATTACGAAGAGATTCTGCTATGACACCTGCAGGATTTGTTAGTAATATTTTGACTTATAGTGAAGGAGGTGTTCAAAGAGATATTTGGCGTTTAATTGTTGCCTCAGAGTATTTACATTTTACAGATAAACCTTTACCAAAATTTGTCGGTAAGAACTGTAAAGAGGGATCTTGCTATGGCTTAAGAGCCTGTGTCCAATCTCCTTATGTTTTAATTATTGGAAATGTAAAAGTTAAATGGATAGATGATAGATATTTTGTTACTTGTAATAAGTGCAACCTAACCAATTGTATTACTAGGTATAATAGAGAAAAGGGAGTGCTGATACTTCATCAGCCCTCTTTCGTTTTATTACCTGCTAATATTTCAGAGCCATGGTATGCTGATGCTGGTTTACAAGTCTTGCAGCAAATTCATGCCCAGCTAACAAGACCTAAACGTGCTATTGGAGTCATAATTGTTGGTGTCTTAGCACTGGTCTCATTTATTGCCTCAACTGTCTCTGCATCTCTGACATTGTCTCAGAATATTCAGCATGCAAAATTTCTTAATAATTTAGCTCAAAATACTTCCAAGGCTCTGCGTAATCAAGTATATATTGATGAGAGGGTTGAAACTAAAATAAACGCCTTAGAGGCGACTGTTATAAACATAGGTAATGAACTTTCAGCCTTAAAATTTAAGGAAAGGCTTAAATGCCATGCTAATTATAAGTATGTACGTGTTACAGCTACCAAGTACAATGCTTCTCTCTGGGATTGGGAGAAGGTTAAAAACCATTTATTAGGTATTTGGCAAAATAGTAATAATAGCTTGGATATTCTGGAACTTCATCACCATATCCAAGACATTCAAAATAATAGAGCTGATTTTTCAGATCCTTCTTCTTTGGCTAACCAAATATTGAAGGAGTTAAATGGATTCAACCCTGGAAATATTCTTAAACACTCCGCTTGGTACATTATTGGATTATTCTCTTTGCTGTTAATTCTCTTTTGTATTGTAACTATAGGATGGCGAGTCTTCCAATCAAGAATCCAGGAACTCCAAAGAGTGAACCGCCAGCTCATTGTTAAGAAAAGAAAGGGGGGATATGTGGGAAGCCATTCTGACACGTGATTGGGTGACTCCTGTTAAGGGCCTGAGGCGCTTTGGCTCTGTCGAAGCTTTCCCGACCCTTTCCTGATGAGAGAGCCCATCTGTGTGGGGGTGTGCCTGACCACTGACCCTGGGGACCCAATCACTGACCCTGGCCTTGGAGTACAGCCCCCCCTCAACCTTCATTGGATGGAATTCTCCCCTGAATCTCTTGTTCCCCAATAAAGGGCTACTCCCAGGCGTGTTCGCTCTCTCTCTCTCTCTCTCTCCTGCTAGCCCTGAGTAATCCTCGCTGCCCTGCTGGGCGGCTAGAGGTGGGAACCAGAGAGGACCTAGCAATATAAATAAGGTAACTGGTCTGTGTGTTTTATTTCGATCTCTTCTAACTAACTTTATGCCTAGAACCTCATTAATGAAACCACTGCGCAGGCCGCGTGGTAGAGGCCTGAGCAAGGCTGATGGCAGAGCCCAGTTAAGGTCATGCCACCAACAGAAATGGGCATTTCCATTATTCATTGCAGCGTAGCAAACCATTGCCAAATTTGGTGACTTGAAACATCAGTTTATTGCTATCTTTCACAGTTCTGGGATGTGACAGGCTTCAGCTGGTGGCCTTTGGAGTTTCTCATGTGATTACTGTTAGATGGTGGCTGAGGATGAGTCATCTGAAGCTGCTTCACTCACAGTCTGGTGGCTGGGTTGTCAGGCATCTCTCTGTGTCCTCTCCACGTGGTCAGCTTGGGTTTCCTCAGTGGTTTCAGGGTAGTCAGACTTCTTATATGGTAGCTGATGTCCCCAGAGCAATTGTTTCAAGTGGCCTGGGCTGAAACTGCAAGGTATCTTATGACCTAATGTGGAAACTCCACGTTGTCATATTTTCAGCACATTCTGTTTGCCAACCAAGTTAGTAAGAGCATCCCAGATTTGAAGTATGGGAGGAATAGACTCCACCTCTGAATGGGAAGAGTAGACAAGAACTTGTGCCATCATTAGTTTCTCATGTGGGGCTCCACAAAGTATCCCAGGTGAGCAGTGTTGGGTAAAGCAGTCTGTCTGTGGTGGATGGTGATTGGGGAAACACTGCTTCCCCGGGAAGGCTATCCTGGCAGAGCTGCTTGCAAATTACTTGCCCATCCAATGATGAGTGATGCATAACATCAAATTGAATCCATTCAAAGGGAGAAAGAAGAAAAGAGTGGCAAAAACTTCTAACAACTGAAGAATACTCACTCAAAAATCTTATGCTGGAGTAGGTGACAACTCTCCAAGCATTATGCAATTGAACTTTAAAAAGTGAATTCAGGGCTGGGGATGTGGCTCAAGCGGTAGCGCGCTCGCCTGGCAAGCGTGCGGCCCGGGTTCGATCCTCAGCACCACATACCAACAAAGATATTGTGTCCGCCGAGAACTAAAAAAAAAAAAATAAATATTAAAAAATTCTCTCTCTCGCTCTCTCTCTCTCTCTCTCTCTCTCTCTCTCTCCTCTCTCACTCTTTAAAAAAAAAAGTAAAAAAAAAAAAAAAAAAAAAGTGAATTCAGGGAGCCAGGAATGGTGGTGGTGCACGCCTGTAATCCCAGCATCCCAGGAGGCTGAGGCAGTAGGATCCCGAGCTCAAAGCCAGCATCAGGGACTGGCACTGTGGCTCAGCAGTAGAGCGCTTGCCTAGCGCATGCGAGGCTCTGGGTTTGATCCTCAGCTCCACATAAAAATAAATAAATAAATAAATAAATAAAGATATTGTGTCCAACTACAATTAAAAAAAAAAAAGCTAGCTTCAGCAAAAGCAAGGTGCTAAGCAACTCAGTGAGACCCTGTCTCTAAGTTAAAAAAAAAAAAGTAGGTCGGGGGATATGGCTCAGTTGTCAGTTGTCAAGTGCAACTGAGTTCAATCTCTGGTACCACCCCCAAATAAATAAAAAATGAATTCAGGAGCTGGGGTTGTAGCTCAGTGGTAGAGCACTTGCCCAACATGTGAGGCACTGGGTTCGATCCTCAGTACTACATAAAAATAAAGAAATAAGATAATAAAGGTGTTGTGTCCATCTACAACTAAAAATATTTTTTAAAATAGTGTTGTTTCAGGCTGGAGCTGTGGCTCAGTGGTAGTGTGCTTGCCTTGCATGTATGAGGCACTGGGTTTGATCCTCAGCACTACATAAAAATAAATAAAGATATTGTGTGTCCATATACAACAAAAAATATTTTTAAAAAGTGCTTGTTTTTATGAAGATGTAAAATGTAAATCACATTTTGTAACCCCTAATACAATCATTGATTTAAGGTCAGGATCATCAATAGATACTAAAATCCTGAAATGTAATTGGTGAATAGGATGTTGATATTGTGACGCAGTATTACCACATAGGTTATTATTTAATTAGGAGTTAAAGAGGGAAGGTATATACCTTTACATCAGAGAAACCAGCAGTTACACAGCTTAACTGAGTGATTCAACTTGGAATTACTAACAGCAAGACAGCTGAATTTTACTTGCCTCCTGATGGGATGTACATAATATCATCAGTGTCAGAATTCTTAAGCTGAATCTAACCAAGTCTTTAGAAATAGCTGGTCATTTATTGGAAATTTAAATAGTAGGAAAACAAAACAAATGAAATATAAAGAAGCAACCAGATAAATCTAGATGACAAGTCATTTTATAATAGCTGGCATGTACTAAAAAAAAAAAACTAAATGTGGGGTTGGGGCTGAGGCTCAGTGGTAATGCACTTGCCTGGCATGTGTGAGGCCCTGCGTTCAATTCTCAGCACCACACATAAATAAATAAAATAAAGATCTATCAACAACTAAAAAATATTTTAAAAACATCTAAATGTAATAAATGTTGGGGGTCTATTCAAGACTAAAAGAGAATAAAGACACAACCATATGGATATATAATTGAAGACTGAATTTTAAAAAAATATAAAAAACATTTTTGGGGTGATTGGGGAAATTTGAATATATATTTTATATTAGATGATATTATGGAATTACAATTAAATTAGTGTTGTGTTTACCATGATCTAAATGTTTTTGTTTCCCTCAAAATTCATTTGTTGAAACCTAATCACCAGTTTAATGGGAGGTGGGATCTTGGATCATGCTGGGCCTCATGGAATTTGAGGCCTTATAACAAAGACCTCATAGAGCTGCCTTGTCCCACCCACCATGGAAGATACAACAAGAAGGTGACATCTACGAACCAGAATGTGGCCCTTGCCAGACATCAAATCTTCCAGTGCCTTGGTCTTGGACTTCCCATTATCTGGAACTGTAAGAAGTAAGTTTCTGTTGTTTATAAGCCACCCCTTCTATGGTAACTTGTTATAGCAAAGAATGTATATCCAGGGCAGGTGGGGGATGGGGGCGATTAGTGGTACAGTGTCTCTGGGTTCAATCCCTGGTACCTCCCAAAATAAAATAAAAAGTAATAGCTAGAAGAAAAAGAAAAACTTTCCAAAAGTTGAGAATTATTTATAGAAACAAAGAAAACGGATTATATAGTGATAGCTTTTTATTTGTTTGGTACTGGAGACTGAACCCAGGGGTACCTTACTGCTGAACTACATCCTCAGCTCTTATTTTTTTATTTTGAGACAGGGTCTCAAATTGCTTAGGGCTTGGCTAAATTGCTGAGGCTGGCCTCAAACTTGTGAGCCTTCTGCCTTAGCCCTCTGAATCACCGATTATAGATATTTGCCACTGCACCTGGCTAGTGGTAGCTTTTTTTTTTAATATATATATATATATATATATATTTTAGAGAGAGTGAGAGAGGAGGGAGAGAGAGAGAGAGAGGGAGAATTTTTAATATTTATTTTTTAGTTCTCTGCGGACACAACATCTTTGTTGGTATGTGGTGCTGAGGATCGAACCCGGGCCGCATGCATGCCAGGCGAGCGCGCTACCGCTTGAGCCACATCCCCAGCCCCTAGTGATAGCTTTTTAAAAATTGCAAAAACAGAAAGTATAACAATGTTAATATGACAGAACTAAGGCTGATATATTTGACATATCACTAGATGTTGAAGCAAGATTAATTCACTTCTTAAGAGAAAAAAAAAAGATAATCAGATTGAATCTCTAGGCAGCACCCACCTTTATCCTGTGCTCAGACAAGTGGCTGCCTAAGACAAAGTGTTTTCAGAAAAGTTGAGAAAAAAAAAGAAAGAGAGAAAAAGGCCGCAGGTCATATTGTTTTTATTGTTGTTGTTTTTTGCCGCAGTCTGGCTGGACACAAAATAACTGCGAGGTCACGAGACACTTGTAGGTTCAAACAGGAACTACTTTATTGCCCGAACCCAACGGGAACTCTCCAGAACTCCCCTGAAACTCTGCGAGAACCAACGGGAACTCAACTGAAACTCCACGAGAACTCAAAGGGAATTCCACGAGAACTCAATGGGAACTCAAAAGTAGCGGTCAAGGTAGCAGGAGCCGCTTATTGCCGGACAGCAGAGGTTCATATACGCAACTGAACACACAGCTTGTTTCAATTCAGCATCATCCAGTTATAGCAATCAGTCATCATCCCAATAACCATACACAGCTTAACTTAACCATCATCATCCTAATGGCTTGCTGGCGTTGCCTCTCAACCACTCCTTCTGGCAAAATGCCAGGTCACCTTGACTTGGTTGGGGCTCCCAACAGTTTTTGTTGTTGTTCCTTTTTTCTTTTGTGGTGCTGGAGATTAAAGCTTGGGCCTTGCACATGCAAAGCATGCGCTTTACCTCTGAACTCCACCTCCAGCGCTGGTCATAATTTTAATGTCACATATGGTGGAGATGAAGAAAAGCACTTTATAATGGGAATCACAATAAGGATTCCAGTTGTGATATCTATATATCAAATTCCAAAGCAGAATATTTATAAATCTAAAATTACAGAAAAAACAGGTGAGCAAACAAGAAGTAGAAGACTTTAATTTGCCTCTCTAATCAAAGATAGATCAGTTGGAAAAAATAAATTGAATACCTAAACATCATATTTAGAGAAGCAGGTTCAGATCCATAATCTCTTTTCCAAAGCACTGCAATTTTTCAATGTTTGGAAAGATGATATCGTACATATAGACTATGTAACATTTCAATTGGATCCATAGTCAAACATATAAATAAATAAATCATGATGAGGTAAATGACAATGATAAATAGCCTCCGATCAGTTCAGAATTGGATTTACTATCAAAAGACTTCAAAAACTTTCAGATTTTAGGATGTTTTGGATTTAGGAATTACAGAGTTGGGAAGCTATGCATTTGGTTCCACATAAAGGAAAACTTTTAACATATAACTGTCTAAAAAAGAATTACCTTGGGAGTGCCTGCTACTGGGGCTGGGGTGGGTGGGACAGGTCCTAGCGGAGATGACCAGTTTTCAAATGATTCAAGCATCAAGTGGGAAGCTGAACAAGGAGACTACTACGGAGTTTTTTTTTTTTTCTAACCTGAGATTCTAGGGTCTCACTACTTGAGGGAGAGGGGGGTTAGAGAAAGGGCATGATCCAGGCATAGTGGTACACTCCTGTAATCCCAATGATTTGAGAGGCTGAGGTAGGAAGATCACAAGTTCAAGGCCAGCCTGGGCAAATTAGGGAGACTCTGTCTCAAAAAAAAAAAAAAAGGCTGGGTTGTAGTTCAGCGGTAGAGCGTTCATGGGTTCAGTTCCTAGGACCAGAGAGGTTGAAAGAGAGAGAGAGTCGGGGATGAGAAGAGGGGTTGTCCCAATCCTAAGCTTTCACTGTTATATGTCTGTTGAAATTTTAAAGCAAAATGGCACCTGTCCGGTGTTCTCACATGTGGTTGGGAAATGTGTACACAAGCTACTAAATCAGTGAAGATAACAGGCAAGGAACATTTTATAACCCTCAGAGGTTGGATCCCATGTGGTGAAAGATGGTAGCAGAGGGGCTTTCAGAGACCAGCTACCCTGTCCTCATGCTATTCATGGCTGGACACTCCTAAGGTGCTTCTGAATTCTCTGTTCCACAAAACACATTTGTAAATGTCTGAATTTAGGCCTGCATGGCTGGGGCCACAGCCTGTTCAGGTGGTGGACCAGTGATGCTGATAATAGAGAACTTGGCCCAGCTCAGAGATCTTAGTTGGTTGCTGGGGAGGGACGTAGGTGGTGGTGGTTAAAGGGCTTTAGGAATGCCTGACTTGGTGATTATGAGCTGGAACGGGAAGTGGGAAGACAGCTCTTCAGTGCTGGTTGATGCTACTTGCTGTGTTGGTGACCTCTTTGTGGTGCACAGGGCTTCCTGAGTGTTGTCTCTGTTCATACCTTTTAAATACTATTTGTTTGTGCTGGGGATGGAACCCAGGGCCTCAAGCATATGCTCTACCACTGAACAAGCCCCCCTTTTCCCTTTTAAAACTCATTCTGTCTCCATAGAAACAACTATCAGTGTTGCGGTTCATTTACAGAGGAAGTTCTTTCAATTATCCTCTTGGAGTCACTCAAGCTGTGATTATTGCCACACTCTATGTTCCCATACCACTCAACCTGGAAAACGGTGTGTGAGCTTTACTCTCTGAAGCCTTTCTGACCCCCTTTACAAAATCAGGCAAACACTCAGTGGCAAGACAACAAAGTACACAAGAGGGCAGAGAGCAGTAGGACCACAGGGTCAAAAGTCCTTCCAACATTGATTTCTTTCCACTCAAACAAAGTAAGGCAAGTTGCACTGGCACATTTTATTTAGAAAATAAAGATAAGCTCGACAAAGAAAACAAAGATCTCACCACCTGGAGATAAGTACTGTTGATGTTTTCAGCTGGTGGTTTCTAACTGGGTAGCCAGGAGCCCCAGGATTCTGTGGTGGTGCTTCCAAGAACCCAAAAATGGCAATTAGAATTTAATCAAAGAAGTAGAAGAGATTTTGAACATATAAAGCTGCAATAAACAAATGTACAGGCAAGGTGGGGATCAGCGATAATCTCACCTAGATGTATGAATACATGTGTCCCTGGGTCAGCCTCCGGTGCAGGCCCTCCTGCTGTCCCTGTGTTTATCTGCAGATGCCGATTGGCTTGAATCTAGGAGTCAGGAGACTGGAGCAGGTAGAGCTGCAGGGGACCAGAAGGCTCAGGGCCTGCCCTTCTGCACCTGTACATCTACCTCACTGAGAGGTCACAGGCTGTGCAACAAGAAACGACTCTGTAACACACAGCAGTGTGGTCCCATGGTATTCTGGATCATTTTTAGCATTCCTCTTTCATTTTTATTATGAGGCATGATAAATACTTCTAAATAGAAATACTTATCAAGAAGTGGTGGGATAATAATGCTGAATTCCACCTCTCCCATTCCCAAGGCCACAGTGTCCTACATCCTGTGGCTCCTCTTGTGCCTGGCTGGTAAACTATCTCATGCCTTTAGAATAGGATCCATAATGGGGGCTGGGGATATAGCTCAATTGGTAGAGTGCTTGCCTTGCATGTATAAGGACCTGGGTTCAACCCCTAGCACCACAAGGAAAAAAAAAAAAAGGATCCTGAAGTCCAAGAGAAAGATGCATGAGGGTACTCAGTTCCACCCTGCCCTCTAGTCCTGGGAATTGAACCCAGGGTTGCTTTATGATTGAGCTTCATTCCTTTTGTATTTTTTACTTTGAGACAGGGTCTTGCTTAGTTGCCAAGGCTGGCCTTGAACTTGAGATCCTCTTGCCTCAGTCATCCAAATTGCTGGGATCACAGGCGCATGCTGCCATGACTGGCTGTATATTCAGTGTTTAAATGGAAATGCAAGACAGAGAACTAACTTCCTTCCTTCCTTCCTTCCTTCCTTCCTTCCTTCCTTCCTTCCTTCCTTCCTTCCTTTTCTTTGTACTGGGAGTTGAATCCAGGAGTGCTCTACCATTGTGCTATCTTCCCAGCCCTTTTTTAAAAAAATTAAAATTTCGGGATAGAATCTCATTAAGTTGCTGAGGCTGGCATGGAATTTGCAATCCTCCTGCCTCGGCCTCCAGAATGGCTGGGATTACAGGTATGTGCCATCATGTTCAGCTGGATTCTTGAAGGCTTTCAAGACCATGGTCTCAGCAAATCTGGGCTGGGGAAATCAGAGGAGAAGTTGAAAAATTCCTGCACCCTGTCCCCATTATCCCACTCAGATTGGGGGCAGTCACTTGAGTACGTCTGGGGACTCTGATAAGGACATGTGCTTCTTCCCAGGCACAGCCTGAGGAAATTAGCTGAGATCCTAGTGTCCTCTCCAGTTGTGTAGGGAGGGGAGGATGGCACATCTGGGCTGAGAAGGCCCAAGATAGCCAGTCCTCCCTGAGCTCCCTGCAGCCCCCACAGCATGCACCTGCCAGGATCTGAAGAAGCTTCTGCTGGGTCAGGATGAGGAGAAGCTGGTGACGCACAGGCTGAGATTGTGGGAAGAATGTTCTGGGTGGAGGGAATAGCTCTGGGGTGGAGGTTCTGGGCTGGGGGCTCATTTGGCAGGCTGGCAGCAACAAGGGGTGGGACCAGGCAATGAAGCAGTCAAGGGAGGGACAGAGTAATAGGTGGAGAGGAAGGAGAGGGGTATGGTGACAAGGCATAGTAGTCGTGTAGTCCAGGGAGAGGACCCTAAGTTTTATTCTCAGAGTTGGTGGGAGACCACTGAAAGTTTTGAAAAGGGAAGTGACATGATCTGGCAGCTTCACTCCAGCTGCTGTGTGGGAAAATGCCTTCGGGAGAGCAAGAGCAAAATTCTGCAGATGATCACAATAATCCAGACTGAGGAGCAGTTTGCCTGTTTCTAGCTGTGCGATCTAAAGCTGCCCGCTGGCTGTGAGCACTTGAAATGTGGCTGGTCTGAACTGAGAGACGCTGTAAGCGTCAACGACTTAGTACAGATTTCAGAAAATAAAATATCACATGGATGTTTTTTATTTTTTTATTTTTTTATTTTTTGAATTTTTTAATATTTATTTTTTAGTTTTGGGCGGACACAATATCTTTGTTGGTATGTGGTGCTGAGGATCGAACCCAGGCCGCACGCATGCCAGGAGAGCGGGTTACCGCTTGAGCCACATCCCCAGCCCGACATGGATGGTTTTTACAATATTGATTTCATACCAGCCATGGTGGCTCATGCCTATAATCCCAGCCTCTTGAGAGGCTGAGACAGGAGGATCACAAGTTAGAGACCAGCCTCAGCAATTTATCGAGGCCCTATGCAGCTTAGTGAGACATTGGGGTGTGACTCGGTGGTTAAGCACCCTGGGCTCAACTCCCAGGACTCCCCTTCTCCCCCCAAAAATTGATTACAAGTTGAAATGTATTCAAATATTGATTACATGTTGAAATGATACTATTTTGACTATGTTAGGTAAGTCAAATTACCAAAGTTAATCTCACCTTCATTTTACGTCTCAAATCGGGTGGAAGATCTAAACTTAAAACCGTACCCGGGGTTGGGTTTCGGTTGGACACTGCAGGACCTGAGTGTTAACAGCAGAGTGCCCAGAAATGGTGGGACTCTGCCTTGTCTCTGAAAGTCGAGGAGGAGAGCAGGGGAGAAGTGCTCAGGGCTGTGCAAGTTGTTCATCGGTTTTACAAAAATGTGGGTTGCTGGGGAAGGAGCAAGTCTGGAGAAAGCAAACTCCTGATTACGGTTCGAGAAATGCCCAGGGAGAGGAGCGGGACATCGGGGGAGTTCGAGGGTATTCATATTGCGTGTGTGTGTGGGGGGGGGGGGTGGAGGTGACAGCTCCAGGGGAGGTCTGAGTCACTCTTTGGCGCTTCAGCTTTTAGAGCTAGGGAAAAGGGAGAAGGAGGCTGGGAAAGAATGAGGAGCAGTGGCAGAAGCCTAGGAGGGTGGCTGGAGGAGCCGAGGTATTGAGGGTGTAGCTATGGGGCATATATTTTGTATCTGGAGAGTGGAGTCTCTGCTTTCTGATCCCCATGTGAGCCTTGTCCCTCTGCCACACCATTATGCCATGATGGTCTACCTTACCTCAAGCCCTGAGGAATGGAGCTAGGGATCAAACCCAGGGCTTCACACATGCAAGGTAAGAGCTCTATCATGGAGCTAGCCTTCTATGGACTAAGATCTCTAAAACCAACACACACACACACACACACACACACACACACAAAAAAAAAAAAAAAAAAAAAAACATTTGGCAGCCCTTCTTGCGCACAGGATTAAAATCCAAACTCTTTAGCAAGACCTTCCATGATTCGACCTGTTTTGGAAGCCTGCAGGAGCTCAACACTTTGTGGACAGAAGGATTTTCTCTTTCCTTGAATGTTTGTCATATTTTTGTGTACACAGTGAAGGTGGTCAAGAAATATCTGGAAGCCTATCAGGGTATTTTCCATATTCTGTTCAGTTCTTTGTGGCCTGTCTTGGCTTCTCTATTGGAAAATAGCTTCTGGAAGGTGGGGACAGAGGTGAGTCTGGGTGTACCAGTTGGGCCCCCAGCTGCAGTGACAGCTTTCAGTGTTTAGGCTTCTGAACATTCATGCCCCTGTCAGGTGTGGATACAGGACCCAGGTTTAGAAAACTGTTTTACTGTGAGTGAAGGATGCACAGGCAAAGTAAGATGAGTTCTTGCCCTCAGGGCCAGGGTCTGAGCCTCTCAGGCTCCTGCCTAGCCCCGGGCGAATCCTCCAGCCTCCAGTTAATTTGTGGGAATCTCCTCTTCTTTCAACACCCCCTCCCCCAGTGCTTTTTGTTAAGGACAAGTAGAGGCGGTGCACGCCTATAATCCCAGCCCCTCAGGAGCCAGGGCAGGAGGATCACAAGTTCAAGGCCAGCCTCAGCAAATTAGTGAGGTCCTGTCTCAAAATAAAAATGACTGGCCTGGCACAGTGCCACACCCTGTAATCCCAGTGGTTTGGAAGGCTGACGCAGGAAGATCGTGAGTTCAAAGCCAGCCTCAGCAGCAGCGAGGCACTAAGCACTCAGTAAGACCCTTAAATAAATAAAATACAAAAAAAAAAAAAAGAAGGGCTGGGGATGTGGTTCAGTGGTTGAGTGCCCCTGGGTTCAATTATAAAAAAATATAAAAGTAATTTCTGTTTCTCTTTTTTGATACATGCTATATATACTTTGGTATGTATTTCACTGTTCTTCAAACTATATATGCATATGTAAACATTATATAGAAAATATTTTGTAATCAATATAAACAATTTTTCTTTGCAGAGCTAGAGATCAAACCCAGGGCTTCACACATGCAAGGTAAGAGCTCTATCATTGAGCTATACCTCTAGCGGTGAATATAATAAAATTTTAAAAGCACAGGAAAGAATCAGAAATCTTGTGTCGGTTAACTCAGGTTTCCATATATAACTCTGTTCATATCCGGTAAACTGATTTATCATTTTGGATAAGGAATAATAATAACAATAAAAAGTCCTTGGCAGTGCCCAGCTGGATCTGGTGTTTCAGTGATCTGGAGTTGCAGTTTGTTCAGGGTGACACCAGGTTACACCACAGTCCTGACAGTCATGGAAAGTCAGCAGAAATTCTGAAACCGAAAAACTATACCGTGGTGTTTTCAGTAAAGGATGCTTTGTTATCTATATTTTAAATCCTTAAAATTGCCTCTCAGCCAAGTGTGGTGGTGCATACCTATAATTCCAGTGGCTTGGGAGGCTGAGGCAGGAGGATGGCAAGTTCAAAGCCAGCCTCGGCGCCTCAGCAAGACCCTGGCTCTAAATAAAATATAAAAAGGGCTGGGGATGTGTTCAGTGGTTAAGCCCCTTTGGGTTCAATCTCTGGTACAAAAAAGAAAGAAAGAATTGCCTCCCAAAGAGTTGCCTGAGTAGGAAAATTGCAAAATAAAACAGAAGAGTGAAGGACAGTTGGGAACATTTTGCTGACAAAGTCAGAAAAAGAATTTTTGAGCACGTTTGGACATTGATTTATAGCTATGAGTTGTAAATGAGCCTCCTTGGTTGAGTGTGGATGATTAAAGCTTTACATGAGTTCACTATGGAACTCATGGAACTTTACATGAGTTTCTTGTTTGAGCAAGAAGGGTTAGTTTTTTTATTTTATGAAATAGAGAATCCCGGACTGGGGATGTGGCTCAAGCGGTAGCACGCTCGCCTGGCATGTGTGCGGCCCAGGTTCGATCCTCAGCACCACATACAAACAAAGATGTGTCCGCCAATAACTAAAAGAAATAAATATTAAAATATCTCTCTCTCTCTAAAAAAAATAATTAAAAAGTTCTCTCATAAAAAAAAAAAAAGAAATAGAGAATCCCTATCCCATCTGAACATATATTTAACAGGTTTGAAGGGGACCTGAGTTAGTGTCAGATTCACAGAAGTTATAATGTCTCTGTCTTATTCTGGGAAGGAGTGTGGGTAGTCCATCTTCATATTCCCTGTAGTTCCTGGAATACTGCTTAAAAAGATTGCTTTGTTCATATTCTGTGAACACTCCAACCAATGGACAAAGATGCCTTTACCAGTTTGGCCACCAGATGGCAGTATGTAACCTCTGATAGATTGTCCTAAACTCAGGACAGCAGGATTTTCCTGCAGGGGTTGAGTGGGGTGTGTAGATACAAGACAAGGGGTAGGGATGATGCTTTGACATGGAGAATCCTTTGTGGAATAGGGAAAAACTTTCCAGAAGTATAAATAAGCTTTACATAATTCACAATTTCTTTAATCACTTATTTTTCAAATTGATTTTTTCTAGGACAATATTCCTGTGCATTTATATTTTTCTCTTCATCTTTTATCCACAGTAATTCTGAAATAATACAAGATTCTATTGCTTACCTGGTCCAAATCTTCTCTTTCAAACTCCAAGACTTCTAATTGGTGCATAAGGAGACATATAAGAACACCAACATTTTTTTCCCCACTTAAGGAACACCTATATTTTTTGAGCACCTACTATGTGTCAGACATTTACACATGAGGCCACTTTTATTTTTCACAATGACCTATGTTAATAATAATGTTAACTCCATTTTACAAGTGAGAAATAAAATAATTGGTTTCAGAACAAGGTTATGGCAGAGTCAGGGTCTGAACCCCCAGACCCTTGGCCTCCCTGCTCACGCACGTAATAGTGTGCCTCAGCTGAGACACTGTTAGCCTTTGATACTGGAAAATTCTTTGAGGAAGGGGGTGGTGTGGGCTGCAGGACATTCAGTAGTGGCCTCCATCCACTAGATACCAATAACATCCTCTCCTCCCCTGTTGTGATAAGCAGAAACATCTTCATTCATTGACAAATGTTCTCTGGGCTGCAAAACCATCACCAGGTAGAACTCCTGATGTAGAGGAGCTCTGGCTGGGCTTCTGCCTGATGTAGACTGGGGTCATCTTGGAGCAGGAAGACAGGTTCTTACAGAGAGAGTCTATGGAGCCAAGGAGACTTGCCTACTTACAGCACCTCACTATTCTACCTCCAAGGGCCTACTCAGGCCTGTTGCTTGTTCTCCTGGCTGCTGGCATGTGCATTTCTACCCCGGAGAGGTGGCCAAGGAGGTCTGTTGAGTGGGGTGGGAGGGGCATAGAGCCAGACAGATGAACTGGTTGTCTGCATTCAGATATGCCTGAAAGAACCCACTGATGGAGGATGTTGCGGAGGCGGGAGGAGAAGGGAGATGTGATATGGACTAGGGGCCTCACTTGTATCTTGACTCAGCCTGTAATATTAGGGTGGGCCTGCTCTAGAACCCTGCTGCTGGAGTAGTTGGTGGGAAATGGGTTGTAGGGGACATTTTTTTTTTTTTTGTACTGGAGATTGAACCCAAAGGGGCTTTACCACTGAGCTACATTCCCAGTCCTTTTGCTTTTTTATTTTGAGACAGGGTCTTGCTAAGTTGCTGAGGGTGTTGCTAAATTGCTGAGACTGGCTTTGAATGTGCAATCCTCTAGTCTCAGCCTCCTAAATTGTTGGGATTACAGGCATGTGCCACCAATGTTGGGTAATACTATTTTTGGGGGGTGGGGGTACTGGGGATTGAACTCAGGGGCACTCAACCACTGAACCCTATCCCCAGCCGTATTTTGTATTTTATTTAGAGACAGGATCTCACTGAATTGTTGAGGCTTGCTTTGAACTTGTGATCCTCCTGCCTCAGTTTCCTGATCTATTGGGATTACAGGCACATGCCACCACCCGGGGTTGGTAATTTGTTTTTGACACATCAGTGTGAAGACCTCAGAATCATCATATTTCCAACATAGAAAGGCTCTTTCTCCTGAACCACATTCCTGAATAGAAAATTTTACTGCATTTATTTCTTACTTGGGGGTCATTTCCCACAAAGAACAGTTGTCAGTTTTCTCCTGGAAAAGTAGAAAGGAGTCAAACCAGTAAAGGTTCCCGAGAAGTGGCCCTCTGCCAGGCTCTCTCCAGCTGAGGGATCTTCCCCCCAGGAGCCTCCTGGTCGAGGAGTGCTCAAAACCACAAATTTCATCCTCCCCCAAATGGAAAAACTCAAGGAATTCACATTGAAATGACCTTCAGGTATACTTGCTCACAAGCTATACAGATGTGGAAATGTTTAACTCATTTGGAATTACTTTAAGTTCAAAGTCTATCTGCATCTCCATTAAGGGACATGTATAATTTTGCTTTCAATTTTTTGAACATTATCAATAACACATGTATGTCAATGGAGGACTTGTTATTAATTTATAGTACACCCATATGCTGGAAACCAAGGCAACCATTGCAACCAGTGGCAAATGTAAAAAGGCAAGCCAGATTAATTTCTTCATTTATTCATATGATAACCATATTCTGAGCACATAGTTATGTGTCGGTGTCAGGTTAAATATTAGATAATAAAAACATATGCTTTGACTTGTAAAGATCTACATCATGGAACATAAAGTTAAAAAAAAGCTCACAGCGTATTTTACAAGTACACATATGCTATCATATATTTGTATAAATGTTGTTGGGATTCACTGTGCACCAAATATTATTCGAAAGCACTCATATATGATGATTGGATTTAATCCTCACGTTTATGAGGTATTAATATTCTCCCCATTTTGTAAAAGAGAATGTAGACCTAGGGAGGGTAAATCACATAGTCAAGGTCATGCACGTGACCTTAACCTTCAGAGTTGGAATTGACTCTGATTACAGAGTATGCTTTTCCAAAAACATGTCCACATGTAAGACAATACATTGAGATTGTTGAAAGAAGTTGTCTGTGCTGTTTAGAATAATGGCAAGATGCAGAGATTATATTCTGTATTTTTCATGTTTTTAAATGCATTTAGAATATATTTGTCAAATTCCAAAAAAATGAGAATTTGATTATGAAACATTTAATTTATAGAATACTCTGGGTAGAATTATTACCTGCATAATATGTATAATTCCAACCTAGGAATATTTCCACATATATTCAAGTTATTCTGCCCTGCCCCTAAATTGTCATGGTTTAAAATTGTTTTAATGCACAGATCTCACACATTTCTTGTTAAGTTAATTGTAGATATTTCATAGTTTTGTTGCTGCTTCAAAATGGATCCCCTAACCCATTTCCTCTCCTAATTGGAAATTGCTATGGTATGCCAAGGTAATAGATTTGGGGTATTAATTTTCTACTCAGGCATTGAAGTGAACCACTTTTTTTTTTTTTAGGTGAAATTCTTATAGCACAAAATTAACCACTTTAAAATGAACAGTTCATTGTGAATTTAGTTCAGGCACTAAATGGTGGATGTTGTACAACCACCATCTCTGTCTAGTTCCAAAACATTTAATCACTCTATAATAAAACTCCATGCTCACGAAGCTATTATTCTACACAAATCATTGTATTTTTCTGAAGTGATGCTTTAGAAATGCGGCTATGTCAAGGAGAGAAATGAATTACAGTAGATGGGGTAGAGAGAGAAGAAGGGAGGGGAGGGGAGGGGGGATAGTAGGGGATAGGAAAGGTAGCAGAATACAACAATTACTAATAGGGCAGTATGTAAAATTGTGGATGTGTAACCGACGTGATTCTGCAATCTGCATTTGGGGTAAAATTGGGGGTTCATAACCCACTTCAATCTAATGTATGAAGTATGATATGTCAAGAGTTTTGTAAAGTTGTGAACAACCAATAAAAAAAATAGAACTGAAAAAAAAATTAAAAAAATAAAAATCATAAGAAAAGAAAAAAAAAAAAAAGAAATGGGGCTATGTAACCCATGCGTGTCATTGTGTCATGTGGCATTGGAGGTGGTTGTGATGATGCTATGATGCGACAAGCTATAGATTGCCTTGTCTCCTACATTGTCCCATGCCCATCTCTACTTTTCTCTCATAATCTTGTATTGTTGTTGTTGGAGAAATGAGTTTTTTGCCCTGTAAGTTTCCTGCTTTTTGCTGATTTCATATCTGTGTTGTTATTTAACCTGTTCCTCTATTTCCATGTTTCTTTTAAATCGAATCTTGGATGGGAAGTCAGATCCATTCAAGACATTTTTGCTTTTCCTGGTTGTTTTTTTTATTTTGCAAACAGGTGTACATGCCTGTAATCCCAGCTCGGGAGGCTAAGGCAAGAGGATGGCAAGTTCAAAGCCAGCCTCAGCAACTTAGCAAGGCCTAAGCAACTTGGCAAGAACCTGTCTCAAAACAATTAAAAAGGGTTAGGGATGTGGCTCAGTGGTTAGGTGCCTTTGGGTTCAAGTCCTGGTACCACAATAAATACATACATACATACATACATACATACATAAATAGTGGGAAACCCCATAAATGAGGGATTTTCCAATATGGAGCCTCACTCAGATTGCAATTAGCCCTTCCCACTTCCAAGAGAAAGCTGAGGGTTTGCTTCCTGGGATACTTGCCCCTTTTCACTTTGGGATGAACTCCTAATATTCCTGGGGGCTTAAAAAAAAAAAAAGCCCTGGATGTTTGTTTTAGTCTGAGGCAGGGGAATGAAATGACTCTAAGGTTTCTCCAAATCTTAGACATATCACTACCCCCACCCTCAGCTTGCTTGGAATAAACAGTTCAAACAATTCACACCAAAATGACCCTGAGCCCTCCTTTGGCCTGTCACAAGCCTGGGTCTTGCTGCCAAGGATAATCGGTGCTTCCGCACTGCTGGAGCAGAGCTACGTGCTGCCCAGGGCTGGCCAAGAAGCCTGGGGGCTTGGAGGAGGCAGAGGCGTGGTGGGGGGGGCAAACAGGCCTGGAGTATCCTTTGGTTTGCCATGGTCAACACTCAGGGACCAACATTTGCATAAGATCTGCATATTATTCATATAAACTAAAATTTATTCTTAAATTTCCCACATTAAAAAAATTATATTTAATGATTCAAGAAACGCATGAAAATCTGCCCAGTCTTTTTTTCCTTAATATTTTTCCAGTTGTAGATGAACACAATACCTTTATTTTATTTGTTTATTTTTATGTGCCAGGGATCGAACCCAGTGCCTCAAACGTGCTAGGCAAGCGCTCTGCCACTGAGCCACAACCCCAGCCCCTGCCTAGTCTTTTTGCTGCTATTGTAAATCTGCTTTTTTTTTTCTCTCATTTTCTATTTGTCTGTTACCAGGTCCAGGGTTGTTTCGTGTGTGTGTGTGTGTGTGTGTGTGTGTGTGTTGATGTTGATTTGGTTGCCATGCTGCGTGCCCTGTGTGAATTTAAGTTGAAATTTCTTTTTTTTTTATTGGTTGTTCACAACATTACAAAGCTCTTGACATATCATATTTCATACATTAGATTCAAGTGGGTTATGAACCCCCAATTTTACCCCAAATGCAGATTGCAGAATCACGTCGGTTACACATCCACAATTTTACATAATGCCCTATTAGTAATTGTTGTATTCTGCTACCTTTCCTATCCCCTACTATCCCCCCTCCCCTCCCCTCCCATCTTCTCTCTCTACCCCATCTACTGTAATTCATTTCTCTCCTTGTTTATTTTCCCATTCCCCTCACAACCTCTTATATGTAATTTTGTATAGTAATGAGGGTCTCCCTTCATTTCCATGCAATTTCCCTTTTCTCTCCCTTTCCCTCCCATCTCATGTCTCTGTTTAATGTTAATCTTTTCTTCCTGCTCTTCCTCCCTGCTCTGTTCATAGTTGCTCTCATTATATCAAAGAAGACATTTGGTATTTGTTTTTTAGGGATTGGCTAGCTTCACTAAGCATAATCTGCTCTAGTGCCATCCATTTCCCTGCAAATTCTATGATTTTGTCATTTTTTATTGCTGCATAGTACTCCATTGTGTATAGATGCCACATTTTTTTTATCCATTCATCTATTGAAGGGCATCTGGGTTGGTTCCACAGTCTAGCTATTGTGAATTGTGCTGCTATGAACATCGATGTGGCAGTATCCCTGTAGCATGCTCTTTTAAGGTCTTCAGGGAATAGTCCAAGAAGGGCAATAGCTGGGTCAAATGATGGTTCCATTCCCAGCTTTCCCAGGAATCTCCAAACTGCTTTCCAAATTGGCCGCACCAATTTGCAGTCCCACCAGCAATGTACAAGTGTACCCTTTTCTCCACATCCTCACCAGCACTTGTTGTTGTTTGACTTCATAGTGGCTGCCAATCTTACTGGAGTGAGATGGTATCTTAGGGTGGTTTTGATTTGCATTTCTCTGACTGCTAGAGATGGTGAGCATTTTTTCATGTACTTGTTGATTGATTGTATATCCTCCTCTGAGAAGTGTCTGTTCAGGTCCTTGGCCCTTAAGTTGAAATTTCTAAAAGGCTGAATGTGGTAACTAAAGTAAGTTTCAACAATTTGCCAAAGTCGTGAGTCAATATGAATACGGAGAGCAAAATTTTGTCATAGAAAATAGAATCTCACCAAGGTTTAAAGCTGAATCAAGCACCAGGAAGCTGACATATGGGCAAAGTAGTCACAAAAATGTGGAACTTGAACCCAGGATTAGATATATATAAACAGATCTCAGGCATATATGGCAACTCGTTTTCATATGTTATAGGTAGAGCCTGGCCTATACCTTTGATCATGATTTTTAAATGAAACTGGTTAATGATTATTCCATTTTGTAGGAGTGTGCTTGTCAGAGATGTTGGCAGATAAACACTGCCCCTGCTCTCACTTTTTCTCTTTCTGTTTAAATTTCTAAAAGTGAAAAAATTTGAGACATATACAAAAACAGAAAAAAGTTCATTAAAATTGATGAACTCCCACTCAACCTTCAACAGCCATTGATAACCAACTTTGTTTCATCTCCACCTCTACTTTCCCTATCCCCTTATTTTCAAGTAAACTTAAGTCATTATATTATTTCATGTATAAATATTCTCTTATGGATCTCTAAAAGTTAAGGACTTACAAAAATAACCCAGTACCACTTTCACATCTAAATAACTTAACAACACCTTAATTATCAGTGCACACCCTTCCCTGATTGTCTTATAGTTTTTCTGGGTTTGGCCAGGCACGATGGTACATGCCTATAATCCCAGCAGCTCAGGAGGATGAGGCAGGAGGATCAAAAGTTCAAAGCCAGGCTCAGCAACTCAACGAGGCCCTAAGCAACTCAGCTAAAATATGTCTCAACTAAAATATAAAAAAGGGCTGGGGATGTGGCTTGGTGGTTAAGCACCCTGGATTCAATCCTTGGTTAAAAAAAAATGTCCTGGTTTGTTTGAAACAGATTATAAAAGCCCATACATTGCAACTGGTTGATATGGTTTTTATTTTCTATTAATCTGTAGGTACCATATCCATCTCTATTTTTCTCTCATAATCTTGTATTGTTGTTGGAGAAACTAGTTCTTTTCTCTGTAAGTTTCCTACTATTTGATGATTTCATATCTGTGTTTTTTTAATTTGCTTTTATTTTTTAAATATATGACAGTGGAATGCATCACAATTTTTATTACACATATGGAACACAATTTTTCATATCTCTGTATATAAAGTATGTTCACAATTCATGTCTTCATACATGTACTTTGGATAATGATGTCCATCACGTTCCACCATCATGTGTTGTTGTTTAACTTGTTCCTCTATTCCCATGTTTCTTTTAAATGGAGTCTTGGATGTTAGCTTGAAATCAGATTCATTTCAGAGATTTTTGTTTCTCCTGGCTATTTTTTGTTTTGCAAGATGATGATGATGATGATGATGATGATGATGATGATGATTTGGTACTAGGGATTGAACTCAGGGGCACTCAACCACTAAGCCACATCCCCAACCCTATTTTGTATTTCATTTAGAGATAGGGTCTCACTGAGTTGCTTAGCTCCTCGCCGTTGCTGAAGC
Organism: Spermophilus citellus; assembly: GCF_964194105.1. Classification (NCBI taxonomy): domain Eukaryota; kingdom Metazoa; phylum Chordata; class Mammalia; order Rodentia; family Sciuridae; genus Spermophilus; species Spermophilus citellus. The sequence goes on from NC_138185.1 coordinate 164,880,046, forward strand.
TGGTTTTGAACTTGTGATCCTGCTGCCTCAACCTCCCAAGCTGCTGGGATTACAGGCATATGCCACCGCACCCAGATATTTTGCTGTTCTTTCTAGCTGAATAAAGCTCCATTGTGTATATTTATCACATTTTCTTTATCCTTTCATATGTTAGTGGACAACCAGACTGGTTTCATAACTTGGCTATTGTGAATTGCCCTGCTATGAACATTGATATGCATATATCCCTGAAGTGTGATGATTTTAGGTTTTTTGGACAAATACCAAGGAGTAGAATATCTGGGTCATACAGTGGTTCCATTCCTGGTCTTTTGAGGAAACTCCATGCTGATTTTCATAGTGGCTGTACCAATTTGCACTCCCATCAACAATGTGTAAGTGTACATTTTCCCTCATATTCTTGCCAGCATTTATTATTTTTATTTCTTATGATTACCATTTTAACTGGAGTAAGATAAAATCTCAGTATAGTTTTGATTTGTAGTTCCCTGATTGCTAAGGATGTTGAACATTTTTTTCATATAGTTATTGGCCATTTGTAACTCTTCTTTTGAGAAATATCTGTTTTATTTATTTGCTCATTTATCAATTGAGATATTATTTTTTTGGTGTTAAGTTTTTTGAGTTCTTTATATATTCGGATGTTAATCCCCTGTTAGAAGAGTAGCTGGTAAAGATTTTCTCCTATTCTTTAGACTCTCTTTTCACACTCTTGTTTTTACTCCTTAATTGTTTCCTTTGCTGAAAATGGGTAATAATTTTAAAAAGGTGTTATGATTTATCCTTCCATTAAAAACATGTAAATATATATATTTACATCCTACTCTTTTCTGAAAGCATAGTAAGCATTCCTCAATCCTTTTTTTTCTCCATCTACACCACATTCTAGAGATCACTACATCTTATCATATAGATATTTTGATCCCTTTTTATAGCTGTTTAGTATTTTACCATGTGGATATCACATGGTTTATACAAGCAGTCCCTTATTGATGCATATTCCTTCCTCTCATTTTTTGTTATTATAAGCAGTGTTGCAAACAAACGATTTGTGCATATGTCTTTTCATATTTTTGCCAGCCCATTTTTTGAGATAAATTTCTGGGTGGGTTATGGTTGAGTTAAAATGGTTAAGTGGCTTTTATTAAATACTGCCCTCTTTCCCTCCATAGGGACTGCACCATTTTTCTTTTCCACTAGTATTTGATGACAATGCTCATTTCCCCACAGCTTCACCAACAGAATAGGTTGTGTGGCAGAATAGAATTTTCAAAGGTGGCTGCAACAATATCCCCCATTGGGCTGGGGATGTGGCTCAAGTGGTAGCGCGCTCGCCTGGCATGCGTGCGGCCCGGGTTCGATCCTCAGCACCACATACCAACAAAGATGTTGTGTCCGCCGAGAACTAAAAAATAAATATTAAAAATTCTCTCTCTCTCCTCTCTCACTCGCTCCTTAAAAAAAAAAAAAAATATCCCCCATCCCATAAATTCTTTTCTAGAGCCTACTTTTTCATGAAGATGTGAAGTCTCTCTTTCTTTTGAAACTGGGTGAGCCTTTTAATTTCCTTGACCAAGACAGCAGGGTGGAAGTGATGCTACGTGACTTCTGAGACTGATTCATAAAAATGCCATGACCTCTGCCTTGTTCTCTTGGGAAGCTGTCCTTGGAACCAGGTTACCATGCTCAGAGGAAACCCATGCAACCCATGGAAAGGTCCACATAGAGAGTAATCAAGGTCTCTGACCCGCTTTCTCAGCGAGCACCACTTGCTAGCCATGTGAGTGAGCCATCTTAAAAGTGGATTCTTTAGCCCCCAGGGGAACAGTCACAGCTGAGGCCACATACAGTAGAGAAGAGCCATCAGCCTGCAGAACCCTGACAAATCAATAATTGTTGCTGTAAGCCACTGAATCTGGGGGTTATTTGTTACACAGCAAATAAATAACGGATGTAGATGTTACACTTTGGCTTCTTCCCACAATGACAGGTGAGAAGTGTTATCCCTGTGTACTGTCAACTTACATTTCTCATTTTGAGCAGGGCAGTACATGTTTTCAAGTGGTGAGGAGCCATTTGCTTTTCTTTTTATATTTTGTTTATACTTCTAGCCTATTTTTCTATCTTGCTGTTGGCATTTTATATTTTTAGAAGATCTTTACATTTTAGAAATTTTTTAACCCATCATGATATCAATTGGAAATATTTTTCTCAGTTTATCATTTTTCTTTTCACTTTGCTTATTCTTTTATATATATTCTCCAATTTCCCCATTGTGTGATAGTGGTATTATTAATAGTTTTTCATTTAAAAAATTGTTAACCATCTAAGACAAAGATTCAGAGATCTGAATCTGTTTTTTTCTTTTTATTTTTAAAAATTTGTTCTAATTAGTTATCTATGACAGCAGAATGCATTTTGATTCATTGTACACAAATGGAGCACAACTTTTCATTTCTCTGGTTGTACTCGATGTAGACGCCACATGTGCAGTCATATATGTACCTAGGATAATGATGCTCATCTCATACCCCCATCTTTTCTACCCCTCCCCCTGTACCCTCTCCTCTTCACTCCCTCCCCTTTGCCCAATCAAAATTTCTCCATTCTCCCCCCGCCCATTATGGATCAGCATCCACTTATCAGAGAGAACATTTGGCCTTTGTTTTCTTGGGATTGGCTTCCTTCACTTAGTATGATATTCTCCAGCTCCATCCACTTACCCACAAATGCCATAATTTTTTTTCTTTTTTTAATGCTGAATAATATTTCATTGTGTATATGTACCACAGTTTTTTTAATCCATTCATGTGTTGAAGGGTGTCTAGGTTGGTTCCAGAGTTTAGCTATTGTGAATTGAGCTGCTATGAACATTGATGTGGCTGTTTTGCTATAGTATGCTGATTTTAAGTCCTTTGGGTATAGACCAAGGAGTGGGATAGCTGGGTCAAATGGTGGTTCCACTCCAAGTTTTCTAAGGAATTTCCATACTGCTTTCCATAGTGGTTGTACCAATCTGCAGTGCCATCAACAGTAAATGAGTGTACCTTTTTCTCCACATTATTGTCAACACTTGTTATTGCTTGTATTCTTGATAATTGACATTCTGACTGGAGTGAGATGAAATCTTAGAGTAGTTTTGATTTGCAGTTTAACATTTTTTCATATATTTGTTGATCAGCACCCAAATAGACATGTAGACCAATGGTACAGAATAGGAGACACAAAGACAAACCCACATAAATAGTTATCTCACACTAGACAAAGGCACCATAAACATGCATTGGAGAAAAGATAGCCTCTTCAACAAATGGTGCTGAGAAAGCTGGAAATCCATATGCAGCAAAATGAAATTAAACCACTCTTTCTCACCATGCACAAAGCTCAACTCAAAGTGGATCAAGGACCCAGGAATTAGACTAGAGACCCTGCACCAAACAGAAGAAAAAGTAGGCCCAGATCTTCATCATGTTGGATTAGGTCTTGAATTCCTTAACCAGACTCCTAAAATTCAAGAGATAGAATCAAGAATTAATAAATGGCATGGTTTCAAACTAAAAAGCTTCTTCTTAGCAAAGGAAACAATCAGTAATGTGAAGAGAGTGCCCAGAGAGTGGGATAACATCTTTACTACATGCACATCAGGTAGAGCACTGATCTCCATGATATATAAAGGACTCAAGAAACTTAACACCAAAAAAATAAATAACTAAAATAATAAATGGGCTAAGGAAGTGAATAGACACTTTTTAGAAGAAGATATGCAATTGGTCAACAAATATATGAATCTCTTATTTTTTGTGTCTATTGCAGGTTTTTATATTGCTTTGTTAGACAATCTAAAAATCTTTTAATAGGTAAGTTATGAATATTTATACTGACATGGTAAGTCTGTTTGGCTCAGCTCTGCTTTATTATGATATATGTAATTTATCTCTACTATCTGATTGCATAACTTTTACTATGTAGACTTTTTCATCCTCTTATATACATCTTTTTTTATTTAGGAAGCTTTTTTTGTCCTAAAAGTTATCTTTATATTCATACTTTTATATAATTCCCTTAGTCCCTGATTCTCTCTCTTTCTGGAAGTGGCTGGTTATTTTTGGTGTCATAATATGATTAATATTTAAATTAGGTAGTAACTTCTCTTCCTTGTCTTTTCCTTTTCCACCTGCATTAGAAGTAATACTCTCGGGCTGGGGATGTGGCTCAAGGGGTAGCGCACTTGGCTGGTATGCGTGGGGCCTGGGTTCGATCCTCAGCACCACATATAAAACAAAGATGTTGTGTACGCCAAAAACTAAAAAATAAATATTAAAAAAAGGTAATACTCTCTTACACTCAGATCTACTTAGAAGGCAATCAGCAAGCTTATTCTTTTTATCTACACTCCATTTTTCCTCTTGTGTGATAATTGTATTATTTACATTGCCAGAGCATATGGTCATCAAAAGCTATCCTACCTCACAAACATCATTTGGTCATAAGTTTACAGATATTTTTAATATCTACTGCCAGTGCTTATGTAACTTTCCAGTTATTTTGAAACTAATTTTCTAGTGGATTCTTTTGGAAACAATTACACCAAACATAATCCTAAATTCTTGTATTTAAGTTTTTCAGTGGTTGGGCTGGGGATGTGGTTCAAGCAGTAGCGCGCTTGCCTGGCATGCTTGCGGCCCTGGTTTGGTCCTCAGCACCACATACAAACAAAGATGTTGTGTCTGCCGAAAACTAAAAAATAAATATTAAAATTCTCTCTCTCTCTCTTTAAAAAAAAAAAATAGTTTTTCAGTGGTAGAGTGCTTGTCTGGTTTGCTGGTGGCCTTTCTACTTGAAGGTCAGTTTGGCTGGATATAAAATCCATAGCTCATAGTTCTTTTCTTGATTATCTTAAATATATTATTCTGTTGTGTTTTGGCATAAAACAACATTACTGTCAAAAAGTCTGGTGACAATTTCATTTTCTTTTCCTTAAAAGGGATTTGGGCCTGTTGCAGTAGCTAATTTGTTGGTTCCAGATAGTTTTCTTTATAACATTTTTCTAGCAAACAACAAAGAAATGGATGAATGAATCTATTAAGCAATGATCACTAATGGCTGACAATATCACACACAAAAAAGAAATAAACAGGTATAAGATAGTCTTGCAAAACAAAAACAACCAGGAGAAACAAAAATCTGTGGAATGAATCTGACTTCAAATAACATCCAAGATTCAATTTAAAAGAAACACGGGGAGCCAGGTGTGGTGGCTCACTTCTTTAATTCCAATAGCTTGGGAGGCTGAAGCAGAAGGATCCATGAATTCAAAGCCAGCCTCAGCCACTTAATGAGACCCTGTCTCAAAAGAAAACATAAAATGGGCTGGGGATGTGGCTCAGTGGTTAAGTGCTCCTGGGTTTAATCCCTGGTATTTAAAAAAAAAAAAAAGTGATATTTGGCCTTTTTGCTTGGATATTCAAACTATCACTTTTATATATATATATATATAAACACATAGATATCTCTATATATCTCTCTATCTCTCTCTCTCTCTATATATATATCCCCATTCCTTCCCCAAGTGAACTGAGGAATTTTGGAGAGGGGGCTGAGTGGAGAGCTTCTAAGCTCTAGAGCTCCCTCTTCTGTTCTTTTTACAGAGTGACAAAAAATATGTATAATATGTATGGTCTGTATTTTCTGGGACTTGTTTCCTCTGCTCCATTCCCCTACTTTTCTATCCTTTGCTCCTGTTATCGACTCTTGTTCTATTTGGATACAATTTCCAGCATTTTCTCTTCAGGGCTTTTTCTGGGAAGGAGCTTAGGCTTGTCAGTTCTGAGAGTTTATAGAGCCCAGGCTGCTCCAGCACTGCATGGTGCTCCCCTCAATCGGACCCATGAATTGGAGGCTGCAGAAGCCCTTGTTCAGTTTCAACTATTCTTCTTCGATTGCCTTGCTGATTTTTCCAGTGAATTCTGGAGTGCTCCTTCCTTTTGTTCCTGCTGAAACCCATGCCCAGTAAGTCTTGTGCTACTGAAGCTCTGTTCCCATGCACAGGTACTTATTGGCTTATGGGGATACTTTATCACCTACTATTGTAATATTGTCTCTGGGCCCTGGCTTTGGCCACCTCTGTTGTTCCATCTATGTTTAAGGAAGGTTAGGGAGAGCAAAAACTATCCATCATCTTCCTGTATCCAGTCTCTCATCCCTACCTTTTAATAACAAATTTTACTTGTTAAGACCGATTTATAGGAAAATTGCAAAGATAGTGCATAGAGTTCCTGTCTATTTGGTATCCAGGTTTCTCTACTGTTCACAAAATACATTGGTATGTACATTTGGTATAATTGTTAGAAGAAAAACTTAGAGGAAATTAAATCCAACAGAGGTTATTTGAGCAAAGAATCATTCTTGATGGCAGCACTCAGAACCAGAAAGGGCTCAGAGAATTCTGCCCTGAAATGTGGGCAGGCTCATTTTCAACAGAAGATGCAGGTGAGGCTTGATTGGTTGCAGCCCACGTTTGCCTAATTTAGACTTGGTCTTATTAGTTGGGCAGCCCCTGATTGGCTGAAGCTCTGCTGCTCTGACTGGCTGCCACCCAGCTAGTTGTTACAAATAATATATTCCTCAGTCAGGCTTTTTGTTTGCTTACTCAGGCTGCAGATTGTTATGTGGGATCAAGTGTTCTCAGGCAGCCTCAGGCCAAATTTAGCTTAATTTAAAATTACTAATGAACCAATATTGATTCATTATACTTAACTTTATTGGGGTTTCTTAGTTGTCACCTAATGCTCTTTTCTGTTCCAGGATGCCCGCCAGATTTTATATTCCAGTTAATCATTGTGTCTTCTTAGGCTTCTTGGCTTTCACAGTTCCTCAGACTTTCCTGGATTTTGATGACCTTGAGTTTAGAGGAGTACTATTCAGGTGTTTTGTAGAATGTTCCTCAATTGGGATTTGTCTGATTTTTTTAAAAAATATTTTTTAGTTGTAGATGGACACAATACTTTTGTTTTATTTATGTATTTTTATGTGGTGCTGAGGATCAAACCCAGTGCCTGAGCAAGTGTTCCACCACTGAGCCACAAGCCCAGCCCCGGGTCTGATCTTTTTCTCATCATTTGATAGAGGCTGTGGTTTATGATGTAAAGGGCCATTCTTATCACATTTAATTAAGGGTAAATATTGGGTTTTGTTTTTAAATAATTTTTACTTGTAGAGGGACACAATGTCTATGTTTTATTTATTTATTCTTATGCAGTGCTGAGGATCGAACCCAGAGCCTCACTTGTGCTAGGCGAGCGCTCCACTACTGAACCAGAGCCCCAGCCCTAGGGTAGATATTGTTAACATGACTTATCACTGTTGATGTTGAACTTGATTGATCACCTGGCAAGTGTAACATTTGTCAGGTTTCTTAACTATGAAGTTGACTCTTTTTAGCCTCCTCCTTTCCATACAGTCCTTTTTGGAAGGAGTCACACTGTATAGCCCACACTTAAGGAGTGGAAGTGTGGAAGTTATGTTCCACCTTTTTTTCTTTTTTTGAACCCAGGGGCCCTTAACCACTGAGTCTCATCCCCAGCTCTTTTAGTTTTTACTTTGAATCAGGGTTTCACTAAGTTGTTTGGGACCTTACTAAGTTGCTGAAGCTGGCCTCTAACTTGTGATCCTCCTGCCTCAGCCTCCTGAGCAGCTGGGATTACAGACTGTGCCATTGCACCTGACATGCTCCACTGCACTTGACATGCTCCACTTTCCTGAGGAGAGAATATTTACATAAATTATTTGATATTCTCTTGCATGGGAGATCTGTCTCTTCTTTCTTATTTATCTCATCGCTTATCAAGATAGAGTCCTGGATATTTATTTTCTACTGGGTTAATCCAGTACTACTTTATTTTGTTGATCAAATTGTTCCAGGTTGGGACATTGGGAGCTCATTTAGTTGGTTCCTGTGTTCCTTTGATATACTGCACCATTGTGTGTCTGTGTCTGTGTGAACAGCTCTCCTTAACCTTGTAGCACCATAAGATGCTCCAGCCTCATCATTTCTATTTCCTGCCTGAGTCTTAGAATCAGCCATTTCCCAAGGATCCCTGGTTCCTTCTGCTGGAGAATGGTATTAGAAACCAAGAGCTGGATGCTAGGTGGACTCTCCCTCTCTTTTTACCCAGATGATGACCTAGTTTTCTGGGTCTCCCCACTATCTCAGAGTACCATTTCCTGTTTCTCTTCCTGCCCGGATCCCATAGCCAAGCATTTTCGTTTCCTTCTCGCCAGCGCCCTCCACTCTGCCATCCCTTGACCATGCCGTGCACTTGCCCACCAGTTCACAATCTTGGATCACCTTGACTTATTTCCTGCCCAGAAGTTGCCAGGTGCTGAGAGGCCTGTTGAGCTCTCAGTATGGCCTGGCAAACATCCTTCTCTGGACAGCTGATCTGCGCCACCGCCTTATGCTCACTGACTTCCCGTGCTCTCAGCAAGAGCCAAGGCCTCCCACTTCACCAAGAAATTGGAGACTAGGAGGAACTCAGTCCCTAACTTTCTCTCCCTCCAATTCCACACTTAGCACTTATACAACCTCCCCTTCCTCGTTTTCTCCCTTCCTGTCTTTCTCTCTCATCTCTGAGAGCTTCTTTTTTTCTGCCTTTCCTTCAGGCCAACCTTCTCATGAGCTCCAATCACCCTGCGAAAGGTTTCTGTCTCCTCTGATCTTCTCTAGAACTCTGTTCCATCAGTTGTCTGGTTTTGCCTGTCCTCAAATTCCTCTTCATTACTGCTGCTTTTTCTCCGCCGAGGAACCACGTAAGTTTCTCATCCTAAACACAAGCACATGTCCAAACCTTTGACGTGACATGTTGCTTCACTGTTAGATTTTCCCTTCTTTTCTCACACATTTGGCAAATGCCTCCTTTCCTTTTTGCCCATAATCGTGTTTCTGCCACTTTATACCAAAATTCTTCCCTCAAAAAATCACCAAACCCAACGGTCTCTTTGTCACCACTGTCCTATCTGATCTCTCTCAGGACACCATTTCCCCTTATATTCTCTCCTCCCCTCTTGGCATTTCCCTCCCTCCTTTGGCTTCAGGGATGAAGGTTCCTCTCTGGACTCTGCTTTTCCCTCTCCCACTGTTTTGTCTTGGCTCCTTTCCATCAGGGCCGCCAGGTTTAAACTAAGGATGGTCCCATCCCTGGCTGGCACTGGAATCACCTATGGGGCTTTAAGAACAGGCTGGACCCAGGTCCATTCCTAGATCATATTCTCCATATACGCTATCCAGGTATCTCTGTTTATCATAGCTCCGAGGAAGCTCTGGGAAACAGAGGTGAAGGATTCCCCAGGGGACCTCTCCACTCAGGTCTCTCTACTGAGCTCCAAATGAACATTTCCATATACTCACCAGAAGCTGCACAGGAAGCTCAGATCAACAGGTCAGAAATGGAATCACCGTCTGCCTCTCAGGGGGACAGAACACTCACCCTCAGCTTCAACTCCCCATTTTTTCCCACTTGGATATGGGTTTGGTGAGTACAGCTGCTATCTCAAATGCTTCTCCTCTTCCCCATCCCTACCACTTCTTTAGTTCTGCTTCTCACCCTGAGGCATCTGAACAGCACCACTGGATTCCTAATTGTTCTGATGCTTTCCAGCTTCTCCCACTCCTTTCATCCAAGCTTCTTTGATTTTCTTTCTAGAATGTAAATCCCATAACTTCCTCCCTTGTGAAAATCCTAGGGTGGCCATCCAACACCTTCCTGGCTGTGCTTCTCAAATGGGTTCTTCAGACCTGTGTACTGGAACCACCTGCAATGCCTGTTAAAATGCATGCTCCTAGGTTACACACCTGTAATTCCAACAGTTCAGGAGGCTGAAGCAGGAGGATCACAAGCTCGAGGTCAGCCTCAGCAACTTAGCAAGGCCCTCAGCAACTAAGCAAGACCCTGCCTCAAAAAAAGAAAAAGGGCTGGGGTGTGGTTCAGTGGTGAGGTGCTCCTAGTAACCCCCCAAAAAAAGTTGGGGTTTGGGGGCAGAGTTAGAATCAGGCCCAGGTCTGTCTTTCCTTGGGGTCTGTACTCCTAACTGCTGTGCCATAGTGCCTTGAGGGACTGGTGATCCAGTTAGCAAAGGCCCTGTACAGCCTCTTATTTCTCGGGCCAGCACTGGCCCCTCCCTCTGGAGCCCTCTCACCACGGGGTCACGCATCCCCTTTCATCCTCCACTTCAAATGGAGGATGCCTACTTTTCCTCCCTGTCCAGAGGCCAGGCCATTTCCCCCTTGCCCACCTCCTCCCACCAGGGCTGCAAAGGGGCCTAGTGATGAATGGGCCGGGAAAGCGGAAGGAGCTGGAGGGGAGGGAGGGGAGGGTGGGGGAGGAGGAGGCAGAAGCCAGGCTCAGTGGGATGGAGGGCGAGCAGAGGGCCAGAGCCACAAACCTTAATTTAATCACAGGGCCCCATGCTCAATTTAACAGACACAAGGGCTCAGAATGGGGTCCCTGTGTGGCGGTGGGGCAATCAGCCCGCTGCAGTTCCTGGGAAAGCATTAATTGTGGATGACAATGTGTAAACAGTGGGGAAGAATGGAGTGTGCAGGTGTGAGCCGCTGGGGCCAACCCCGGGCTGTTTTCACACAAGTGAGCCAGGGAGGGCTCCTCCACTCCCAGAACAGGATTAGAGGCAGCAGTTGGGGAACTGTCAAGGGTGTCGGAACTTGGCTAGAGCAAGTGACCAGGAGGGTAGCCTGGGAGAGGAGGAGGGACTGGCAGGGTAGCAGGTTGGGGAGTGGACTGGTGTGTGTGTGTGTGTGTGTGTGTGTGTGTGTGTGTGTGTGTTGTGTGTGGTGCGCTGCCCACATCTGGCTTAACCCCTGCCAAGCCAATGGCTCTCTAAAATACAAGGCTGGATTTTTAATGACACTGGGTTGTCAGGGCCCTTGCAGCACAGGGCAGAGTGTGGGCCTTCCATCCACGTAGGCAAAGCAGGCCAGCTGTCAGGGAAACTGCAGGCAGCTCCCAGAAGCCTTGCCTTCTCCTCTTCTCCCAGATGTGCTTGGGGAAGGCTAGGCCCAGGGAGGCCCCTGGGCCAGCATGGTCTCCTGAACCGGCACAGAGGCCTGATTGGGGTGGATGAGATGTCAGGGCAGGACAGTGGTGGAATTGGAGGGACGTTGAGAGACAAATTCAGAAATATCTGGATATTGGAACGTTCCACCTGAACATCTCAAAGCTCCTTTCCGAAGCAGTTTCTGCTTAGCAAATGTAGAGACAGAGGTCCAGGATGTGTAGGATTGGGTGAGTTCCCAGCCTGGCCACAGCTGGCTCCTGGAATAATTCACTTAAAACAAGCACCTCTAGACTCTAGAATATAATGTAGTATAATATGAATTGATATGATGTGACATAGATCATTATTATTACTGCGGATGCTCTTAACTGAGCTCTGGTCAACAGGGCATGTATGTAAAGCCCTGGGTCTACCTCATGTGCAGCTCCCTATGCTTCTCTTGTCTTCTAGAAGTTTTGTTGTAACTCTCCGGGGGCAAAGGCAATGCCTTTATTTCTCTTCTTCTTCCCATGACTCTAGAACAAATTGGCCCTCAGGAATCCCAGGGTCCAGGCTTTATGGTGCAGTGTGTGTGTGTGTGTGTGTGTGTGTGTGTGTGTCCACTTTGGGCAGCTGATTGTCATTGGATTTCAGAAACACAACTCTGGCCATTGTACAATGGCTCCGGGGTGGAGGAACTTGAGGAGATGTAACAAATGAGATGAGGAGTGAGGGGAGTCTGACCCGTGGGCCGGCTTGTGCTGGGGAGATGAGTTCTCAGGTCTCAGGGCCGGATGGCCATGGGGCATGGAAGCCTCAAGTTCCAAGGACTAGATAGTGGCAGCTGTTCCTGTTCCTGTTCCTGACAGGAAACACAGAATGAGGAGCAGCCCCCAGGGAGAAGATAGCAAGTGGAATTTGGAATGATTTTCTTTCTGAAGATTACTGAGAACTCAAGGTCGTTATGGTAAACTGAGGGCCAAGAAGAGACAGATAGGATTTCCTAAAAGGGTTGGAATGCCAGGTCCCCCAAGTCTACTTTCAGCCAACAGCCCAGCAGGGAGTGCTTCTGCTAGGTGTGGCCACACTCATTCTGAACACCTGCCAGGGCCCAGCCCTGGGCTAGGGAGAAGGCAGGACTACCTGGTAGTACAAATGGCAACAGACTCAGAAGAGGAAAAGCTCAAGTTGGCTCTAAAATATCCCATGCAAAACACTCAGATGTCAACTGGACTCACTACCTTGAATTTGTGTTTTCTTCAGGTAGCCTATCAGTCCCTCCCCTGGCTTTTTATGGTATTGAGGATTGAACCCAGTGCCTCACACATGCTAGGCTAGACTCTGAGCCTCAACCCCAGTGCCCCTATTTTATTTTTTAATCATACTTTCTAGTATAGTGATTCTGGGTCCAGAGTCTGGGGTCAGATCCCAGCTCAACCACTTGCCAGTGTGTGCCCTTGGGCAGATGTCCTTAAGCTTTCTAGGCCTCAGTTTCTCACCTGCAGAAGGGGCCAATAACATGGACAGCACAGCACTATGTGAGGATCAGATGAGTTCAGGCATGTACTTGCTTAGAGGCCAGCACAGGTCCATATTATTAGGACAACTGGGAGTTTCCCAATCTTCCCTACTTCAGTCTTAGGGTTCTTCTTGGGAAGCCCTCTGGGTTTTCTGTTCTATTAGTCCTGTACAGGATGTTGGATCCGTTTCTTGATCCTTCAGGATGAAGTCCTTCAAAGAGATAAAGATGGTCTATGCTATGATTTGGATCTTGAATATCCCCCAAAAGGCCTGTGTGTTAAAGGCTTGGTCTTCGGCCTGGTGCTATTGAAAGGTAGCGGAATGATTAAGAGGTAGAGCCCAGGGCTGGGGTTGTAGCTCTGGGATAGAGTGCTTGCCTAGGACGGGTAAGGCACTGGGTTTGTTCCCTGGCACCACATAAAAATAAACAAATAAAATAGAGGTATTGTGTCCATCTACAACTAAAACAGTATTAAAAAATAAAAGGGCTCAGTTGGTAGAGTGCTTGTCTCACATGCAAAAAGAAAGCCCTGGGTTCAATCCCTAGCACCAAAAAAACAAAACAAAACAAAAAAACTCTGGTAAAGCCCAGCAGGAGGCCTTAGATCCATGGGGCATACCCTCAAAGGAAGGGCATTTTGGGATTCTGCCCTTTCCACTGTTTACTTCTCATCCATCACGAGGTGAGCAGCTTCCTCTACTCTTGCTTCCATGACGATGAACTGCCTCACCACAGGCTCAAAAGCAATGAACAGGGACAAACAAACTGTGGACTGAAACCTCCGAAGCTATGAGCTAAAATAAATCTTTCCTCTCCATGTTTTCTCAAGTGTTTTGTTATAGTCATGGAAAGCTGACTAACACATTCTGACAACTCATTGTTCCTATTCTTCCATCTGAGATGCTTGTATTTGGACCATGTGTCCTCAACATTGGCATTTCTTAAATCAGTTTCAAAAAACTGATGGACAGATATAGAGTAGCTAATTATTTTGACTAGTAGAAATAATAAAGAATCATCCTTATATCCCATAGACACATAAGCACCAAAAATGTTGAAGGGGTACAGGACATTGATTATTTTGACCACTAAAATATCATTCACCTGCTTCAAGTAATTGCCCCCAATTTTTTGATGTGTCCTTCTCTCTCCCCAAGTCAGCCCCTGATTTAGAGCTGAAGCAAGTGACAGGTGTAAGTCAGTCATGGCTGCTTGTTCCTCTGTCCCCAGAAATTGAGCATGTGGCTCAACCAGAAGAAATGAGGCACAAAGAGCCTTTCTGGGGTTCTGAGAGAGAAGTGGTTGTTCCTTCCCACTATTCTTATCATATGGAGCTCAAGACCTCATGGAGAAAGGCAGAGTTAAAAGATGAAGATAGCTGGGTGTGGTGGTGCATGCCTGTAATCCCAGAGGCTCTGGAGGCTGAGGCAGTAGGATCACAAGTTCAAAGCCAGCTTAGCAATTTAGCAAGGCCCTAAGCAACTCAGTGAGACCCTGTCTCTAAATAAAAAAATAAAAATGGCTGGGATGTGGCTCAGTGGTTAAGCACCTCTGGGTTCAGTCTCTAGTACAAAAACAAATAAATAAATGAAAAAATAAAGATGAAGACAGTATTTGAGCTCTAAGTCCAACCACACCTGAAGTTCCTGTTTTTTATTTTAACATACCCTTAAAATTTTTTTTTTTTAGTTGTAGACACAATACCTTTATTTTATTTATTTACCTTTACGTGATGCTGAGGATGGAACCTAGTGTCTCACATGTGCTAGGCAAGCACTCTACCACTGAGTCATAAACCCAGCCCATAAAAATACCCTTTTTATTTTAGAATAGTTTTAGGTTTACAGAAATGCTGCAAATGTTAACAGAGAGTTCTCATATATTCTACACCCAGTTTCTCTTATTAACATCTTACATTAGTATGCTACATTTGTGACTTAATGAAGTCAATTGATGAACTTGTCAATTAATGAAGTGATATTAGTATACTATTATTAAACAAAGTCCATATTATATTCATGATTTTTCTTAATTTTCCCCTAATGCCCTTTTTCTGTTCCAAGATCCCATCCAGGACACACATGACATTTAGTCATCATGTTTCTTTGGGCTCCTTTTGGTTGTGACAGTTTCTCAAACTTTCCTTGTTTTTGGCAACGTTGGCAGTTTTAATGAGTACTGGGATTTTGTAGAATACCCTTCAACTGGGATCTGTATTTTTTCCCCTCATAATTAGATGGACTATATGGAGGAAGACCACAGAAATAAGGTGTTACTCTCATCTCATAATATCACACCATACTATTTAGGGAAAATGCTATCAGAATGACCTATCACTGTTGACACTGACCTTGAGCACCTGGCTAAGGTAAGGTTCATGAAGTTTCTCCTATGTAATGTGACTCTTTTATGGCCCCTTCCTTGCTGTACTTTTTGGAAGAAAATCAGAATGTGCCATCCTGTTCTTAGTCAGTGGGAATCACATTTTTTTTCCCCTTAAATTATTTGCTATGCTTCTGAATGATAGATTTTTCTTTTTTCTTTTTTTTTTCCATACTGATTCATTCAGTTGTTTATTTAAGTATAAACTCCTGGATTTCTTTTTTAATACTTTGGGTTATTTTCCAATACTACTTTATTTTGTTGCTCAAATTGTTCCAGTTTTGAGCACCAGGAGGTCTTTCAGTTGGCTCCTATGTTCTTTTGATGTACCCCCATCTAGTGATCATCTGGATTTTCCAGTTGACATGAGCTTTCTAGTCTAAGTCAGTTTAGATCAAGGTTGTTACTTGTAACCAAAAGATCCTTAAAGGAAGAAAAAGTCTTTAGATGGCATTACTTGTTGCAAATTTCAAGTTGTC
The DNA here is from genome assembly GCF_964194105.1 of Spermophilus citellus. Classification (NCBI taxonomy): domain Eukaryota; kingdom Metazoa; phylum Chordata; class Mammalia; order Rodentia; family Sciuridae; genus Spermophilus; species Spermophilus citellus. The sequence continues at coordinate 164,895,478 of NC_138185.1, forward strand.
TACATTTTTCTTATGTCAATGCAGCTAAATGACAATTTTACACTGGAAAGCACACATCCTCTCCCAGGCTGTGGTGACCACTTTGCTGTGCTCTACAATAAGTAGCAGGAGGCTGGGGACATTATAGGTGTGTGTGGTTTAAGTTCAAATCTTCAGATCTTAGCAGGTCACTTAATTCCTGGGCTACAGAAGAGGTGCTGAGATTGGAGGAGATGAGGTAACACATTATTGTGATGTGATCTGGAGGCCTAGTCTATGCCCTGATCTGTTGAACTGACTTCTGGAGAGTGTAACAGAGCTCCCAAATTAGGGCTGCCAGATAAAATATATTACACTCAGTTAACCTGGAATTTCATATAAGTAATGAAGAATTTTTAGTATGTCTCAAATACTGCATAGGAGTATACTTATACTGAACATTATTGTTTATCTGAAATTCAAAGGAATTTGTATTTTTATTTACTAAATCTAGAAGTCCTAACTCAAATACCCTCCCCTTTTTAAGTTTCTTAGGGCATATACTTCAGGGAAAATGACTTTGCAACTTCAGCTTCATGAATAGGGGAACCTGAGTCCCATGCTGTCCAGAAAGAGCAGGACTTTGTGGTCAAACTCTCATGAGGTCAATTCTCTGCTCTACCAATTCCGGCAAGTTGCTTAACCATTTGACTCAGTTTTTGTACTTGGTTGTGCAATGAGTTGATAATTCACAGATGCCATTATTACACTTTGCAGGGTCTGACAGCTAGTGGCATACTCCGTCAATGGTGGCTGCTACTGACGGCACTCTTATTTGGACAGATGTACAGGAAGTCCTGAGAAGGCAAGAGAAAGGGGATCACAGCAAGTCTTCCTCACCCCCAACCCTGTCCCCTTCTTTGAGTAGGTGGGAATGCCAAATCCCAGAAGCAGAGGTTGGGGTGTATATGGGGTGTGAAGCAATCTGTGAGGATCCCTCTGGGGCCTGGGTTCTTTATTGGAGCTCAGCATCTCAGCCAGTGTCCTATTTTCTGAGGGGCTGAGGTTGAAGGGAGGACCCTGTGCTGATAATGGCTTGGAAGGGGTTAGTCCTGGAAGATGAAAAAGAAAACAAGTTTTTAGTCCTTTTTTAAAATTTTTGGTAACAGGGATTGAACTCTACCACTGAGCCACATGCCCAGACCTTTTTTTTTTTTTTTTTTTTTTTTTTTTTGGTATTGGGGATTTAACCCAGGACACTCTACTACTGAGTGACAACCTCAGCCCTTTTTTTTATTTTTTTATTTTGAATCAAGGTCTTGCCAAGTTGCTGAGGCTAGTTTTGAACTTTTGATCCTCCTGCCTCAGCCTCCCAAGACGCTGAGATTATAGGTTAGTGCCACCGCCTGCTTCTCCTTATTCTTTTTTTTTTTCTAAGAGAGAGTGAGAGAGGAGAGAGAGAGAGAGAGAGAGAGAGAGAGAGAGAGAGAGAGAGAGAATTTTTTAATATTTATTTTTTAGTTCTCGGTGGACACAACATCTTTGTTGGTATGTGGTGCTGAGGATCGAACCCGGGCCGCACGCATGACAGGCGAGCACGCTACCGCTTGAGCCACATCCCCAGCCCTTCTCCTTATTCTTTTACAAGCTGGTCAGACAGGCACACAAAATGACAGCTACATTTACTGAGCCCTTAGTATGTACTGGGCAGTTTTATTCACTTCTTTTACATTTTGTTTCATTTAATCCTCACAAATCCCCAGGTTATAGGTGGAGAAACTGAGGCACAGAGGGATTAGGAAATTTGTCCACTATCAACAGTTAATAAATGGGATAGCCAGACATCAGTGTCCTGGTCACATGCTCAGGACTTCAAACTATTTCATTTAGTTTTCTCAACAATCCTCTGAGGCCGGTGTGATAGTATCTTCTTTGTGTAGCTGAGGACTCTGAGGTTTATACAATTTGCCCAAGGCCATAATTCACAGGGGCCTTGATTCACAAGTGAATTTCCAGCTTGCAGGTGCCTGGAGGTGTCAGGCAGGGGAGGAGGAGGCCAAAGATGACCTTTCACCTCCGTGGCAGCCCTAGGAAGAAGTAGAAGCACCGGCTTTATGCCTTTGATTTATAAGGGGGGCAGGGGTTCAGACCCAGCTGTCAATTTGGAAGCCACTTGAGGATTCTATTTAAAAATTGCCTTGTACTTATAATAGTGGAGGGAAAACAACCACCACCACCCAAGCAAACAGGAAAACAACCTCAAAGTCCAAAAATGGGGGAACAAGTTAAATCAATTATGGTATAAGCCCAAGATGGTGTATTTTGCAGCTGTTTAAAAATACCACATTTTCAAAGACTATTAGCATAAGAAAATGCCTGCAGATATAAATAAAAGCAGGAGATAGAACTATAAACACAATGTGATCCCAATAAACAATGATAATGTTGTGTATGACTTTTTATACATAAGAAGAGATTAGGAGAAAAATACTCGGGGACATTAAAGACAATTTTAAATTTTCTTAATTATTCTGTTATGTACTTGCCACATGTTTTACAAATCAGTTCTTGAACTCACAGACCAGTTAAGGCATCAAGGTGGCATCCCACGGTGCCATTTTAAACATGGGGAAACTGAGGCTGAGGTCTAGGAAGGTGGATGGGGATGGCTGGGAAGCCAGATGTGTTATCCAGCTGATCCCTGGCCCTGGCTACGACGTGTGGCCCTGCTCAGGGTCGGGGGTGGCCGGATGCCTGGCCATGCACACACACACACACACACACACACACACACGAGGGGGTGAAAGGGGGTGACCGTGGAGGCGAGGTCCGTGAGCGCCCTCCCTCCAGGGCACAGCTGGACCGAAGCGAGGGTGGGGGGAAGGGAAGGAGCCAAGGTGCGGTGGGGGCTGGGTGGAAGCGAAGATTGGGGAACCTTTCAAAAATGGAAACCAGATGAGCCGTTCAAAGGGGAGCAAATTCTCCACGGCGCGCTCCTTTGTTGCGAGCGTGTGAGGCGGCGGCAGCTGCGCGCCTCGCCCCCAGCCCACGGCCCGATGGGGCGGACACGGATAACTGCATTAGATGCACTCAGCTCTTTTCAATAAAACGCCCTTGTTGGAGGCACAATAGGGGGAACGGGGCAGCCACCCCAGGCCGGGCCGGGGGCGCCCTGCCTTCCCCCCGGAGAGCGCAGAGCACACTCACTTTCCAGGGCTCAGCTAATTGACGTTGGGCCGCGGCGCTGCGCGGTTGCAAAGGAGAGTTGGACTCCCCAAGTCCACTGCCACCGGAAATGAGGCCGCCCGGGTCGGCGGGGGCGGGGACGGGGGCGGGGGCAGGAAGGCAGCCGGCGACCGCAGTGCAGCTGGCCAGGGCCCTGCAGAAGGCTGTACTCAGTTGCTTTGGCTCGGGATAGGAGATAAGGTGTTCCAGAGGCTTCTCCCAAAGAGCCCCAGCCCTCTAATTTCTGAGTGAGAAATACACCAGTGAAGGAGGCAAGCGATATCTGCTGTGTAAAAGGCAATTTCAGGACTGGTTCACTTCATTCCTGATGACCCAAATGCCATATTCTTTTAGTGATTCTAATAAAGGTGGCTGGAACATTCTTCAAGTTAAACAAAAAAGAAAAGCAAAGAATATTTCATAAGCCCTTGTATTGAGGCAGCTTTAAGTAAGATCCCCCCTCTCCCTGTTTCACAGATGTGGAAAACGAGGCTTGGAGAAGTTACTGGCTTGGTGATATTGATTGCATAGGTAGGAAGTGGTAGAGAGCTGGAATTTGAACCCAGGTATGTGTGACTTTAAATCAGGATGTCTTGACTTTGGCACTACTGACATTTTAGCCCTGATCATTCCTGTTGGTGGGGGCAGTCCTGAGCAAGGAAGGAAGTTTGAGAGCACCCCTGGCCTGCCTCTGGCCTGCATGTGTAATCACCAAACGTGTCCCTGACATTGTCAGATGTCCTCTTGGAAGAAATGTGTCCCCTGTTGAGAACCACTGTTTGAAAACCGCCCAGGCATGCTGGGTGTGCGGTATGCCCATTTATTTTGGGTTCTGCTATTGTCTTTGGGGGAAAACAGTTGACTAGCCATGTGGGATTCTTAAAGTTCAGTCCTATGGTTTGTGGGGCTGTAGCAGGAGAGCAGTTGGCTGAATGGGACAAGACCAAACTGTCTGAAAACCAAAATCCAGAGTTGTGTTGAGGCATTTTGAATTGGGTATCTATCTACATTTTGGGGTTCCATTGGGTTGAAAGCATGGGTGATGGTAGTGTGAAGAAAGCCTGACACTGAAGTAAGTAGGAAGAGGACTTTGTTGTGCACAGCCTGTCCCCTGCTGGCCCTCCATGATGGGAAGAGGAGTTAACTCAATTTTCATTTTTGGCTGCAACTTGTGTGTGACCCCACCTCCATCCAGCTCCTCATCCTTCTGTGGCCTGCTGTGGCTTTAGCCTACCAAAGAGTTCCATTTCCCACTTCCCAAAGCTTACCCAGGCCACCCAAAAGCCAGCCCCAGGCTCTGGGTCCACACTGAACTGAGGCCTGTTTCAATTCAATTGCCTCTTTCTCACTTAGAGTTGATTTATAAGTGGACTCCCTTGTATCTGTCTTCCAGTTCTGGCTTTCCTACAACCCATTTGGCTGAATTGACTTGTTACTGGAAATGTCATCAACTAAAGGCATCTCTGGAAGAGGGTCAGATCCATGGGCATGTTGGCGGCACCAGGGCCTCCCAGACTGCAGACTTGTCTCTGGCACCCTCCTGGCTGGGCTTCATTAAACATGCGCCTGTGTGGGCAACTCAGAGACTTGGGGATCGAGCCCTCTCAAGAGAACATACAGGATAAGGGCTAAAGTTCAAAAGAGGACAGAAAGTGGGAAATTGGGATAGTAAAGGCCCATCAACATTTCAGATAATGATGGGTTAGGACTTTTTGTTTTTGTCTCTCCGATATATTTTTTGGTGCACAAAGTCAATAGTCTTTATACAAGTGTGCGGGGATATTCCATGTTCCCATCTAACAACCTGCTTGCATTTATAGGAAGGCCGACACTGAATCTCATGTGTACTCAAGTAAAACTGATTAATGAGAACTGTAAGCAAGTATAGGATGTGAACCTTTCAAAGCTTCTTTTATCAACACTTCTTAGTTTTAAAAATGACAAAGCTTATCAACTCCATTTTCACCCAAATCTCCTGCTAAATTTGGGTGTGATAGGGCTTTGCAGGGATCTTGGTCTTAGGGATTGAACCCAGGGGTGCTCTACCATTGAGCTACATCCCCAGACTTTTTATTTTTTTATTTTGAGACAGGGTCTTTCTCATTTGCTCAAGCTGATTTCGAACTTGCGATCTTCCTGCCTCAGCCTCCAGAGTCACTGGGATTATAGGTATGGACCACCATGCCCTTCAGGATCCAAAACTTTTTTTATTTTTATTTTTTTACTTGTAGATAGACACAATACCCTTATTTTGCTTATTTGTTTTTATGTGGCACTAAGGATCCAACCCAGTGCCCCACAACTTGCTAGGCAAGCACTCTACCACTGAGCTACAATCCCAGCCTCATTCAAACATTTTTAATAAGACTTTGAAGCATCTTGGTGCAAGAGCAATGGCATAGGCCAGACCACAGCCCCATAGCTGACTAGGAAAGGTCACCAAGCACTAGGGTAGGTCTTCTGATAATTGAAGTTTATCTCTATATCTCTTTCTTCTTCTAATATGCCTATAAGCTTTTGGGGGTAAGCATAAAAACATGTGCATAGTACGCCACCACAAACACCCTTAATTTAGTTTGGTATAATATACATAACTTTCCTGTTTTCCTATTAAGTCAATAATACATATTTGGTGGCTGTGACTTCCCATTTTATAAAAGGAAGACATGAAAATAAGGCATGTGAGGATGTGTGTGTGTCTCCACCATATGTAACCGCTTTCTTTTTTTTTCCACTGAGTGTCTCCCCCTCCCCTGGGTGGTTTCCATTTGCCCTCCTTTTGCTGAGATAATTTTCACTCTCCAACTTCATTAGCTGCAACCCCCTCCTGCCCTGGGACAAAAAATAGGGCCAAACTGTTCAAAGGAACACATGGAGACCCCATTAATGATGGCCCTAATTGTGCCAATTCAAACCCCTCAATAACTCTAATTAAAACCTGTCTCGTACGGGGCGCTGAACGGCAACACAGCTGCCACTCCAAACAATCACATAGCAGAGCTAGGAGGAAAAGGGTCTCTGGGCAGTTTTTGGTGGTGGGTGTTATGGAGGGGTCAATGGAGGAGGATTAAGACAGGGGTGCAGTCAGAGGGGGAGCCTTGAAAAAGTCTTCGATGTCAGGTCACAGTTTGAAATCGGAAGACCTTTAGCTTTTCCCCTTAGCTTCCCCCTCCTTCCCCACCCACCAGGCAGGAACACCTGCAAGCTGACTGGAAAGGGCCATGACCACCAGACACATGGACACCACAAGTCGACTGCAACATCTGAAAGAAGGGAGGGGTGGGGGGACTCCAAAAACTCAGCCATCAAAACCACACAGCAAAAACTGAGAAAGGGTTTTGTTTTTGTTTTTTTCCCTCTGCTTCCAACCTTGTCTTTTAGGATCCAGCTGCTGCACTGTTCTGGGCACCATAAATAACTCTGCAATTACATTAATTGGTTGCATATTTGTTGACACTGAAGGAGAAGCCCTTAAGGTTAGGAGAGGTGGATTTCAGCTGCAATTTAACACTCTTCCCCTCTGCCATCCCTCCATGTCTGATTTCCAACCACCCTGCTTAGTTTTCCTGAATGGGGCACATGCTAGGCTGATGGGCTCCCTTCTGAATAAGCTTTGCCCACCCGTATCCAGACTCATGTCTCCTCTGTTGGCTGTCCCTGGATCCCTGGATCCCCTGGGTTTTGATGTAATATCCCACTATAGGAGAACTCGGAAGAAGGGTTTCTGGCAACACTTGATGGAGTTTAATTTCCTCTGAAGGCAGGGTGGGGGGTAGGCTTAGTGTCAGACATATTGTTTGGATCAAATGGTAACTGGGTAGACCTTTGCCTGGATCACCGAACACATCTTGGATTCTTCTAAAGGCTTGGCCTACCCTGTGGAGTCTCTTGAGTTTCATTCCTTCTGAAGCAACTGGATGTTAGTTACCTTGTTCATTCTACCGCAGTCAGAGGGCAAGAACTAGAGAGCTCAGCTTGAAATCCAGTGTCCTGTCGACCAGGGGAACTTCACGAAGCAGGGTGGAGGGTGAATGGGGTAACAGAGACTGAGCCCCAGTTGGCAGCTCAAAGTTGGCTGAGAACTAGAGACTCAGGACTTAATTTCTCCTCTGTCAGAGCTGGAACTGGAGGAATTCCCCAAGGGTCCTGGATGGAGCATGAGACCATGTGACGTGCCCGGGATGCCTTGGAAGCTGCCCCCACCCACAACTGGGCCTGCTGAGTGGGATCCTGGGAGGAGGGGCCATGCTCATTTTACTCATCACTGTATCCTCAAATGCTCAGCATGCACCTCGTGGACTTTGCACATGGGGGTGCCCAGGTAATATCAGATGGGTGGATAGGTAGGTTGAAAACCTGAAATTCTGGCTTCCAGGTGCTCTGGGCTTTTAAGGAGGAAGAAGTGACATCCATCCAGTCTCTGGTATTTCTACATGGTATGCTGTTCAGATTTAGGCATTGGATTAAAACTTTTTTTTTTCTTCTTTCTTTCTCTTTTTGTGGCACTGGGGATTGAACCCAGGGCTGTAGGCATGCTAGGCAAGTGCTCTGCCACTGAGCTACGTCCCAGCCCCAGACCACAGCTTTCATACACCTATGGAAGTCAACACAAAGTTACTTGCATTGGTTTTCTCTGTGAAACCAGTGGGGAGAATAACAGGAATCTGAATCCAGGACTTCGATTTCCTCGCTACAAAATAAGAATGGAGTCCTGCAAATTAGCAAAGGGGGAGCAGTCTTGAGAACCCGAAAGCCTGGGCAAAACTGGCCTCCAGGTATGCTCTCACCCTTAGGGCTAGGTATTTGCTCTTCCCTTGGCCTGGAATGCTCTTCTCCCAGGTTTCTGCATGGCCCAGTATCACCATCTCTCCTTGCTGGGGATCTAATGCTGGGTTCACAACATCTGACTATTCCAGTAACTCGAGAAAATGACAAAGAAAGCACGCAACCACACAGAATTACTTTTCAATAATCTGGAGACGGCTCTGTGGCCTTAAGGGTCCTTGGAAAGAAAGAGCCACCAGAATTCTTTATTCTTATATAGGGAACACACAAGGGGAGGTTCCATGGAACATTCCATCCCCAAAAAGGCAAAGGGGTAGGATTACAAAGGAACAGGTGAGTGTAGCTCAACCCCTCTGGGTGCCGCCTACTCCAAGGGCCACATCTTGTCATTCGAGTGAGGGAAAAGCCCCAGTCACGAGTCTTGGCACTACTGCGCCAGACTACAGTGATCTTTCAGATCCCCATGGGGCATCGGGACTTAAAGATGTGTGCATTTGGAGTGGCTCCCGACAGCCCCGTCCTCTCAAATGTCACCTTATCAGAGTGGACTCCTTGAGCTCTACATCCAAAAGAATAACCTCCCCTTTCCATTACTCACTTCCTTTATTGTTTTCACCGCTGACATATATATATATATTGGTTTGTTTGCTGTCTTCCCTTATGACGTTCTGAGTTTTATGAGGACAGGAACTTGTTTGTTTTGTTCACTGCTGTATTCATAGCACATAGAGCAACACCTGACACATAGTGGATGTTCAATATTTATTGAATGAGTGGATGGAGGAAGGAGTGGCTGTATTTTCCAGTCACCAAGAGGAAGAGCACACCTGGCCCTAAATATCTGTGATGTCAACTCACTCCATGAAAAATGCATTGTACAAGGGTGTCCCTTCTCTCCTTGGTTTCTAACCTGGGGTCCCGAGACTAGTGGTCAAGGTCATAGCCTTTGGAGTCATATAGATCTGGATTTCAATCATGGCTCCACTCTTCCATAGCAGTGTGAACTTGTGGTAATTACTAAATGCTTCTGAGTCTCAGTTTCCTCATCTGAAGGTAATAATTGTGGCATTCTAGGCCTATTAGGTGAATTGAAATAATGTTTGAAAAGTGTTTTTTTGACAGTTCTTAGCACAAGTTGTTTATGGACCTTTGTTTTGTTTATTTATATGTGGTGCTGAGAATTGAACCCGGTGCCTCACCCACACTAGGCAAGTGCTCTACCGCTGAGCTATAAGCCCAGCCCCTGCTCTCTTCTTTTTGAAACTTGCACTTGGTTGCCAGTCACAACATCGTGTAGACACAGAAGGACCACAGATTCCTCACTGACTTTATTCTCTTGAGCTTGGACAGAAGATCCCCGAATGGTATGTGGGTCATTATCACCTTGACATGGAATCGAATTCCTCTTCAAACCAGAACAGGTTTCTGTCCAAGGCCAGAGTCAATGCCATACCTTCAGAGGCCAAACAGATGAGTCAGGAGCAGACAAACCTGAGTCTCATTTCTGAGTTTTGCTTGGATGTGGTGAGTGGACACTCCCTCATTCTCTCACCACCACCAAGAACTGGTCGTAGGTGTGGGCAAAGGGGACAAGCTGCTCCTGGCTTTCGACTTGGCAGCCCATGTGTGGACCTTTCACTTGTCTGTGTGACAAGTTAGCCTTATGTTGCAGCTATTTATCCTCCCAGGTGCCCTGTGCTCATTTACATGGCATTGTATGTGTGGATGTTTATGTGCGGGCATGGAAACACAACACACGCACAAACACAGTCATTCCCTGCTTTTGGAGAGTTGGAAATTTTTGGAGGGTAGGCTTTGGAATGATCTAGACTTCAACTTCAAATTCTGGCTTTGCCATGGAGTAGTTTTGTGACTTGCTCTCCCTAGAATCATAATTGGTAAAAAAGTCCTAGATGGAGAATCCAGTGTGGTTCCACCTGCATGAACTCTCTGATGCACATCAAAAGGCACTTTCCTCCTCATTTCTTCCGGCAGGAGAACAGGGATAGACCATGTTCCTGGATAGGGAAAGAAAAGGAAGGGATCACATTAGAAAAAAGGGAAGGGAAGGACCTATTAAGAGTGGGGTTGTTCAGACAAATGAGCAGAGGAGAATGAGCCTTTGGAGCAAGATCCCCATACACCCTGGCTCACTGTGTGAGACTGTGCTCAGGGGCCTAGCTGTACCCCAGGGCAAGTGCTGCTCACCCAGATGCATGGACATTCAGTTTGTAGACCTGGGTACAAGGCTTTTCTGTGGCTTTGTCTCAGTGCATAGGTGGGGAGTGCGGACCAGGAGCAAGTGGAATGAGAGCCATGAAAGAGTCTTATCCATGAATACATTGGAGAAGCAGAGAGCTTCATTGACAGTAAGCAGTGGTTCCTGAAGGGTAGTCTCAGTCCTTGGGTGGTGGGAAAAGAATATGAGAGCTTCAGTTTCTATCTGAAGTTTACCTAAAAACAAAACAAAAGGTGACTATTAGCAATTTATCTCTTATTGCCCCAACTGGTCCAAACATCAGACAGTGTAAGGACAGAACAATGATCTGGCGAGACCCAGTGACTAAAACAAATGGAAATGATCACGAAGTCTACTTGAAATACAAACTTACAGCACCCATCATTCACTGAGTCTTTCCCTAAGCAAATATTTTGCCTTGATATATCATTGAGTGATTGAAGCCATCAAGATTAATAACATATAGTTTTTCATGTTGGTTTAATTTTTTTCTTTTCCCTCCCTTCCTTTTCTTTCTTTTGTAGTTTTGGGGATCAAACACAGGAGCTCGTGCATGCTAGGCAAATAGTCTACCACGGAGTTACATCTGCAGCCCTCTTTTAAAATTTTCTATTCATTCTGTATATACTATGTCTGGAACTTTCAGTGGTCTGGGATTTTGTTGTTATTGAAGATACAGCACCTCCCGATTCCAGAGCATTTAATGTGGATCATGGAAACAGAATTTTGTTGTTGTCATCGTTTTTTTTTTTTTTCCTTCTATATTTTAACTGTATCTGTTAGGAAAAAATGGGCAGGGGGTGGTAGGCGTGCCCAGATCATGTCTGGGAAATGTTAGACATGTTAAGAATGCGGCACTTAGCTTAGCTGGGCAGTGGTGGTGCATGCCTGTAATCCTAGCGGCTCAGGAGGCAGAGGCAGGAAGATCAGGAGTTCAAAGCCAGCCTCAGCAACGGCGAGGAGCTAAGCAACTCAGTGAGACCTTGTCTCTAAATAAAATACAAAATAGGGCTGGGGATGTGGCTCAGTGGTCGGGTGCCCCTGAGTTCAACCGGTATCCCCCCAAAAAAAAGAATGTGGCCGTTTGCACACACCTTTAATCCTAGTGACTTGGGAGGCTGAGATGGGAGGATGGCAAGTTCAAGACCAATTTCAGCAATTTAGAGAGGCCCTAAGCATCTTAAATGAGACCCTGTCTCAAAAGAAAAAATAAAAAGGGGTGGAGATGTAACTCACTGGTCAATTGCCTCTGGGTTAAATCCACAGGACGACTCCTCCCCCCCTGCCAAAAATATGAGTTTTGAATGGCAACACTTGCTTGCTAATAACCAATAGATGAATTCTACCTAATTTGCATCAATTAAAGACTTTCCATGCTGTTATCCTATACCTCTCTTAGTAGGTATTTTATATTCTAGAACAAAGTAAAACAATTTCTTTAGAAATATTCCATTCCATTGGGGCTGGGGATGTGGCTCAAGCCGTAGCGCACTTGCCTGGCATGCGTGCGGCCCAGGGTTCGATCCTCAGCACCACATACAAAGAAAGATGTTGTGTCCGCCGAAAACTAAAAAATAAATATTAAAAATTCTCTCTCTCTCTCCACCCCCCTCACTCTCTCTCTCTTTTTTTTTTTTAATGTCATTCCATTGGGGTTTTAAGTAATCAAGTTGATTTTCCTTCAATTAGGGAAAAAAGAAAATTTTACTGGAGCTTAGGATGTGCTGGGAACAGAGAAGAGGAGGCGGCTGGGCATGAGATGGAAGGAAGGTAAAGGGGAGACTGGATGGAAGAACAGCTTGAAGAGAGAGAGGAGAGCGGCCAAGCACGGGAGTCTGGGGAGAGAGCTGGCCATGGACAGGGAGCTGGAGGAGAGGGGGTGGGTGGGAGTGGCGGGGAGGGGGTCCTGGAAGGAAGGGCTCTGGGCTCCCTCCACTCCCTGCTTCTATTAATCCGATTAAAGTGTTGAAAATCAGATCCCATGTGAAGCTTCGAACATGAATTTTTCATTACAGCATTGGGGTGGAGTGGGGGAGGGAGCAGAGGAGAGCGGGGAGTGGGGAAGGCACTGGGAGTCATGAGGTGGGATGGGAAGGCCCCTGGTCTTCCCCAGGACACACTATGTGGGCCAGGCCTGCTCTGGGGCCCAGGCCTGCTCTTCTGGGGCCTACCAGAAACCCTGGCCTCCTCCCTCAGGGACCTTCTGCCTTTTCAATTTCCTTTTGGCCCCTGACAGTCCCATTCTGCTGTTAGGGTGCTTGGCAGAGAGAGTCTAGGAAGGCCCCTGCTCTCCTCAGAACAGCCAGCTCTGCCACGTTGCTTGTCCTTCCCCCGCATGATCACGGTGGACTCCAAGGTAGGGGAGGAAAGAGAGATACCAGTGCCCAGTGCTGCCCATTCAACGTCAATTTGTTTCAAAACTTTGGATGATAAAAACTGCTGAGGAACTCTGTGTTCTCCTTCTGCTTCTGAGAAAATGGAACACTGGACAGGGAAAAAGTATGCTCAGGCGGAAAGGATACCCTTGTCCCATCCCCAGCATACCCCTCCTGCATTGTCCCACCTTCCAAACTCTGTTCATTCAATTAACAATTACCATTGGCAGCCAGGCACTGTTGCATATGCCTGTAATTCCAGTGGCTTGTGAGGCTGAGGCAGGAGGATCCTAAAGTTAGAGGCCAATCTGAGCTATATAGAAAGACCCTGCCTCAAAATAAAAAATAAAGTGGGTTGGGATGTTAACTCTGTGGTAAAGTGTCCCAAGATTCAATTCCTGTTATCAAAAACAAAACAAAAATTATCATTGGTGTCTGGCGCTGTAGCTGCGATGTCTCCAAGGCTGAGGGACATAACAGAGTCTGACAATCTGTCTTGGTGTGAGCAGGAGAGGCAATGAACAGCAAGCAAACCTGCTACCTTCAGAGCATCCTAACAGGGCCAAGGCCGCCCCAGCCACACAGCCTCCTGCTTTTCAGTCTGATTTCATGACTGTTTGGAAAGCTAATCCAGATGTCAAACTCGACTCTGCAAAATCTTCCAGGTAGCAGGGAAGGCTGGTGTGAAAACCCAGACTGGGCTTTACACTTTCTGTAACCCTTTCACCCAGACTTCCTTCCAGATGATGTTTGTTGTATGGTTAATGCATTTGTTTAGCAGGGGGCGCGGTGGCACGTGCCTGTAATCCCAGTGGCTTGGGAGGCTGAGGCAGGAGGATTGCCAAATTCAAAGCCAGCCTCATCAAAAAATGAGGAGCTAAGCAAGTCTCAGTGAGACCCTTCTCTAAATAAAATACGAAATAGGGCTGGGGATATGGCTCAGTGGCCAAGTGTCCCTGAGTTCAATCCCTGGTACTCCCTACCCAACAAAATACATTTGTTTAGATTCAAACAAAACAAAACCCTAAAGGGGTCAGTTTCATCACATTCACTACTCTGTGCTGTGTTTTCCTGTGACTTACCCTCCCAGACTGATTGTCAGATGGACAAGTGGCTTGGATCTGGGTGGATGGTTCTCTCCCCAAACTCCCCCTCCATGCTCAGCTCCCTTCAGCGGCACTGGGGGCTTCCCTGGAAGGGGGCCTCCCCATCGGGCCCGGGGTTTAATCTCCGCCAGGCCTTGCGCTGGGCTGCTGGTGTGTGGTCCTTCACACTGACGTGGCTCAGCAGCTGGAAACAGTGAGGAGGAAGGGGAACCTCGAGCATAAAGCCCTGGCACTTCTCAAAACAAAACGAATGACTCCAGCTTTTAATCAGTTTAGGGCTGAGGTCGGAGAATTGTGGTTGGTTTTACATAGACAAAGCCCTTTCTAGGTCTCTGCTTTCAGAGGAGTCTGTGACTGCCCTTTATGCAAATGACCGCAGCAGCCTGGGCTGGAGGTGCCTGGGCTGCTGGGCAGAGGCCTGGGGGAGGAGGCCCTGCCTGTGGGCAACCAGACCCCTCTGTGGTGAAATTGGGATCAGTTACCCCCTTTTCTTATCTCTGAAGCCAGAAAAATCACAGCTTTGGGGACTTTTTCTACCCTGCCTTATGCTTTTGACGGGGGGCTCCTTCAAAAGTCGGGGGCTTCAAATTTAAGGTTATTTATTTATTTATTTATTTTTGTATAGGGAATTGACCCCAGGAGCTTCACCACTGAGCCACATCACCAGACTTTTTAATTTTTTTAAAAAAAATTATTTTTAGTTATAGATGGACACCGTGCCTTTATTTATTTATTTATTTATTTATTTATTTATTTATTTATTTATGTGGTGCCGAGGATTGAACCTAGTGCCTCACTTATGCTAGGCAAAGCACTCTACCACTGAGCTACAGCCCCAGCCCTTTATTTTTTTCTTTTGAGACAGGGTCTCGCTAAGTTGCTGAAGCTGGCCTTGAACTTGCCACCCTCCTTCCTCAACTTCCCGAGATGCTGCAATGACAGGTATGTACCACCATGCCCGGCATGCTCAATTTAAAAAATTAATTTCTACCTTAACACTGGTTAAGGAAACTTGCTATTTCCAGGGCTTAAATTGTGAAAGAGTACATTGTAAACCCAGAATCCTTTCACATCTCCTGTTTCTCAACCCTTGCCCTGTCCAGAATTTTAGATTATTCTAGAATCTGCAGTCATCCTATAGTGACTCAGTGAAAAGTGCTGATGGATGAGCCATACCTGAGGCATAGACTGGCCAGACTTGGCAAATTCACCCAGCCAAATTTGAAGTTCAGATAAACAATGAATACATTTTTAGTTTAGGTATGTCCCGTGCTACAAAATAGGGTTATCGGGTGCATGCCTATAATGCCAGTGATTGGGGTAGCTGAGGCTGGAAGATTACAATTTCAAGGTCAGCCTCAGCAATTTAGAGAGATGTGTCTCAAAATAGAAACTAAAAAGGACTGGGGATGGAGCTCAGTTGTAAAGTACCCCTGGGTTCAAACCTCAGCACCCAAAACAAGACCAAAACCAAAAACGATATCTGTGACATACTTATACTCGTCCTCTTGTCTTCCTTTCTTTCTTCCTGCCTTCCTTCCTTCCTTTTTTGCTGTTTATTTGACATTTGAATTTAGCACGTTCTGCCTGGCTGCTGGGCTCTGGTGCTCGCTCACAGGGGTGCCACTGTGGATCTCGTCCTCTTGTCTCCTTCAGGTCCTCCTCTTTTCTTCCTCCAGTGCTCTCTGGACTTGGGTTTCCTTGGGGTCCTTTCCTCTGTTTCTGTCTAGTTATAATCCTCCTGTTCTCGTCTAGTGTTTCTCCACTCATCTGCTCTCACTTTTTCCTTTATTTAGTCCTACTTGCAGGCTTTGGGTTGGTCAAGGTTCAGCCACTGGTCTGAGGACTGAAGGTAATAAAAGTGACATCTTTGATTTTGTGCCCTCCTCCCTGACTTTGCACCAGGCATTGTTAATTGCTTTACTAATGTTAATACATTTACTCCTTAGGACAAAATCATAAGGAAAGTACTTTTTATTGTGTTTTTCCTTTCTCCTTCTCTCTCTCTCTCTCTCCGTATCTATCTATCTATATGCATATATAGCAATTTTTATGTTAGCTATGTGTACATTTTATCCATCTTTAGGAATACATTTCAGTGACAGTAATTTAAATTCATATTGTTTTGCAACCATCACCAGAACTATCTCCCGAAATTTTTCATCTCCCAAACTGAAATTCTGTACCCATGAAGCCCAATCTCTCTTCCTCCAGGCCCTGGAATCTACCATTTGACTTTCTGTGTCTGTGAATTTGACTACTCTAGAGACCTCATAAAAGCAAGATCATACACTATTTATTTCACCCAGCATGATACCTCCAAGGTTTATCTAGGTTGTCGAACATGTCAGAACCTCCTTCCTCTTAAAGGTTAAGTAATCTTCATGTATGAATGTGGTGTGCATGTGCCATTTTTTGTTTATCCATTCATCCTTCAGCAGACCTGTGAGTGACTCCTACCCTTTGACTATTGTTGAGTAAGGCTGCTGTGGACATTAATGTACATATCTGTTTATATGTCCCTGCTTTCGATTCTTGAGTTATGCACCAGGAGTAGAATTGCTAGGTCTTTTTTTTTTCCTTAATGAAATTTTTTTTTTCTTTTTTTCTTTTTGTACCTGAGATTAAACCCAGGGGCACTTTACCACTGAGCTTCATCCCCAGCCCTTTTTTGGATTTTATTTAGAGGCAGTGTCTTGCTGAGTTGTTTAGGGCCTTGCTAAGTTGCTTGAACTTGCAATCCTCCTGCTCAGCCTCTGGAGCTCTGGCCTTACAGGTGTGCACCACTGAACCTGACGAATTTGCTAGGTCTTATGGTAATTCTATGTTTAACTTTTTGGGGAACCACTATGCTCTTTTCCACAGCAGCTGTATCATTTTATGTTCCAACCATCAGTGCCCAAGGGTTCCATTTTCTCTACATCCTTGCCAACACTTGTGTTTTTTTGTTTTGTTGTTGTTGTTGTTTGTTTGTTTTTGGATAATGGCCATCCTAATAGGTATGAACAAGGAAGGCACTTGCAATTACTATTTCCAAATGAGAAAGCTGAGACTCAGAGAGATGGAGTGACTTGTGTATGGTCAGCCAGCAAGCCACGGAAATGGAATGTGAATCAAAGTCTGTCTGACTCCCCAAACTGAGGCTCTTAACTATTGTGTTGCATTTCCCGACTCTAACATAAGCATCCAAATGCAAAATTTTCTGTCTTTGGGCAGATGTTTAATTGTGCAAGACATCTGGTCAGTCACAAATGTAGGAACAAAACACGTCTGAGGAGATTTTACGTGTTCTTAATGAAACTATACCTCTCACGTGGAAAATGGGCAATAACACATAATTTCCTTCTAGTTTGCATTTCATCCTGGTTCACTTAAAAATAGTCTATTCAATCTGGCTACCACACACTCCCTTACCTTGCCATCATCTGGCCCTTTTAATGCCCTAGCAAGTGTGATTGAACAAGGCTTTGATCTTTTTGGAGGTGGAAGGGAGAATAGAGAAGCTGAAAAATAGAAGACAAAGTCTCAGCTTCAAGATGTTTGTGGTTTAACTGGTCAGGGAGATGTGGCCACGTGAGAGGCATATCCAGCAGCAGAGACACAGGGACCACAGGAAGCACTCGACTGCCGGGAGGATGACATTCAGAAGAGTTGAGGCCGAGGGCATGAGGGAGTAGAGGCAGTAGGCTTGAGGCAGGTTGGGAGTGTTCCTGGCCTGGGGCAAGGCTGCCCGGGGCTGGGTGCACAGCCTGGCCAGATTCCATGGAGCAGAGGCTAGAGGAGGAGGCTTTGTAGAAGTGCTGCCCTACTTCTCAGACTCTGGCTCCTTCCTGAGTGCCACTTTGCCCAGAGGACATGGCCCTCAGATTGTACCATTGACTTTGAACCAAGCTCCCATGGAAACTGCCTGGCTCCTGCTTCTGGTGCCAGCTGAGCCTTTAGACTTCCTCTTAGGAAAAGTTCCATCTGGTTGTCTAGTTCTCCCAACACAGGCTAGTGGAGAAGAACACGGAATTGGGGTAGTCATGTTCAAGTTAGAAAGCCATTCCTGTGTAACCACGGGGAAACTGTCTCACCTCTTCAAGCTTGTTCCTCATTTGAAATATGGGAGTGGTATAGGGAATCATATTAATGGTTTTTCTGAGAATGAAGTGAGATATTTATAAAATGATCAATATATTGTAAATGCTCAACAAATTGAAGTTGTTAAAATATGTATATATATGTAATTTATAGGAAATAAATTACTGGATTAATATTTCTCCTTGTTGAACAGTTTTGCCAATTGGGAGGGAGTCAGAAGCGGAAATATCGTGTTGGGAATGCAGTAGGCTTAATAATGCATCCCTAGAATACCTACATCCTAGTCCCTGAAATCTGTGACTATGTTCCCTCTTGCGGCAAAGGGAACATTGCAGATGTGATTAAGAGTCCTGAGATGGGGAGATGACCCTGGATTATCTGGATGGACCAACAGAATCACAAGGGTCTTACGGGAAAGGAATAGGATGAGATTCAGAGAAATCAGAAGATGTCATGTTGCTGGCTTTGAAGGTGGAGGATGAGGCTGCAAGCTAAGGAATGCAGATGGCCTCCAGAAAACAGGCAAGAAACGAACTCTTCCCAGAGCCCCTGGAAGGACTGCAGCCCTATTGATACCTTGATCTTAGCCTACCCAGACTGATTTTGGACTTCTGACCTCCATGAGTACAAGACAATATATATGTGTTGTTTGTGGTAACTAGTTACAACAAGAATAGGAAATTAAAATAGGGGTGGAATCAATGTACTAAACACTGATCAAGTAGAGTGTGGGTGCTTTGCTAGGTTGCCGAGATGTCTTGGTATAGTTTGGGGTGTGAGTAGGGTATTAGTCAGTGTTCTTCAGATCTGGAGGACCAAGAGAGCTGGTGGTTTGACTCCAGTCTGATTCTGAAGGCCAGTGACGTAGTCCTAGTCCAAAGGGAGGCAGGTTTGAGAACCAGGACTAGCTGATGCTTCACTTCAGATCCAAAAGCCTATGTCCCAGTTCTAAGGCCATCAAGCCAAGTCATGACCTTACTCAACTGATTGGATGAAGTCAGTGAAAGTAATCTCTTTTATTCAGTCCACCAATGAAAATGTTAATGTCATCCAAAAATGTCCTCAGAATAATGCTTGACCAAATATCTCTGGGGCTTGTTTTAGTTGACACATAGCACTTACCACCAACTCTAGCATGCATGGGGCTGTGAAGCCTGAGCCCTCCCTCACTGGCTGAGAATGGATGCAGAACCCCTGGTCAGGCCTCTCTCCCTCTTTTCCCATGATGCACTGGGGGATTCCTTGGGGCTTATCATCTCCATATGGACAGGAGTCAATTCTGCTTCTTATGCTTCTCCATGGCTGGTGTTGACTGAATTGTCAGGATGGCCCGTTCTTACCTGGGTGAAAGGGGTAAGCTCAAGATGTCTTTATTAAGTCAGTTCCCCAGGACACTGGGAGATCAGGAAGAGCAGGGACTGCTGCCTACAGACTGCCAGGCATTAGAATGCTATGCATAGGTGAGGTAGGTGGCTGGTGGACACAGCAGTGACGGAGTCGTCTTCTTCTCTTCCTCCTCTATTTTTTTTTTTTTTGGTACCAAGGATTGAACCCAGGGGAGCTTGACCACTGAGCTACATTTCTAGTACTTTTTATTTTTTATTCTGAGATAGGGTATCACTAAATTGCTCAGGGCCTTGCTAAGTTACTGAGGCTGGCTTTGAACTTGTGAACCTCCTGCCTCAGCCTCTTGATCCCTGCTGGGATTATAGGTGTGTATCACTGTGCCTGGCTGGCTGAGTCTTCTTTGGCAGCCAGAGGGAGGAATGGACTAGCTGAGGTGGTGAAGGAATCCTCTGTGGAGGGACAGAGCTTGGGGGCTGGCTGGATCTTCTTCTCCTTCTCCTCCTCCTCCTCCTCCTCCTCCTCCTCCTCCTCCTCCTCCTCCTTTGTACCAGGCTGGCTGGATCTTCTTCTTCTTCTTCTTTCTCCTCCTCCTCCTCCTCCTCCTCCTCCTCCTCCTCCGTACCAGGCTGGCTGGATCTTCTTCTTCTTCTCCTTCTCCTTCTCCTTCTCCTTCTCCTTCTCCTTCTCCTTCTCCTTCTCCTTCTCCTTCTCCTCCTTCTCCTCCTCCTCCTTCCTCCTCCTCCTTCCTCCTCCTTCCTCCTCCTCCTTCCTCCCCCTCTTTCCTCCCCCTCCTTCCTCCTCCTCCTTCCTCCTCCTCCTTCCTCCTCCTCCTTCCTCCTCCTCCTTTCTCCTCCTTCTCCTTCTTCTTCTTCTTTGTACCAGGCTGGCTGGATCTCCTCCTCCTCCTCCTCCTCCTCCTCCTCCTCCTCCTCCTCCTCCCCCTCCTCCTTTTTTGTACCAGGGATTGAACCCAGGGCACTTAAATACTGAGTCACATCTCTAGCCCTATTTTATAGTTTACAGGATTTCACTGAGTTGGTTAGGGCCTTGCCAAATTGCCGAGGCTGGCTTTGAACACCCTTAGCCTCCTGAGCCGCTGGAGTTACAGGCGTGTGCCTGGCTGCTGGCTGGATCTTCTGATCTTGCTGCTAAAATGCCTCCTGAATGATGCCTCTTGCGGCCCCAGCCTCGCACAATGAATGGGCCTGAGTGCCAATATCCTTGCCCTCTAAATCTGCCCTTATTCACTCGCACAGCAAATAGCTCCAAGAGGAGCCAGTCAGCGTGGCCCTGGCCCCACAATGCCTGGACACAGACCCTGATCCATCCTCCTCCCCAGGGGCCAATCTCCTTTAAAAGAACCAGACAGTTTTTAAAAGTCTTGTTATATCTTTCTCCTAGAACACTGATGCTTGCCTCTTCCAAAACCAGGAAGATCTGTTTTGAGGTGATTTTCTGTTCCTGGCTACACACGAAGATAGCTGGAGAGTGATCTCTCTAAAGAAGATTCAAGGCACAAGTGTAGTCTCCAATGGAGCATTCTAGTACAATTTTTTACTTCATTTGTCACTCCTAGCAACTTTGTGAAGATGTGATCCTTCTTCTTCTTCTTCTTCTTCTTTTAAAATATTTGTTTTCGGTGGACGCAACATCTTTATTTTAATGTGGTGCTGAGGATCAAACCCAGCACCCTGCGCATGCCAGGTGAGCGCGCTACAGCTTGAGCCACATCCCCAGCCCAATGTGATCTTTCTTTGATAGAAGTGGCAATTGATGTCAGAGGCTTGGATTGGAGTCTAAGTCCTTCATCTCGGGCCCAGGGTTATTTCTCTGCTCAAGGCTACTTTTTAGCCAAGATTGGATTGTCCACTCTTTACCTCTGGAAGCCTTTTCCAACTTTTTGTCAAATGAAAAACAAACAAACAAACAAAATTTCCGGTGGTTTTAGGGCGCTCCTGATTTTAATGACCTCTAAAAGCATCATTTCTTCTAAACCAAGGTCTACCACTATCACTGAAGTTCTGAGGAGTTCCCAGAGAGGGGACCTTGATCAAGGACAAGGGAGCTTCTTGACTTATATGACCAAAAAGAATTTCAGCACTTGCCAGTCAGAGAAACAGACAAAGGTTTAGTTAGGAAAGTAATGACACATTCTGGAGAATGTGGGCCATCTCCAGAGAGAGAGACAGCAACCCCTTGGTGTGGGTGTTAATATTTATGGAGGGATGGTTGCTTGGGGCTGGAGTAGAGGTGGGGCCAGGGCGGAGCTACCTAATTTTATGCCAGTTTTTCCAGGGCTTTTCCTTGCCCTCATGTTACTTTTTTCAGGCAAGGGCATGGGTCAAGGGCACGGATCAAGGACTCCCAGCTAAGGACATGGAATACAGGCATGCACATGGTTATTAATGCTCGTTTGGCATTTCAAAGATTCATGGGTGTTTCCTGCATTCCAACAGGAGCTTCTCTTTTGTTTCTCAGTCCATCTTTCCCTTTCTGTATCCCCAAATTCCCATCTCAACACCATCCTTAACTAGTCTCCCAGTGGTTTGGCTCGCCTGCCTCAGCCCTCTTTTCTCTGTCCTGGGTTGAACCTACCAAGGTTCTCCCAGTAGCAAATGTTGATGTTAGAAATTTCCGGACAGGTAGGTTATTTGGTGATGATCTAAGGAAATGCAGTAAGGGAGTGGAGAGGGCAACAGGGAAGGGACAGGAGCTGGTGAATGATTTACTAATGAGAGAGCTACAGCAACGAGGGCTCAGACCTGATGCACATCTACTAAGAAAATGGGTAAATACACTCAGAATTGCCTGGTAGAGCCAGGTTTAGTGGCACACATCTGTAATTCCAGTGGCTGGGGAGGCTGGGGCAGGAGGATCACAAGTTCAAAGCCAGCCTCAGCAACTTAGTGAGGCACTAAGCAAACTCAGTGAGACTCTGTCTCTAAATAAAATACAAAGGGTTGGGGATGTGGCTCAGTGGTTAAGTGTCCCTGGGTTCAGTCTCTGGTACCAAAGAAATAAAACAAAACAAGAATTGCCTGGTGGAACGGTGAGAAAGTGGGAATTTGTTTATTAATTCCAGTTCCCCATTGTTTGAGGGCTGCTCCTGGGGTTGTTACCTTCCAGGACTTCTGACCAATCCTGTGTATAGGATCAACAGGTGCCTGGGCCAGAGGAGGCTTCAGGCAGAGAGAGGAAGGTGTGGGAGGTTAGGAAGTTGCTAGAGAATTCCTAGTCTGAGGAGATATGAGGAAGGCAGGAAGTGTCTCCTTCAGGTCATATCCATAGCACTGCTTTCCCCAATCCTTGTAGCTAAAGGATTAGAACTAAAAAATAAATATTAAAAATTCTCTCTCTCTCTCTCTCTCTCTCTCTCTCTCTCTCTCTCTCTCTCTCTCCTCTCTCACTCTCTCTTTAAAAAAAAAGAATTAATGATTTAGACATATATGAATATACCACAGTGAATTTCACCATCATGTATACCCACAAGACACTAAACTAAAAAATATATAAGTATATAGTAGAAAGATCAGTTAGAGTAGAGGGAAGGGAACAGGGGTGGGAGGAAGGAATGGGAAGGAGAAAAAAGTAAAAAAAAATTCGAGTTTACTGAGGTAAAATTTATATATTATAAATAACTCTTTAAGTGTACAGTTGTCTTTTTTTATTCAAATACATGTAGCCATGTACCTTCCACCACAATAAAGATGTGGAGTATATACATAAAAAAGAATGATTTAGAAGTATGTTTTTTTTTTTTTTTTGGTACTGGGGATTGAACCCAGGGGTGCTTAACTACTGAGTGATATCTCCTTCTTTTTGAGACAGGCTCTTGCTAAGTTGCTTAGGGCCTCCCTAAATTGCTGAGGCTGGCCTTGAAATTTTGATCCGTATGCCACTGTGCCTGGCTAGAAAAATGTTTTTATAGATAAAAAGGAAACATAGTATTTTTATCTGAGTAGTTACTCAGGAAGAAGAATTCAATCACACAGTGTTCTAGGACAAGGGCTTAAAACCTTCTTATTTTGCCAAAAAGATATATGACAATATTCTTTTTAACTCTTTGGGATTTTTGTGCAAAATTTACTGGAAATCAATTGTAAATGGATGAAGACAAGTTTTATCTTTAAAACTAGGAAAATCTGAAATAAAATTTTGGACTGATAATACTTAAATTATTATTTTTTTAAATATTTCTAACAAAGTTCCTACTTCTATCCACTTACAGATGAGTCTGTTAGATGGTAAATGCTGGTAACTGTTCTTCATGGGCTACTCATGGTAAAAAGGCTAAGAGTAATCTAGTTAGTCACCAACGCAGTTCCATGTTCTCTCCCACTTCAGTGCCTCTGCTCCTGGTGTTTGCTAGGTCCAGAATGTTCCTCCCCTCACACTTGGTCCAGATTAAACCAGACAGCCTACAGATCTCAATTTAAATACCACTTCCTCAGGTAGCTTGTTACTGATCCTGCAGACTGGGTTAGGTCCCTTTTAAAATAAACTCCCCAAACACCCTGTACCCCTCTGTAGTAATGCGGACACTTGTCATCAGTGGGGGATTAATTATTGGCAATTAGTTGCCTAAAGCCCATTTTCCCACCAGACTGTAAGCTCCTTGAGGTCAGTTACCTTCTATCTCTGTTCACACTGTACACCCAGAGCCTAGTGAAGCACATAGTAGGGGTGCTATAATATTTGTTCAATTGCCTGGTTTGACTCTGTACCAATAGAGTAGGAACAAATGGTGATAATTGGCAGTGGAGTATTAAATCCCTGGCTGAATGAAGCCCTTGTATTGATGCTTTATCTGGAGCACTAAACTCTCTGGAACACCTCAAACTGGAGGTGGTTATGGGCCTGAAGACACGGAAAGTCTCCTTACCTAATGGGTTCCTGTGTAAACAATACAGGCCAATAAAGCAGGCAAAAGAAAGACAAAGCAGGCAATGAGGAAAACTGATACACATTCATGGAAATAGGAGTTAACCTTTAGTAATGCAAACAAAATAAATAATAAATCAACACAACAGCATGTGCAAATACAGCATGTGCTCTTGGCCATTAGGATGACAGGTTTAAGAGAATGTCAAAACCCTGGATGTGTGTGCAAAATTTAAAGACCACCCTTGGTGAGGTGAATCTCTGGGGTTAAACCTCAGTTCCACATCTGTGTAATGGGACCAATAATACAATCTCCTAAATTTGGCCCGAGGCTATGGTCACGTGGGGGAAGTGTTGACCAAACCATTTAGCCCTTTGTAGTATCAGGGGAGCTGGGTTCAAGTTCTGATTATGCTACTCATTTATGGCTACTCATTTATGGAGTTATTTAACCTTCCCAAATCTCATCCCCATGGTACAATGGGAGAAATAAAGTATCTACCTTACAGAGTAAATGCAAGGTGTGTGTTAGGTCTTCACATTGAAGGTCTGTGAAACCCTCAGAGTTGCTTCTATTATTATTATTGTTAATTTTGAAACCAGATCACAGGAAAGTAACTAGGTAAAAAGAGAGAGTCCTCTGTGCGTGGAAAGGGGAGGGAAGGAAATAGAAGAATGTAGACAATTACCAATAATATTTTCACGAAGGTGTGCATTATTTCCAGTGCCCATAATCAGTCCCTGGCCTCTTTAGGGGTTGATCCCTTGCTGCTATGGAGCTACATGGCTTGAACTTCATCCCGAATGTTTTCAGTTCCTCCTATTTGAATGTGCCTAAGAGAGAGAAAGAGTGAGTTAATTTTGTAGAATCAAGAATCTGGGTGTCCAGTCATAGGCCATTGTTTTTCGTCAGCTCAGGCTGCTATAATGTGGACTGGGTGGTTTATTAACAGCATTAATTTATTTCTCACAGCTCTGGAGCCTGGAAGGCCAAGACCAAGGTGCCAGCATGGTTGGGCAGACTGCTGATTTCTCTTTGTATCCTTACATAGTTGAGAGCAAAGAGAAGCATGCTCTTGTGACTTATAAAGAACACCAATCCCCTCCCCCACACACATAAGGGCTCCACCGTCATGACCTCAACTAACCCTAACCACCTCCCAAAGGCCCAACACCTAATTCTTAATTCTGTCACAAGGAGGGGTTAGGGGTAGGGTTTCAACATATGAATTTTGGGAGAACACAATCTACAATAATTTTTCTTTCTTTCTTTTTTTTTATTTTGACACAGAATTTTGCCAAATTGCCTAGAATGACCTTGAATTTGTGATTGTCCTGCCGCAGCCTCCCCAGTCCCTGGGATTAGAGGAGTGTGCCTCCACACTCAGCTTCATTCTTATTTCTGAATACTAGGGAGGCTGACCTGCAAACAAAGAGGAGTCACACTGTAGACCCAAAAGTTTGGCAGCTGAAGGTATCAAAGATGATGGCTTTTCCTACAGGCTGTGTCCCCGTGTTTTATCCTTCCTCAGCAACCTAAACCTTCTTTGCTAGACACATGTGGTCACCTCCAGTTAAGGGAACATTTTTAGCCTGGTGTGGTGTACGTGCCTGTAGTCCCAGCAGCTTGTGAGACTGACTCAGGAGGATCTTAAGGTCCAGGCCAGCCTGGGCAACTTAGTGAGACCCTGTCTCAAAAACAACAAAACCACCCCCCAACAAACAAACAAAAAACAAGGAGCTGGGTGGCATGTAACATAAATAAATAAATTTAAGAAATTACATTTTTAGGTCCTTTTGCTGGTAGATATAGTCCTACAGCTAAGTTCTAGCAAAAAATAAAATGCAATCTGACTTCTAAGAATTGTCCTTAAAAAGAGGGGCATGTTCATATTTTCTCGTTCACTGGAAAACAGGTGTGATTGCCTGTGGCTCAAGCAGCCATCTTGGACCACCTGGCATTAGGACAGGAATCTGAGTGAGAGGAAGCTGTCCTATACTTTAAATGGAGTTTGTGTATAAGAGAGAGAAGCTTCTAAATTGTTTGGCTTGCTAATCATTTTTGTTATGTAGATTTAAAATTGAAGGAGTGGACTGGGTGAGGTTAACAACAGTGGGTAAGCCTCCTTTGCATAATAATATCTTTTCCAGCTGAATACAAGGTTACAGGAAGGTAGTCATAATTTAGAAGGAGAATTTAGGATTCTTGGTGTCCCAAGCTCCAGAGCTCAGGCGTGTTTTTGACTAGAGTCCTGGACCTTAGACATAGCTCACCTCTCTCTGTTGGGAGCTGTTGTAACAAGTGAAGCAAACATAAATCAGGGTATATTTACACTGGAGAAGCACTTTGCTCCAGAGCCTCATTCAGGATCTTTCATTTTCATGAGACCTTCTTGCCCTTTAGGTCTGTGGTGGGTCCTTACTGAGTTCCCACACACTGTGCAGGCCTCACTCTTAGTTATGGTCTCCTGGTATCTGTCTGTTCTCTGTTAGATGGAAGCCTCTCAAAAGGCAGGATGTACATCCAAAGACTCCTCAAAACAATGAGCATCGTGCCAGGCACAGAAGATGCACCAAAGTGCTTGTTAAAATTAGCAGAAAGTTGCTATTCCGAATGAGACAAAGCAAGATTCCTGAACTACACAGAAAACCAGATGTATTTGAAACTGCTGTTCCTCACTAGGACTAATTATTTGAGGCCCTCAGACCTTAGTATATGAGATAAAGTATTGTTTTTCTTCTACTGAATATCCCCTTGCAAATAAAAGTCCCACAGGACAAGGAGTCCGGCTGAAACTGGACAGACCAGTTGCCAGGAGAGCTAGATTTTATTTTTGGATTTATATCATAAACCTGACCTCCAGGGGAAGAAGGAACTTGTCAATTTCACTTTTTTGCTTGGATCAGAAGATTGAACCTGGCAGAGAGACACAGTTTGGGACTAGGAGTTCTCTGGAATTTCTAACCTTCTCTGGGCTTGGGAGGAGTCTGGAGAAAGAAAATGCAACACTTGAATGGTGTCCATGCTTACGACAGGCCCTGCATGCCAACTAGGGGGAGAGAAAATACTTGCTAAGCAAAGTAACTGGAAAGTGGCTGCTCATATTTTAAACTAAACTACATGGTTGAAATCCAGAGTAATGTAGAGTTTTGGACCAATGACCACTTGGAAATAAGTTTTCTGGCTGGAAAGTAGCATTCGGTGTTAGGGATGGAAAGGACTATTGCAATGCTTTTTCCCTGGGCACTTTGCATTGCCAGATACCGGGGGTGGGGGGGGCATCTCAAGCATATTTACTTACTCCAACAGATTTCTCAATAATTCCCAAAACAGAAAGAAGTTGACAAACTTGACGGGTGCTTGTGGCCAGGTAGGGTTAGGAAAACCCTGCCAGGCTGCTGAGCCGCATGGTAACATGCCCGTCCTGTCGGGTCCCTGGTGGATGAACGCTCAGGGCACACGGAAACTGTGGCAAGTGCTGCATGAAGCACAGTCTGGACAAGTGTCACAAGTCTAGCTGGGCAAATTCCCAGGATGCCAGATCACAAGGGCTGTTTCCAGGAAGGCATGACCCTGGCTGTTTATACCCTCTTCCCCTGAAACTCAAGGAAGCTCACAAATCTATTGACCTGTAGGCTACTGAAGAAATTTCCAAAGATCCCCTGGGCAATGTCTAACTTTATGGCATTGGAGACTGGAGGTTATAGTCCTCATGGGACAAAGGCAGAATTAGACTCCAAAAAAACCTGGCCTTGAAACTCTGTCATTTTCCAGCCAAAGGAGACCAGGCAAGTCAAGCTCATGGAGTGTCTATTGTCTACCTGTAAAGTGGGAAGGTCTAGCCTATCTATTTCACAAAATCTGAGAATAAATGAGATGAGGCGTTTCTTCTATTCTCTTCAACTGCCAGAGGGTAATGTTTCTAATTTAACCCCAGAAGAGTTTTTAGAGACTCCATCTACTTTAATTCTGGCAACAATTCTTGGGTGTGGATATTATTTTTTATCCCCATTTTACAGAGGGGAAAACTGGACCTCAGACAAGTCAAGTCTTCTTCAAGGTTATACCACTAGGTGGCAGACCCAGGATTTAATCCAGGCTGTCCAGCTCCCAAGAGCCTGTGGGAACACTGCACTAATTCCCAGTAGGAGAAGGTGACAGTTGTTTTAGAGGTGTGCTTCATTTGTTTGGACAACCACAAATACTTTGTTCTTGTTTCAACAGTCTGGGCTTTTTTGTCTGAGGACAATGGAGAGAGGCAAAGGCTTCTAAAGTGGGAGTAGCGTGGTCAGGTTTGCTGCACAGGCCAGCATAGGGTGTGGACAAAGCAGGAGTTGATAGGTTTGTTCATATAATCCAGGAGAGAAGCCCTAAGGGAGCAGAGCTAATCTTTTCAGGACATCAGGACAACTAGGCCAGCCAGAGATTGGGGGGGGGGGGAGGGGAGGAGGAGGAGAAGGAGGAGGGGGGGGGGGGAGAAAGGGTTTTACAATCTGCTTGGAGAAAAGAATCCTTCCCCATGCAGCCAGTGTCCCATATGGGGGGAAATAAAGTACTGAAGGTTATATGTTCCAGATACGATAATCATGGTTTTCTTGGGGTGAGTGCAGCAGACCACCTTGTGCTGTTGAGGAGCTGGTGTGATACAGCTCTGTGGGACCCTGGCCCTGGGCAGAGTCCTTGAACATCTGGCAGGACCCTTTGCTGAGCTGTCCTCTCCAAGCGGGCACCCGGGAGATCTCTCTCCTTCCTCTGATCCATCTGTGGGATCTCTGCATCCTCAGACTGCCTTTTCCTCTCCATCAAATGGGCCCAGGCCCCTTTGACCACTTTTTTCCAGGACTGTGAGGCCACAGAAAAGCTGTCCCATGGCCTTCCAGTTCAAAGCGGGTAGCCAGGACACCTACGTTCCAATCCAGGGTCACTGGAACCACAGGATTACAGGTGCTCAGGACCATACGTACAGGAGCTCTCCCTAACAGGTGCTACCTCACCTTGTCCCCTCGAGACTTCTCCCCAGCAGCTGCTGTGGAACTCAGGTGTCACCCCCAGAGAACTCTGAAAGAAATGAGTGCTCCCACGCCTCACTCCAGTGCAGGTCACAGTCCTCCCTTGAGTGTCACCTGGTGATTTCTCTGTGCCCTGGGTGTTGTTTCATCGGAGGAACAGATTTCTCAGCGCCTTTGTGCGATAGCATTGTCATCTGAAAAATGGGACTAAGAGTATTTTTCCTAATTCCTTCTTCTGGCTGTTGTGAGAATTCAAGCACTTGAGCTAAGAACTCTACAATGCTTAAGGCTTCACTATTAGCCAGGTGAGTATTCTTGGTGGTTTTAAGGCTGCTGAAGCTCTCTTAGGTTTCGGCAGGCGGAGGAGCCAAGAGAAAGTTACTCTTTATCCCAGTCTCTCCTGGAGTCCACTCGGGCGGAGCATAGGAGTATCGCTCCTTAGTGGGGGGGTTGACCACGAGCCGCCCCTCTTGCCCCTCTCCCATTGGCTTTCACCTGCCAGAGGGTCGGTCGCTACAGGCTTCTCGGCGCGTCAGTCAGGCCCGCCGGGCCCCGCCCCGCTCCTCCCCAGGGTTTATAACGGGAATTCCCATGGCCCGGGCTCAGGCATCCAACCTGCTGCAGCCGTGGCCGGGCCGAGCGCCGCGTGAGCCGCGCGTCGAGCACACTCTCGCGCTCCAGCTCCCCGCCTTCGCTGTTCATGACCGACAGTGTCCTCTGGCTGCAGCCTCCGCCAGACCCCGCCGCAGGCCCGCTGCCTGTTCGCCGCCGCCGCCGCCGCGAGGGCGCCAAGCGTAGGAAGGCAGGCGCGGTGTGTGCCCCGCCCAGCCCACGACCCCTGCCCGCTACCAGCTGCCCGGCCCAGCTGGCACCATGCTGCCCGCGCGCTGCGTCCGCCTGCTTACGCCCCATTTGCTGCTAGTGTTGGTGCAGCTGTCCCCAGCTCGCGGTCACCGCACCACGGGCCCCAGGGTAAGTGCGCCCCGAGCCGCGAGCCCACCTGCGGAGGGAGAGGAGGTCGTTTTGCCGCTCATCCCTGGGGCAGAAGGAAGGGGAAGGGAGGGAGGTGTCAGACCTTGTCCCCCCCCCGCTCCCCGCTCCCCGTCTACTATCCAGTCCCGGGGCGGGCTTCTTGGCGAAGTTGCAAGAATACAATTTCCTCCCGTTCCTCCACCCATTTCTGGCAACACAGACCCCCCCCCCCCCAAACACACACACCCTGCGAACTGTCACTGGTGGGTTTTCTTTCCTAGTCTCTTCTATGGCATTTTGCACCAGAACCCTTACAGGCGCCTCCTGTGTCCGAGGGAAGCTCGCTCACGGCTTGAGTAGGGATTCCCTGTGGTCTCACACTGCGCCAGTCCAGGCGCGCTGGCGTTCTTGGCAGGCGGCGGGGGGCAGCTCTGCCTGGAGAGTTTTAGGTTACCCGCTAGCCACACAAGGACCTTGTGTTGTTGTTGTTTTAAAAAGCGATCGCTGCTCGTAAAACCCACAGCAGATAATTTTAATGCTCTCTCCTGCCGGCACTGCCCTGGAGGAGGGGCAGGGGTGGGGGGCTGTGGAGAGATTGCGAAGAGCTGCGCCGTGTTCAAGGGTCTCTTCCCCTGGTTTCAGCGCCCAGAGGTTGAGTTACTTGTTGAACCTTGGTCCGATTGGAGTTTCTGAACGACACGAAACGTGCCAATTCTGTGCACAGGACAGGCTGTCCAGGGCATTGTAAAATCTCCTGGAACCGACAGCATTGTGTTCATTTCTGGTCTAGATTATTGCTCTCCCTACCCCCTCCAATTGGTCTAATAAAGAATTTCACTGCCGTAAGAAATGTACTATTAAACCACCTAGTGGTTCGTTTGGCCAAACAATCCAGGCAATCTCTGGCCAAGTATCGGTTTTGGTCAAGGCAGTTGCCTTTTGGGATAGCCGCTTACCTCCCAGTGCAGCTGGGAGTCCCAACCGTGAAGGTAGCTCAGGATCTTTGTGAAAACAAGATTGGCTCCTTAGCCAACTTATGCCTTTCCTGGATAGTCTTCAGCCCTGTTTCCCGGATGACTAGTCCCATTACCACCTGTTCACATTGCAGCTTCTTTATTCATAGCTTTTTCTATATGAGAATCATCTTTATAGCTGTCGTGTGTGGAGGGAAAGCTTTGCAAAGCCGGACAAGCCTTAATGACTGCCCATATGCTGGCCTATTACATCTGAGCCCAGCTATCACTGTGAGATCAGATTTGCAGCCACTTAGGAAAGAAAAGTGTTTGTCCCCGTGTTGGGCTGGCCCTTGCTTTTATGACCAGATGTGCAACAGCAGCAGTTAAAGTGCGGCAGATTAGATCCAGGGCGTGTCATAAATCCTCGACAGCAGGCATTCCCAAAGCTGGGGCAAGTCAGGGCTCTGGGAGTGACTTTTATGGATGCAGATGAGGATGCCTTTTAAATGAAGCTGCTTGGTTTGATATTAGGACTTGAAGCTCTTTAAACTCTGAGGTCAGGCGATCCACAGCGTTCCTTCCAATAATTAGGAACAGTCAAGACAGAGATGCAGACCAGAGCACCCCGACTGAAATCTGGATGCCCGCCCACAGGAGGGTCGAAAGGAGAGAGGCCCTCAGACAAATGGTGGGGGGCTCATTTGCTGCTGGGCATGTCTAACGTCTCAAGCCATATGGCTCTCCTTCCCTGCCTCCTGAAATTGGAGGAAGCAACATTTAGGGGAAAGCTAGGGAGTTTGGGGGAAAGCAGAGATTTTGGTTAAGGTTTCCCTCCAACTTCTTTAGCTTATTAATTTGCTAGAAGTGATGGAACACAGTAGGAACAGCTCTTTTCCTTGTTCTCTTTTCCCATTCTTTCTCTTAAACACACACGCCCATGTGCACAGAGGAACATGTACACTTAATGGTTAGAAAGTTCCAAGAGAAAACTGGCATCTTTACTATATGGTTATCTTGTTGCACTATAGGCAATAATAGGTACTACGATCTATGAGTTTTATGAACTTTTGGGCTGGGCACTTCACATGATTTCTGATCCTGAGAACAAATGAGAAGGTGAGTGTTTTTCATGCCATTTTGCAGAAGAGGAAGCTAGACTCATGGAGACTAACCTGTGCTTGAACTACTCATGGTGCATAAATGTGCCGCTGGGAGCCAAAGCCCAGTTCATATGGATTTAAAGGTTGTATGCTTTCCACACCATCCAGAAGCTGCAGGGAGTTTTCATCCAACCAGGGATGCCATTCCTGTTAAAGGGACAGAGGGCTCAGTGAGAAAATTCTGAACCCAGAGGCATCAGGAAATTCTGCAGAGAAAGTGTTAACAATGTTTTTAAGTGTCTGTAGTGATAAAGGCTTATGTTTGAACTTCAACCTATTCCAGAAGACTCCGGCTTCTTGGTGGCCCCACAAGTGTGGCTCTGGTTGAGATAGTTGGCGTCATAGGAAGAGCAGAAACATCTGGCTTGTTGCAGAATTCCCTTTGGGCACCCCTAGGTCTCTTCTGTTAATCTTTTGAGTGACAGAGGCTTAAGGATTGGCATCTTTTCCAGCTGGCTTTCTAGGAAACTGAGAACATGCCCTTTCAGTTTAACTTTATCTGGCTCACTAATTGAGCTCCCCTGAGGCCTAGACCCCAATCCTTGCCCCCTTATTTGCTTCCTGCCTTCCTTCATAAAATTCTGACATTTGTTTGACTCTGGAAACCAGCAGCTATCAAGTATCAGATTGGAGGTTATTATGTAGGAAACACCCGATTTTTGGGTCTCTCAGCTCTGAGCAACCGCCTGCCTACCTGGGATGCTGGTCAGGATTCTTTTAATTACGCTGTAGGCAGTTATTTCTTTAATCCTGCACAATTTACTGAAAATGTTTTGGGGAGGGGAGAGGCTCCCCCAGGCTGATGGAAGTCTGTTTGATGGGCAGACCGAGTCAACTGCTTTGTTTAATCCTCTGTCTGCCCTTAAAGACAGGGAGCCAGGTGAGGGCAAGGACTGAGACCATCTTGTCCGTGCTTATATTCCCAGAGTTTAGCACAGGACCAGGCGCATGTTGTTGGTGTTTGTGGGTGGGACAAACAAATAAATGTAGACAATGCACATTTAACAGTGATCCACAGGTTCCCTGTTTTTGGTGTTTTAGCATGACCAGAGGCAGGAAATAGATTTTGGGAATTTGAG
The DNA here is from genome assembly GCF_964194105.1 of Spermophilus citellus. Taxonomy (NCBI): domain Eukaryota; kingdom Metazoa; phylum Chordata; class Mammalia; order Rodentia; family Sciuridae; genus Spermophilus; species Spermophilus citellus. The sequence continues at coordinate 164,928,654 of NC_138185.1, forward strand.
AAACAGGAGAAAACCAGAAAGTCAAGATGTCTGAATCTTAATTGTTTTAGGCATATTCTTTATTCTCTTTTCCTCTTGATTACTTGATTCATCCTTCAAACCCAGCTCCAACATCACTACCTAAGAATTTTTCTGCAGCTCCTAACTTTTGGTTAGAATCAATCACTGTCAGCTTTGAACAGCTTCTGTGCCTGGACTTCTACTAATCTTTCTGTAATGAACATCTTAATATCAGGCTAGGATCACTGTAGAGTCCAATTCATTTCTATAAATATTGACAGAATGTGAGGAGCATACTGATGAATAAGATCTCTACTCTGCCTTCAAGGGGCTTGCAAGTTGTCTCATTTAACAAGACAGGATCATGCATGAAGTACCAAAGGGGGGACTCAGTGTGGAGTAGATGTATTTGCCAAAAGTGAAGCAGCTTCTAGACTTTTCTTTTCCATTGGACTAGTCTGAACCAATGTCCGGACCAGGGTGGGTCCTTGTTCTGGTTAGATGCTCTTCCTATTATCTGTGCTCATCAAGAACTATTCTTTTGCTGGTGCAGGGGTGCATGCCTGTAATCCCAGCAACTGGGGAGGCTGAGACAGGAGGATTACAAGTTTGAGGCCAGCTTGGCAACAAAGCGAGATCCTCAGCAACTTAGCAAGAACTTGTCTCAGAATACAAAAAAATAAAAAGGGCTGGTAAATAAAAAGGTCAGTAGTAAAGGTAAAGCACCTCTGGGTTCAGTCCCTGATACCAAACAAAAACAGAAACAAAAACCCCAAAACAACCAATAAAACAAAACCAAAAAAAAAAAAAAAAAAAAACTTTTCCATGTGGAGGGATTTAGCTGAGATGCTGCTCAGGTGTTAGGCTGAGAACATGACTTAAACATTTTTGTAAAGCTGACATGAAATTTCAAGAAACAGAATCAAAGAGGCACCAGGATGGTGGCACATTCCTTTAATTCCAGGGGCTTGAGGCTGAGGCAGAAGGATTACAAGTTCAAAGCCAGCCTCAGCAACTTAGCAAGGTACTAGGCAAATTAGCAAGACCTGCCTCTACATAAAATTCAAAAAAGGGCTGTAGATGTGTCTCAATGGTTAAGCACCCCTGGGTTCAATCTCCAGTACAAAAAAACAGAAACAAAAACAAAACAAAAACAAAAAAACCCCAAACCCTAATAACAATAACAACAAAAAAAACAAAGCCAAAAAACAATCAAAGAAGCAATGAAGAGGAAACAGTCACCTAAGAATCTCTAGGAAATACAATCAAAATGGAAACCTTTTCCCCCATAATTTTTTATTGGTGCATTAGAGTTGTACATAATGGTGGGATTCCTTGTTAAGTATTTGTATTTGCACAAAATATTTTGGCTGGTATCATTCCAAGTATTTTCCCTTTCTTCTTCCCTCCCTCTGGTCCCTTTCCTCTAGTACTGATATCCCTTTGATTTTCATGAGACACTCCCCCTGCCCTAACTTTCTGGAAAAGTTTTCAGTATATCAGCTTATCATCTCATGAAGTTGAATATTCACATTCCTCATGGCCCAGCAATTGCACTCCTAGGTATCTACGCCCAAGAAACTGTCCTGCAGCCTGGAAAGAGCCCAGATGCCCATCCGTGGGAGGGCGGATAAATAACTGATGAATTTACACAGTGGAAAGTTACACTCAGCCCAAGTGAACAACAGGGACATGTAAAATTGGAAACAAATGCAATAGCAAATAAAAGAAATGTACCAAAGATGCAGCATGCACCTTCCGTAAACTTGCATAAATAACAGCAATTAGAGAAAAACTCTTCAGGAATAGCTATATAGCTACAATAAAATGATATGAAAGGAAAATCAAAGTAATGATAGACTCTGACTCAGGGGAAAATTAGGGTGAGGCCGGGGGGTTAGATTGCTGGGGAAACCATATAGTGGTGTGAGTTAGGGTTGATACCTGACCTTTAGAGGGGAGAAAGAGGATGTGTTTGAAGATATTGTCCATTATTCAAGTTCTAATGGTTTATTAAGTACAAAAATGGGCCCTGCATAAATCAATGTTGAGTGTGTCATGAACCAAGGATTACGATTAATTCAATTCTCTGAACCTGAATTCAAATAAACAAATATTCCCAGAGTCAAGGACTCCTTCCTTGCCTCCTTCTGCTCCCCCTTCTCCCTTTCCAGATGTGCATGTGGCCCCATCTAAAATAGCTCATTGGGGAGTGATTGTGTTTTGGGCCAGGGAGACGCTGAGCAGGCTCAGGCCTTGGCATAAATAGACATCAGCTGGTTTGCTGAACTGCCAGTGGGTAGTCTTCTTCCTCCCTTGCTCGGGGGTCAACCCTGAGTGTCTGAACCCCTAAATGGCTGGGGGCCAGGGAGGCCTGTTTCTCTTTCCAATGCCCATCTTCATTCCCATCTCCTCGATTCTCCTCTCTTTGTAGGAACTGGGGGTGGGGTGCATGGCCCTGCTTAGCAGGTACAGGGTACCCTTTCTCCCCAGACCACATAGAGATTTATTGTTTAGGCAGCCAAGTTCTGGCATTGCTGCTAGTGGTGGGGGATGTCAGTGCAGAGGGCCCCCCCATCCCCCTTCTGTGTTTGTCACCGTGGAGCTGTTGGGAGAGGACAAGGGTTGAGTTGCTGATGAGAAATTGATCGGAGCAGCCGGTGAGGCCTGCCAAACAGGGTTAGCATTGTACACAGTACGTGCACTGCGTGGCCATGAGTCACCGAGGGAATAAGAGAATTGGATCTCCATGAACACTTCCAGCCGTTTCCATGAAGGCCCAAAGCAACACAGGTCATTCTAGCAACTAATTGGGTTTTCCTTTGCATTTGACATCATTCTGAAATCAATTGCTAGATCACAACATAACCTTACCTTTGGCCACCACCTAGGCTTGTTAGGTGTGAAGTTCTGCACTTCACAGGATGTTACTTTGTTGATTGCAGCCTTCCTTTTCTGAGTCAGGCTGGGGGCAGCCTCTACAAAACAGAGAAGGGGAGGCAGCTTGGTGTCTGTGGAGTCTGTCCTGCCACTAGGAGGATGAGATCTGAGTGAGGTGCTGTGGGGTAATGTGTCAGAGGTAATGTGTCACGTGCATTGAAACCTGACAAAGTACCCTAACCTCTGATCAGCTTGACCCCTCCTCCTTGAAACCCACGTTATACTACAGAGTACATCAGATGCTATAAGGGCTGATTTTTTTTTTTTTTTTTGATACTGTGGATTGAAGGGAGGGGCGCTTAACCACTGAGCCCCATCCCCTGCCTTCTCTAAGGGCTGGTTTTTAAAAGTACCGACAGTGGAAAAAACTGGACTTACTTCCCAGAGTGGTTTATGTTTGGGACCAGCTGCACATCTCCAGGACAGTGCTGGGCATTTTAAATAATTTTTGTGGGTGTTTACTGTGCATTTTCTTGAAAAGTTCTGCAAAGCCCTGGAGAGAGGGCTTTATTACAAAAGGCTGTAATAAGTAAGGGGATGAGGTGGGGAGAATTATGAAAGGACATACATTATTCATTCTTTCAGGAACACGGTGCCCTTGACCAGCTCAAAACAAGACACTAGCGCTGTCCGATGGAACTTTTCACAAGGATAGAAAATTGGATCAGAACTATTCAGAATTAGCCACATGTGGCTATTAAACACTTGAAACATGGTAAATATAACTGAGGAACTGAATTATTTTTTTTAAACATTTATTTATTTATTTTTAGTTACAGGTGGACACAGTGTTTTTATTTTACTTTATGTGGTGCTGAGGATCAAACCAAGTGCTTCTCGCATGCTAGGTGAATGCTCTACCGATGAGCCACAACCCCAGCCCATGAATTCTTAATTAATTTAAATTTAATGTTATTGCCACATGTGGCTAGTGACTACCGTATGTACTGTGTGCCCAGCTTTACTTCTGATGGACACCTTCACGTGCCCTGAACTTCATCTGCCCTGAATCACTTCCATCCTGATCTCTACCCCACACACCATTCCCATTTCTGCCTGTCAAAATCCTGCCCATCATTTAAAAAGATTCAAATGCTGCCTGCACTCCTTTCAGACAGGCCGCCTCCTGTGCTTGGCCTCCTCCCATGACAGTATGTGTCCCCATCTGCCCTGGGTTCCCGCTGACCAGGGTAGCTGAAGCACAGAGGTGATTGCAGATAGACTCAAATTCAGTCTGATCCCTCCCATTCTGAGCCCACTGATTCTGGGCTAGTGGTTTAACTCTTGGGACCTCAGTTTTCCAATCTGTCCAATGGAGAGCACAGCATCTACTTCCCAAGGTGTTGGAGAGGATGGCTAATGAGCGTTGTGTTAGCTTCCTATTGCTAGAGTGAAAAATTACCACAAAATGAGTGGCTTAAACAACACACATTTCCGGAAGTCAGATGTGGGTCTCAGTGGGCTAAAAACCAAGAAGGCTGACCTCCTTTTCTGAGGCTCTAGGGGAAAATCCATTCTCTTACCTTTTTCAGCTTCTAGAAGCTGCCTGTAATCCTTGGTTCATAGCCTCTACCATCTTCAAGCTGGTGATGGCTGGTTGGGATTGTCTCCTGCTGCCATCCATCTCTCCTGCCCCACATGCCTTCCTCATTTAAAAACCCTTGTAATTATACTGGTCCCACTTGGATAATGCAAACTAATCTCCCTAGGTTAAGGTTAGCTGATTAGCAACCTTCATTCCTCCTGGCCATGTAACATGCATTTTTTAGGATTAAAACACAGACATTTTTTTGGGATCATCATTCTGCCTCCTACATTCATTCAAGATCTAGTAAAGAAACAGGCTCATAGAATGTATAGATACACAGGGGCCCTCATTATGACCTGCATCTGCTATTTCTTTCTTTTAGAGTGGGAGTCTCTTATGGTGAAGTGGCTTAATTTTCTTTATAGACTTCATCCTGCCCAAGAGCAGGTGCTTGGTAAATGTTTATTGAATAATGGAATTTTCAATAAATGTAGATGTTTTCTTTCCTTATAAAGATATATTGGACAGTAAAAAGAAGTAAAATTCAAACCAGAATATATGGTCCCCTTTGTGCAAAAAGAAAAAAATGTTGGCTTAGGTATAGAAATGGGTGGATTCTATGTCATGCTATTAGTGGTTATCATGGGGAAATTCAACTCTTATGAGATGCATTTTTAAAATATATATATATATATATATATATATATATATATATATATATATATATATATATATATATATTTGTAGACGGACACAATACCTTTATTTTATTTTATTTTTATGTGGTGCCAGGGATTGAACCCAGTGCCTCACGTGTGCTAGGTAAGCGTTCTACCACTGAGCCACAGCCCCGGCCCCATGAGATGCATTTTAAGCAATTATTAAACCAATTTTGTTCACAATGAACATCTTTGAATCTTAGAGGAAAATAATGAAGATTAGAATATTCATGATTAAGAACACGTCTCAAACCTGTCTTAATACAGCCTGATTCCCGAATAAACCCAGGATTCAGTCTACATTTGACACAGTTGGCCTTTGCTTATGTTGGGCTAACTTTAAGGGCTATTTTTATTTTAGTGCTACTTAGGGCTGACTTTTAGTAACTATTAGTGCCAGGCCTCCTGCTCATTTTTAGCAGGCTTTGAACTCAGTCTGCTTTAAAGGAGAGTTTTCAATGAATCTCAGCAGGATATAACTGTAAAAAATGAATTTATTGCTTCTGGTGGGAATATAAATTAGTACGATCACTTTGTAGAATTACAGTTGAAATTGCACACACTCTTGACCTTGTAATTCTGCTCTGTTATATGCCCTTAAGAAATGCACTTGAATGTGTATGAGGAGACATGTTCAAGGGCGTTCATAGCAATATTCCTTGGTGTTGTAAAACACTGGAAACTAGCTAAATGCTAAATGCCCGTCAACAGAATAGAAAATAAATTGTGGTATGTTTAAATAATAGACTACTACATAACACTGAAAATGACTAATATAAAGCTACATTCATTATCATGGATCAATTTCATTGTTAAAAGAGAGATAAAAGCAAAGTGCACTAGTATAGACATCATACTACTATGTACATAGAGTTTGAAAGTATGTGGAAACTATACATTATTTGGGGGTGCAAACAGCTGAAAAAATGTATGAGAAAATTAAAGGCAATGATGAATATGAAGCTGCCATTCATGTTTATGTAGGGTGTGAGGGCGAGGTGGGAAAGGAGTATGTTGAAGGGACACACAGAAGGCTTGCACTGAAATGGTAATGCATTTATTTATTTAATTTTTGCACTGGGGATTGCATCCAGGGGCATTTAACCACAGAGCTACATCCCTAGCCCTTTTAATTTTTTATTTTGAGATAGGATCTCACTAATTGCTCAGGCTGGCTTTGAACTTGCTATCCTCCTGCCTCAGCCTCACAAACTGCTGGGATTGCAGGTGTGAACCACCATGCCTTGCAATTCATTATTTTCTCAAAGTTATGAGCCATTAGTTTAGCATTTTCAGAGTTGGTAAATACAAATTGAAGATGCCCAGCTAAATTTGAACTATACATGAACAACAAATAATGTTTAATTTAAGTATGACCCCAAAACAAATTTTTTGTCATTTATCTGAAATTCAAATTTAATTGGATATCCTCTAGTATAACCGACAAGCCTACATTAGTTTCGTTTCTTTTGTGAATTATTTACCCAGAGTTTTTGCTAATTTAAAAAAATAGGGGTATAGTTTTTTTATTAAATATTGAAGATATTAATCTGTTTTTCTGTCATTTCTCAAAGATTCCTTTCTTATGTCATATAAAAAGATAATAGTTTAATCTATTAAAATTCTACATCCTTGCCATGCATGGTGGCACATGCCTATCATTCCAGCAACTTCAGAGGCTGAGGTAGGACGATTGCAAGTTCAAGGCTTGCCCCAGCAACTTAGCAAGGCCCTAAGCAACTTAGGAAGAACCTGTCTCAAATTTTAAAAAAATTAAAAGGTCTGGGGATGTGATTCAGTGATAAAGCTCCCTTGGGTTCAATCCCTAGTACCAAAAATAAAACCATTTTTTTTATATCCTTATGTAGCTTATCTGCATTGTGGTTTTTATCTTTCACGTCAGGCAAAGAAAGGCCTTCCTCTATTAAGGTTATAGAAATTAGGATGAATAAATTTTGAAAGGCTCGGGTTGTATAAGCAACAAATACAAATATATTATACATTGGTCATCTGTTAATGTTAATGTTAATGTTAATGTGAATTTCTATGGAACTTTCTGTGAACTAAACTTTTTAATTCAACTTGTAGACAGAATATGTATCCTATGTTTTAGAAATTCCCAATAACGTTTGAAAAGAGGATGTGTCAAGTGGACATGTTCTATGAAGTCAAATGGGGAAATTTATATAAAAAGTGTTACTTGGTAAACAGACTATCCTGGAAAAGACATTAGGACTTTGGCAAAGAATTTAGACTTTTTTTCACCTTTGGGTCCTTTCCATTCACTAAAGAAAACCTTATTTAAAAAAATATTTTTAGCGTTAGATGGACACAACATCTTTATTTTATTTATTTATTTTATGTGGTGCTGAGAATCGAACCCAGTGCCTCACGTGTGCTAGGCAAGTGCTCTACCAGAGCCACAATCCCAGCACACACCCCCCCTTTTTATTACCAAATCTTCCAAAGACACACACACACATAAAAGTGAGGAACTAGAATGTGTACCTCATGAAGCTTACCTGCTCCAACAACGAACCTCACATGACCAGTTCCTTCCATCTTTATCATTTCCCTAGCTCAGATTATTTTGAAGCAAAACTGACACTGTAGCTCATCATCTGCAAATATTTTCCTATATAGACAGTCCTGGATTTATGTTGGTTTGACTTACAATTTTTGAAAGGTGTAAAAATGATACATATACAGTAGAAATCATACTTTGAATTTTGAATTCTGATCTTTTCTTGGACTAGAATATGCAGTATGATTCTATGCTGTGATGACTCAGACCCACAGCTCTGAGTCAGCCACTTGATCACCAGGGTAAATAACCAACACCATAGTGTACTGTGTTGCTAAGCCATGATGTTTGGTAGATTAGGTGTAGCAAATGCTTTTTTTTTTTTTTTTTTTTTTTGGTGGTGCTGGGGAGTGAACCCAGGGCCTTGTGCATGTGAGGCAAGCGCTTTACCAACTGAGCTATATCCCCAGCCCGCAAATGCATTTTTGACTCAGGATATTTTCAATTTGCAATTAATATATCAGTATGTATTGTGATTCTAGGTTGAGGAGCAACTGCCTGTCTTTAAAAGATCAGGAGCTGGTGGCACACATCTGTAATATCAGTTGCTCAGGAGGCTGAGGCAGGAGGATTGCAAGTTCAAGGCTAGCCACAGCAACTTAGAGAGGCCCTAGCCAACTTAGTGAGACCCTACCTTAAAATATTTATTTATTTATTTTTTAAAGAGAGAGAGAGAGAATTTTTTAATATTTATTTTTTAGTTTTCGGCGGATACAACATCTTTGTTTGTATGTGGTGCTGAGGATCGAACCCGGGCCGCACGCATGCCAGGCGAGCACGCTACCGCTTGAGCCACATCCCCAGCCCCCTACCTTAAAATAAAACATAAAAAAGGCTTTGGATGTGGCTCTGTGGGTATGTACCTCTGGATTCAATCTCTAGTACAAAAAAAAAAAAAAAAAAAAAAAGATTAGGGTCCATTAAAAACACTACCCACAAAACCATATTGCAACCAAAGAAAATTAGCAATAGTTCCTTGCATTCCTGTTGTATTTTGCAACCTGTTCTTCTCTCCTTTATAGTACTTGATAGTACTTGTAAAATGGTGGTTTGATTAGATATAGGTTTGATATGTATTATTCTTCTTGCCAGTGTATTTTGTGGAAGTTGGTCTGCATTTCCAGCAGGAGGCACAGAACCTTTGTGATGTGAGCCCTCCTCCATCATTGTTGGACTCATTACTTTACTGATTTTCAAACAATTGCTGTAACAGTTTGTCCTGAAAAGGGCTTATAACTTTTGTGTGTCATTGCCAACCTCTTCCTTGTTTCTGAGGTTGCTGTGGAGGGGGACAGAAGGGGGTTTGGTGCCATTACTCCCTTCTCAGTTGACTCTGGATGGGGAGGCTGCATGTGACTGCCATTTGAGAGGGACACTGCCCCGAGTTCTTGGTGGGTGGACTTGGGAGGGGAGCCAGCTCCGTTTCTGGTGGAAGTGGTAAGAGGTTTTACTTGTCTGGTGCCCATTGGGAGGCCTTGAAGGTGTACTAGATCAGCTTTGTGTGATCTTTGGTGTCTTTATATCAGTTGAAAATTAATTAATTAATGTATTGGGGATTGAACCCAGGGGTGCTTAACCACTGAATCATACCCCTATCCCTTTTTGTATTTTATTTAGAGACAAAGTCTCGCTAAATTGCTTAGGGCCTTGCTAAGTTGCTGAGGCTGGCTCTGAACTTGTGATCCTCCTGCCTCAGCTGTCCAAGCAGCTGGGATTACAGCCACCACACCTGGCTGGGAGTTTATATAACAGGAAACAACGTGTTTTGAACAAATGGGACTTGTTGGCTCAAGTAACAGGAGGTACAGATGTGAGGCAGGTGTTATGGGCTGAATCGTGTCCTCCTTATATGCATGTATCAAACCCTCAACCCCCACTACCAGAAAGCAGCTGTGTTTAGAGGTAGGGCCTTTTAAAATTCTTTTCTTTTTTATTTTAAGTTTGTATTAGTTTAATATTAACATAGTGTATACATGTACCAAAACATCTCATTTCCCCATTAATTTAGTGATCAATCTTTGTTTTTATGTATCAGTTATTAAAAAAAAAAGAACCCAGGTGTGGTAGTGGACACCTATAATCCCAGTGATTTGGGAGATGGAGGCAAGAGGATCACAAATTTGAGGACAGTCTCAGCAACTTAGTGAGACCCTGTTTCAAAATAAAAATTACAAAGGGCTGGAGATATAGCAGCTCAGCAGTAGAATGCCCTGGGTTCCATCTTCAGTACCTCCCACCCTCCCCCTCCAAAAAAAAGAAAGAAAGAAAGAAAAAATTCAGCTAGAAAAGTATAATTAGTGCTCTTTAAAAAGTAAGTTAAGTTCAGCTGGGTGAGGTGGTGCACACCTGCAATCCTGCCAGCTGGGAAGGCTGAGGCAGGAGGATTTCGAGTTTAAAGCCAGCCTCAGCAACTTAGCGAGGCCCTAAGCAATTCAGCAAGCCCCTGTTTCTAAATAAAATGCAAAAAGGACTGGGGTGTGGCTCAGTGGGTAAGGGCCTCTGGGTTCAATCCCTGGTACAACAACAACAACAAAAATAATTAAGTTCAAATGAGGCTATTAGGGTGGACCCTGCTCCAGTTTGCCTGGTGTTCTTGTAAGAAGAGGCGATTAGGACACAGAGGGACATCAGGGGCAGGAGAGCATTGTGAAGAGACAGCCAGAGGGTGGCCTTTCTTAAACCAAGGAGGAGAGAGGCTTCAGAGGAATTCAGCCCTGCCAGCACCTTGATCTTGGACTTAGAGCTTCCAGAGATGTGAGGAAGTAAGTGTCTGTGCTGTGAGCCTCCCAGGATGTGGTCTTTTGTCATTTCAGCACTGATTTGATTCAGTGGCTCAGTAGAGAGGTCACTCAGTACCTTTAAGTCCTTCTGTCTGCCTTTGTGGTGTCTCTTGATCCCAATTCCAGTTCTTCTCAGCCACTGACTGGGGGGGTTCCGTGCATCCTAACTGGCTCCCAGTAGCTCTCTTGAAAAAAAGGAGAGTCTTTACTTCTAGATGGTTTCAGAACACTTAGGCTCTTGGCTTATGGTGGAGATTGGATCAGATGCCCATTCTTCTAGCCAGTCCCTTGAGTCAGGAAGATGCCAGGCAGTGAGTGACAGCTGGATTGCTCAGACCCATCTCTGTGGCAGGGGAGGGGAGAGGCTTTCTGGAACTGGGGGTTGGGTCAATCCTGTTTGCACATGGCTGCTGGAGGGGTAGGGCAGTGGAAGGGATGCTGGGGCAACAAGTACAGTGCCTAATTTGGGATCGGTGGCATTCGGAGATCAGTGAGTCGGTGGAGTGGGAATTGTAGTGAGAAGATGTTGAACATTGGGGGTCAGAGCCCACTGTGTGATCAGGTCCTTCATTAAGCACAGGAGGATTCAGTGACTTCCAAGGTTAGCCCCAGTGCAGACATTCCAAGAGTAGGAACTGACAGGAAAACAAAACAGAGACTTTGGAAACGTTCAGAGTGGAATACACGGGCCCTGTGAAGATGATCCAGAAGGCCCACATGGAGGGAGCATGGCCACGTAGGCTCACGGTCGGAAGATTCTCCCAGTGCCTTCCTTTCATGCGTGAGGTTAAGGGCTGTCCCGAGGACGCAGGGCCCACTTTTGGCAGAGCCAGGGCCAGAATGCAGACTTCTCTCTTCATTGTTCTGTCCATGACTTTTCCTTTCAAAGATGCCCTGGAACTTTTGGGAAAGTGGCCGAATTTCAGCCAAGGGAAGGAAATAGCTTGAATTTTTATAGAGGATTGTGTTTCTGAGTTGCCTTTGGCCAATTCAGCAATTTCCAGTGGTCGGGAATGTGTGGCCAAATCCTCAGGCTGTGTGGAATCCTCACTGTCCTTGCCACCTGACTCTAAAAGCATTTCATCGCATTCTTGCTTCCCTCAAAGGGGTAAGTTTCTGGTTTCTGCAAATGCTGGAGGTTTCAGTTTGGAAATAGGAAGTAGAGCAGGCAAAGTGACACGATTTGAAGAAGTAAAGGTAGATCTCAGGGCTAGACTCCCCGTGCTCATTAACAGCGACAAGATCAACCCAGACAAACTCCAAGCTGAAGAGAGAACGGTTTGGAGTGGAGGAGCCCTGTTTGACGGCTGGCACAGTGGTTTCTTAGAAGGCCCTTAAAAATCAGTACCCTCCTTGAGGCTTGAAGTGGAAACCCTTTGTTTTCCTTGAGAAGGGTCTCAAAGTGTCCAGACTGTCTTCTGTGGACAGTCTCCTTGCTTCCCTGGCAGAGGCTTTAGGAAGACTTAGGGAAGACTCACAACCTGAAGCCAGGGGTCCAAGAGAGAAACATCATCTCCATCCTCTGCCCTCTCCTGGTGATATGGTCCTGTTCTTTCTTCCCCCAATGAGGTAGAAAAAGGTTCACAGCCTCAGTTTCATCTGTTGCTTTTCTTTCCTTAAAGCTATATCTGCTTTGAGAATGAGATGTATTTCTCTTCTCATTGCTGGGCGACAGGGGAGAAGATTGAGCCACTAAGATTGGAGGGGCTAGAGGCTTTCTTAGTCATGTGGAGGCAGTGTAGCATAATAGTTTGGGACAGAAGTGATGGTATTAGGTAGTAGCTCTGCCATCTTCTAGCAATGTGTTTTTGGGAAAATAACTGAACCCTAAGCTTTCCTCCTCTCTAAGTGGAAGTTATTATTCACCTCACTGGGTCATTGTGAGTTTAAATGAAGCAATGGCAGGATACCCTGGAAATGTTAAATGTTCATAAAAATAACAGACGTAACAAGAGCATCTGAGGGATTCATATGTCAGCCTCCAATTACTTTGTTTCCCCACTTGGAATTAAAGCTAAAAAACTCTATCAATACATGGGAGATTTAAATTCTATGGTTCCATTGCCCTTTTTTTGAAAAAGAAAAGAAAAGAAAAAAACAACAAAAAAATCAAAACCCTCACTTTTTTTGTGCAACAAATCAAATTTCTTCCCTTTCCCAACCTGAAACAGACTAGGAGGATCCTCTGAAATGGGAATCAACAGAGGAAGGATGCTCTTTGGTATGGCTTTCTCTACATGCTGTGTGGCTGTCTCTTCTCCCAGCAACTGTATACCTGTCCTTCCTGAGATCCTCTTTCATTTGCTCTTTTCCTGAGATCAGCATCTGAAGGAAGCTTAAGAAGTTCTGACCACCTTCTCTGACTACCTTCTTGTTATTTCTGTGAGACTGAGAAACAGCATTGTCATTTGGAGGTCCTGCTAATTAATGTGCTGCTCTCTTGGTAACGTCTGGGCTGGGGTCAGGCCAGTGACTGCCCACTTAGGTTCCTAGCTCTGGCCCAGGAAGATTCCATGGAGTGGGAGGGGCAGTGCCTGGCTTCTAGGCCTCTTCTTCCTCTGACCCAAACTGGCCTTTTTTCCACCTGAGGCTACCAGCAGCAGCAGGGCCTCCAGGCTGCCTTCAGAAATGAATTCCTTGCAGTAGCAAGACTTCCTGGAGGGATAAGGGGCTTGTGCCAGTCATACTCAACTGTTTCTCTTCTAAAAACTTATAATGGATATATAGAGGCCATTGAAATTTAAAAAAAAATATTTTTTTTTCATATCTTTTTTCTTGGTGCATTATAATTATGTATAACAGCAGGATTTGTCATCATATATTTGTACACACACTCGATATAACAATATAACTCGGCTAATGTCATTCCCCAGTATTACTCTTTCCCTCCCCCTGATCCCTTTTCTCTATTCTACAGATCTCCCTTCAATTTTCATGAGACCCCACCCCTTTCTTTTCCTTTTTCCTTTCTTCTGCCTATAAGAGAAAATGTACAACTCTTGATTTTCTGAATTTGTATCATTTCACATAATGTAATGTTCTCAAGTTCCATCCCTTTTCCTGCAAATGGTGTAATTTCATTTTTTTGTGATGGCTGAGTAAATCTCCATTGTGCATATACACCACATTTTCTTTATCTATTCATCCATTCACAGACACCTAAACTGCTTCCATATTTTGGCTATTGAGAATTGTGCTACTGTAAGCATGGGTATGCATGCATTGTTATAATATGCTGACTTTAATTCTTTAGGATAAATACTGAGGAGTGGTGTACCTAGGTCATATGGTGGTTCCATTTCTGGTCTTTAGAAGAACCTCCATATTGACCTCCGTAGTGGTTGTACTAGTTTACAATCCCACCAACACTGTAGAAATGTTCTTTTTTTCCCCACATCCTCTTCAACCTTTCTTATTGTTTGCATTCTTGCTGGCTGTCATTCTGACTGGAGTGAGATGAAGTCTCAGTGTAGTTGTGATTTACATTTCCCTAATTGCTAATAATGTTGAATATTTTTTTTCACATATTTGTTGGCCATTTGTATTGCTTTTTTTTTTTTTTGAGATATGTCTGTTTCTTTCATGTGCCAATTGATTGCTTGGGTTATTTATTTACTTATTTATTTGGTGTTGAGTGTTTTTTTTTAGTTCTTCATATATTCTGGAAGAATATATTCTATTAGAAGAAAAGCTAATATATTCTATTAGAAGAAAAGCTAGCAAAGATTTCTCTACCATTCTGTAGGTTCTCTTTTTCTCATTCTTAATTATTTTCTTTGCTGTGTAGAAGTTTTTAAATTTGGTGCTATCCCATTTATTATTTCTTGGCATTATTTCTTTATTTCCTGAGATTTAATTAAGAGTCTTTTAGAAGGTTACTGTGCCTACAGGTTGGAGTGTTGACCCTGTTTTCAAACCATTGACATTTAAAGTGATTATTGCAGTTCAATTAATGTCTACTATATTTGCTACGGTTTTCTATTTATTGTTCTTGTTGTTTGTTGTCTATGTTTTCTACCTATTGTGCTTTTAATTGAGCATTTATGTGATTCAATTTTCTCAGTATATCAATTATGTTTTTTTTTTTTTTTTTGGTGGAGCGGTACCAGGGATTGAATCCAGGGGCACTTAACCACTGAGCCATATCCTCAGGCCTTTATATTTTTTATTTTGAGACAGGGTCTAGGTTGCTTAGGGCCTCATTAAATTGCTAAGGCTGATTTTAAACTTGTGATCCTTCTGCCTCAGCTTTCCAAAGTGCTGGGATTATAGATGTGCCACCACCATTTTGCTTTTTTTTTTTTTTAATATTTATTTTTCAGTTTTCGGTGGACACAACATCTTTGTATGTGGTGCTGAGAATAGAACCCGGGCCGCAGGCATGCCAGGCGAGCGCGCTACTGCTTGAGCCACCTCCCCAGCCCCCATTTTGGTTTTTTAACTTATAAAAATAATTGCCCTAGAGTTTGCATTATTTACTTACAACTAATTCAAATCCATTTTCAAGTAATACAATACCACTTCATTTCGTAGTATAAGTGCCTTATAATAACAAGATCTCCTAATTCTTTCTTCTGTTCCTTGTATCATTGCTATCATTTATTTTTCCTATACATAAGCTATAATCATTGAATACATTGTTGCTATCATTATTACTTTTTTGTTGTTGTTGTTGTTGTTACAGGGGATTGAACCCAGGGGCACTTAATTACTGAGCTACATCCCCAGCTCTTTTATTTCATTTTTAGGCAGGGTCTTGCTAGGTTGCTTAGGGCCTTGCTAAATTGCTGAGGCTGGCTTTGAACTTGCAATTCTCTTGCCTCAGCCTCCCGAGCCACTGGGTTTACAGGCATGTGCCACCTCACACAGCTGATGCTATTATTTTGAACTAAATAGTATTTGTTAGATCCATTAAGAATAAGAAAAATGAAAGGTTTTATTTAATATTCACTTATTCCTTCTCCAGTGTCCTTCCTTTCATTATGTAGAGCTGAGTTTTCTGATCTGTATCTTTTCCTTCTTTCTGAAGAAATTCTCTGAATATTTCTTACAAGTCAAGTCTACTGGCAACATATTCCCTCGATTTTTGTTTGTCTGAAAAAACCCATTTCTCCTTCACTTCTACTGGGTAATTTTGCAGGGTATTGAATTCTAAGTTGGTAGTTTCTTTTTTTTTTTTTTTGTTATTCTACTGTATTCTGTTCTTGCTTGCATGTTTATTTTTAAGGATTTTTTAATATTTATTTTTTAGTTTTTCGGTGGACACAACATCTTTGTTTGTATGTGGTGCTGAGGATCGAACCCAGGCCGCATGCATGCCAGGCCAGCGCGCTACTGCTTGAGCCACATCCCCAGCCCTTGCTTGCATGTTTTTTGAAGGAGAAGTCAGACATAATTCTTTGCCTCTGTATAGGCAAGATTTCCTCCCCACCCCCAGATTTTTCAAGATTTTGTCTTTATCTTTGTTTTTCTGCAGTTTGAATATGATATGCCTAGGGTTTGTGTTGTAAGTGAATATTGGGAAATTCTTAAGTCACTATTGCTCCATATGATCCTTCTATACCTTTCTTTCTTCTCCTTCTGGTCTTCCATTATCGAGAACAAACTTTTGTAGTTGTCCCAAAGTTGTTGGATATTCTGTTTGGTTTTTCTCTACCAATATCGTTTGCTCTTTGTTTTTCAGTTTTGGGAGTTTCTGTTGACCTATCCTCAAGCTCTGATTCGTGTACTGATGAGCCTATCCAAGGCTTTCTTCATTTCTGTTAGCGTTTTTGATCCCTTGCCTTTGATTCTTTTTTTATTTTTATTCTTTCTTAGATTTTTCATGTCTCTGAGTACCTCATTAATCTGTTCTTAAGTGTTGTTTACTTTTTCCACTGGGGCTCTCAGCATATTAATCATAGTTAAAAAAAAAATCCTGATCAGATAATTCCAACATCTCTGCCATGTCTGTGTCTGGTTCTGATGCTTGTCCTGTCTCTTCATACTTTGGTTTTGCTTTTTAATATGCCTGGTAATATTTTTGTTGTTGTTGTTGTTGAAAACCAGCCGTAATGTAATGGGTCAAAGGTCTTGTGGTAAATAAGACTTTAGTATAGAAAAGAGGGGAAGTCCTGGACTGTGCACTTCCCAAGTGCTTGTCAGTGTTTTTCTCCCCTTAGGGGAGACAGGATGACCACACAGACAGAAGTTGGATATTTCCCTCCTGCCATGTAGGTGAAACTCTGATAAGGCTCTAGCAGTGTCTCCCGAGGGCAGGCCCTATTAAAAACCGAATGCTCTGGCATATTTCAAAATGATTACTCTCCCCACCCCACTGCTGGGCACACAGGGGATTTTTCTCTGATTCTCACTCTGAGAACCTGGTAGGGCTGCTGGAAGTAAAACTCATCAAAGTCCCCTCAAGACTGGGCCCTCTGGAGTTTTGGGCTAAGCCTCTAGCAGTCCTCAGCTGTGGTTGAGGTGTTTCTGCCTAAACTGTGGATGTTTAGGTGCTGCATTAGGTTTCCCTACCACAAGGCCTCTGCTCTTGTAAGCTGTGATTCTCTCATCTGTCTGCCTATCTCTCCAGGTTTGGGGGCAGGAGTGTTATGGTTTAGCTGTGGTATCCCCCAAGAGCTCATGTGTAAGACAATGTAAGAAGGTTCAGAGGAGAAAGGACTGTGGGGGTTCATAACCCACTTCAATCTAATGTATGAAATATGATATGTCAAGAGCTTTGTAATGTTGTGAACAACCAATAAAAAAAAAAAAGAAAAAAAAAAAAAGAAAGGACTGGGTTGTAAGAGTCTTAACCCAGTCAGTGAAGTCTCCTGATAGGGATTAACTGAGGGGTAACTAAGTGGTAGGGTGTGGCTGGAGGTGGTGGGAATGGGGGCGTGGGTATACATTCGTATCTGGTGAGTGGAGTCTCCCTGCTTCTTGATTATGTGAGCTGCTTCCCTCTGCCACACTCTTCTGCCATGATATTCTCCCTCCCTTGAGCCCCTAGGAACAGAGTCTGCTGTCTATGGATGGAGACCTCTGAAACCGTGAGCCCTCAAATACACTTTCCTCCTCCACAGTTGTTCTGGTCAGGTCTTTTGGTCACAGCAGTGAAAGAGCTGACTAAAACAAGTGGTTTGTGTTTGACGTGGCCCCCACTTTCTGGAGGCTCTAAGAAAAGTTGCTGATTTTCAGCTTGTTCAACATTTTCCTTGTTAGGCTGGAGTGGAGACTTCTAAACTCCTCATAGGCTCACCACATCCACTTATTCGCTTCAAACACACACGAAGAGAGTGTGCTCAGTGGAGCATCACAGAAACGTCTTCCTGGCTCAGGTGGCTGCACTTTGCAAAGGTTGTCAGTGTAGGAGGAGTCTAGGAAGAGAAGAGGGAAGGCCAGTTACACTTTTCAGTGCCAGCAGAAGCAGATGCCCAACTACCTGGCCTTTAGGGGATATGACCAAGGGAGGGTACGATATGCCACTATCTTTCCACATCAAAGGACCTAGCAAAGAGCCTGACACTGAACTGGTGTTTTCTCCTATTCAAATCAACAAATTCGACCAACATTTACTGAGTGACTACTATGTGCCAGTCAGTGTTCTGGGCACAGGAGAACAACAGAACAAAACAGAGGATGAGACAGTCACTGACTTTCTAAAACTCTTATGACACTTATATGACTTTTAGATACAGTTTAGATACCTTTCTTTTACACATACTAATTCATTTCATTCTTGTGATATAATCTTCTGAGGAAGGCATTTTTTAAAAGATAAATTTTTTAGAACAATTATTTATTTATTTATTTCTTGTGCTAGAGATTGACCCTAAGGTCTTGTGCATGCGAGGCATGCACCCTACCAACTGAGCTATATCCTCAGCCCCAGGACAGCATTTTTATTATCCCCATTTTACAGATGAGAAAATAGAGGCACAGAGAAGTTCATTGACCTGAGATGCTCACCTTGGGCAGCAGGGTGTTTTACACATGACTTAATAATGTGATGAAAATGTCAAAAAACCAAACTCTTGTCTATCCCCAACATTTAAGGGCTCCCCTGCTCTGTTGTAGTTATGAAAAACCCAGTAATCAGGTGCTTCTCAGAGCACACACAGGCTGCCTTGTGCATCCCAGTGAGGAGCAATTCCCTCACTTTGTGCTCAGCACTGCTGACTAGGTTCATCACCGAGTACCCCAGTGGCCTGATCCAGCACTGAATGCTAAGTCATGCCTGCCTCTAACTGGACATCATTAGCAAAATCTTGGCCTCTTCTCCAAGGAGCTGAAACACAGGTAAGAAAGAGTCTTGTTACTTCTTGTAGACACATACTTCTCAAAGAGTATTTCTGGAAGGATAGGCTAGCTCACCTGAGATTTCTCAGGATCCAAGAAACCTCACTTCTAGAAAGTCCCACATGAGATTCTTAGACACTCTCAGGTTTAAGACTAAAATTGTAGAAGGGAATAAAGTCTCTCAGGCAAGGATGAGAATCCATTGCTTGTGCAATTGTGGTTTTAAAGAACATAAGCAGCTGGGTATGGTGGTGACTCAGGAGGTTGAGGCAGGGGGATCACAAGTTTGAGGCCAGCTTCACCAACTTTTAACTCAAAGTTAAAAGAAAAGAAGAGAAAGGGCTGGGGATGTAGTTCAGTTATAAAGTGCTTCTGGGATCAATCCCCAGTACTGCAAAAAATAAAAATAAAGTGAAATAAATAATAACAGAAGATGAGTGACTCCACATTTTACTTACTCTTACTGGTAGCTACTTCCGTATACCAAGACAAGCAGAACCTCTGGAAATGCCGGCCTCGGCCCTCCCAGGTGATCCACTTTTGAGGAGCCTCTCTAGTCTGGGGCTGGACCTGTCGCTTCATTGACACACATGAGGAATCTTGGCTGGAGAACTGCAGTTCTAAAGGATGGTGTCCAGTTCTGTGGGAGGCCAAGTCTTCAGGGCCCCATGCAACTCCTGTGCTGTGGAATAAAATTTAACATGAGAATTTCTGTTCTCAGCCCCTGTCCCACACTCAGGGGATGCCGAGGAGGATGAAGAGAAGCAGTCTTGATCATAATCCTGAAAAACACAATCCCAAATGCCACAGTTCCAAATGTTGAAATTTCTAAAGATCAAAAACCCCAAAGCCTAAAATCCAGAAAATCACGGTCCTAAAAGATTAAAATCCTGAATGTGGAAATCTTGAAAGCCCGCATCCTGATAAACCATAATTCCATTGTGGGGGAAGAAAACGGGTGGAAGCTGAATTTTGGGGAAGGGATTAGTGCATTAGACAGGATAGCTGCTTCTGTAGCATTAGGCAGAATGAATACCTAGAGGTATTCTGCTGCCTGCGACATCAGAACTCCAGGCTGGTCAGCCTTTGCACAGGAGGGCTTGCACCAGCGGCCCCTGCCCCGGCCTTGGGTTTTTGGCTTGGGACTGAGATCACACCATCAATTTCCCTGCTTCTAAAGTCTTCTTCAATAAATGAAGAGGTAATCCTTTCTGTACATGTGCATTTGTGAAGTATAAAGTTTCCCAAAGTCTTGGCTTTTTGGGTGACTGCAAATGTGGTGGTGACCCATCATTTTTGATCCATCTCATCAGACTCAGATTGTCTATCATGGTATTTTAAATGACTGCAGTTATGAAGTTGGGTGTGCCCAACTAAACATGGTGCTATCTGTGTATACCTTTCATTTTTGACCTATTTTTTTTCTTTTTTTGTGGTGCTGGGGATTGAACTCAGGGCCTCAACATGCTATGCAAATGTTCTACCGCTGAGCTATATCCACAGCCCTTGACCTTTTTTTTTTTTTTTATGAATTTGCTTTGTTTCCTCATAACTACTATGCCATGTCTGACTTTTGTTGGTACACCTGAGTGTTTATGCTTGCAAAAATATATGCTTTTATTCACTATTTTATTGTGTTAAGTGGCCTATGAAATGAGTTCTATCATGTCTCTATATTTCTAAAAAAAAACTTTAAAAAATGTAAATAGAGATTTTTTTTTTTTTTTTTTGTACTGGGAATTGAACCCAGGTGCACTTTAACCACTGAGCTACAGACCCAGCCCTCATTGAGTTGTGCACTTTTGGCCTCAAACTTGCCATCTTCTTGTCTCAGCCTCTCAAGTTGCTGGAATTACAGGCATGCACCACTGTGCCTGGTATTTTAAAGAATTTAAAAATCATTTTGTCAAAAATTCTATCTTAGAGATTTTGCTCTTTGGGGATTTTGGACTCTAGGAATTTTAAACTTTAGTGATTTTTGGATTAATTTGATAATGATTTTAACATTCAGGATTATGGTGTTAGATTGTGTCTTTTGGGATTGTGGTCCCGTTTTCCATTACTGTAAAAAAAATACCTGACATAATTAACTTACAGAGAGAAAGGATTTATTGTGACTCCCGATTTTAGAGCTTCTAGCCCATGATCTGGCAGACCTCTTACTTTCAGGCCTCTGCCTGGGGTGCCAAATGGCAATGGTGAAGAGCACGTGGCAGAGCATGGCCAAGAAGCAAAAGGGGAAAAGGAAGGGGCTAGCATCCCATAATCCCCTTCAAGGGCACACCCAGAATGACCTGGTGACCTTTCACTAGGCCCCATTTTATAAAGGTTACACCGCCTCCAAATGGTGCTACCCAGGGAGCTAGAGCCAAGCCTTTAGCACATGGGCTTTTGGGGACGTTCAATATCCAGATGATTGCAGGCCCCAACCCAAAGAGAAGTGCTACAGTAGAAATTAGAAATAGCCCAGGAGGTTTCAAAGAGAAGGATGGGTTGGATTGCTAGGCTATGTTTGGACTACTGCTATTCTTTGCTTCAGGACTTGAGGGCTTTGGATCTGACATACATCTCTGATTAGGAGATCTCTGATTGGGCTGGGGATGTGGCTCAAGCGGTAGCGCGCTCGCCTGGCGTGCGTGCGGACCGGGTTCGATCCTCAACACCACATACCAACAAAGATGTTGTGTCCGCTGAGAATTAAAAGATAAAATAAAAAAAATCTCTCTCTCTCTCCCTCTCTCACTCTCTCTTAAAAAAACAAAACAAAACTGAATTTCAGATAATCAATAAACATTTTAAAAAAAAAGGAGATCTCTGATTAGTTTATTCCCTCACTCATTTATTCATTCTTCAACTTATTTATTCATTTGTTGGAGGAGAATTTAGAACCTAAATTCTTCAGGTTATGCTGCAAATATTCTTGGGGATGCAAACACCCGAGGTGGTCTTGGAATTACTAATTTACCCACAGTACATCTCTTCACTGTAGTCCCTCAATATTTGTGTAGTGCTGGCCCAAGTTACTGCTGAAATTTTTTTGTGTTGTCCTATGATGGTGCTGTGGGGGACGGGGAAGTTGTGTTTGCATCTGATCCAGGAAAACCACAGAATCAAAAGACAAAGTGTTCGGATTTCTATCTGGGTGGGGGTCTCTTAGGGAGCAATTTGACAAATGTCTGAGAAAGGACATCTTTTGCCAGACTGAGGGATTGTGCAAGGGCATGTTGCAAAAGGCTTTGTTCTACGTCTTTGTTTTTCAGACACATAACAAGCTATTGAATGGTGCACACACCACCCTGCTGGGTCACCGGGACTTGTCAGCTGGCAAACTTGCATGATGCATCGGAGGGAGAAACACAGTGCATTCTGTGGTGGCTTTTTACCCTGTCACCATCTCGAGAAGCCTATTGTAGGAAACATCTGTTCTTTGGGTCTGCCTAGCATCTATTCTGTCTCTCTGGAGATAGAATCTCTATTTTACCTTAGGGGACACCCTTCCCTTCCTCATTCTTAATCCCTATGACTTAAGTAGACTGATTCTGCCTTCCAGTTCCAGGGTTGAATGGATGACCCAGGCTGGGTCAATCAGTGTATGCTCTCTCCCATGGTTCAGGGTTGGTCATGTGACTCAAATGGGCCAGTAGATTGAATTCTGAGGCTTTTCATTGGAACTACTGGGAAAGAGAAGCCTCAGGGTGGGTACACTCTGAAGAAATAGCTCAGGGTGATTGTGGGTCATTTGGTCATGATGAAGGAATGTCCTTCCTCAGAATGAAGCTGACATAGCAACACAAAGCTGAGAGAGGAACGAGGTAAATTTGGGGATCATGTATTATGAACATCTGGATTCAGCTACACTCAAGGCTCCCTTGAATCTCCCATTTATAAGAGCCAGTAATTTTGGTGATAGATTAAACATGGCCACAATTCCTTTGTGGCTCCTTTCATTAAGAGGTGACATCTCTGAATCTGAGCTGGCCTTGTGACTGCTTTGACTCAAGGACAGTGGGCATGAATTATGGAGACCAGCCTCAGGCACCTTGCAGCTTCTGTCTTCACCCTCTTGGCCCTCTGTTGGAAGAGGAGGGGCCGTGAGAACCACAGTTCCTTAGCCAACTGTTGGCACCTGCTGCCCACCATGTGAGGTGGGCAGCAGTGAGGCCATCTTGGAACTACTGGGAAAGAGAAGTCATTGGATGTTTGATCTACTGCTATTCTTTGCTTCAGGACTTGAGGGCTGTGGATCAGACATACAGTTCTGATTTGGAGGGACATTGCATTGAATGCAACTGCGTTGGTGAGCATTGGTGGCACCACCTGTAATTCTACCTAGTCAATTCTCAGAATCAGAGTTGTTATTTTAAGCTAGTAAGTTTTGGGGTTATTTGTTATACATCAATAAATAGCTGTTAAGTTTCTTTTCTGGGCTTAAGTAAATTTGATTTTATTTTCTGCCATTTGCATCAGAGAGAATTATGACTGATACACTTATGCAATAAACCTTGCCAGAAAAGTACTTTTGCAGGACTTCTTTCCTCCTCTAAGTGAAACCAGCTGCACTGATCTAGGTCTCTGCATGTTAAGTGTGTGTGGGAATTCTGTTGTTGGTGGATGCCATTTCTTCTTTGTGGTTATGCAAATCATCTGAAATGACAATGTTACTATCTTCCAAAATGTATTTCTCCAGCAAGGGAGACCTTTCAACAACTCTTTCTTTACTTAGCATTTAGGGCTTTAACACTTGTCATTCCTTTGTCTTGTAAGTAGATTTTTTTTTGGGGGGGTACTGAGAATTGAACTTAAGGGCTCTTAATCCCACCCCTTTTTATTTTTTTATTTTGATACAAGGTCTCCCTAAGTTGCTGAGGCTGGCTTTGAACTTGAGATCCTCCTGCCTCAGCCTCCTGAGTTGTTGGGATTATAGATGTGGACCATCATGCCCAGCCAATAGATCTTTTTATAGGCTCTCATCTTACACAGTTGACTTAAGGAGTTCCTGATATGTCCTGAAAATACCCAAGTGAGATGGAGAGGCGGTCACTTGAAGGTTGTAGAGGCAGTGAGTGAGCATGGGCCCTGGCATTAGACGTATGTGGGCTCAGAGCCTGGCCTTGCCACCTACCAGATGAGGTAGGTGCACATGACTTAACCTGACAGTTGTTTCCTCATACATGAGTGGCATCTTCATGGAGTCATAGTGACCACTCCACATGGTAAGGCATAGAAGACCTGATGTGGAATGGCAGTAGCCCAGATTTAACACTGTTCTTCTTGAAGGAGGCAGGATATAGGTGAACACTCCTTTTTAACACTAGAAGGTACTGTGCCTTCGTTGGTTTGTTATCAGGTATAGAATGGATTGTGTGTGGTGGAGAGGGTCTTTGCTGGTAATGTATCCATTTATTTCCTTTCCAACATAGACTCAATATAAGCAAATTATAATGTCATGTGATTGTGTTGTATGTCATAGAATTATGATGTTGGGACAGAGTGGCTAATGCTCTTCTGAAAGCAGAGTCAAAGTGCTTGACATGACACTGAGGAGGAGTTTCTCAGGCAGGGGTTGGAAAGGAATTTCCAGCCACGGGAAATAGTACGTGCTCAGGAATGGGAGCATGAGAAAGAGCAGTGCATTCTGGAGAGCGCAAGAAGCTCAGTGTGCTGGGGTGACCGCGAGGGAATAGAGGAGGGAAGCCAGAATGACAGATGGCGATGTTTGTGAGGGACAGTGCATTGGCCTGCTAAGGAATGTGGACTGGATGGTGTAGATAGTGGCCATCACTGGGGCTGGGGCTGGGGCTCAGTGATAGTGGCCATCACTGAGGGAGTGGAAGCTGTGAGGGTGACTTGAGCGATGGTTTAGAAAGATCAGGTAATTTGGAGGGGTGTGAGGCTGAAGGCTAGAGGGTCAGTTATGATTGAATTACAAAAGTCCATCTAAAGCTGATAAAAGTCTGAATTTAAGGTAGCTGAGGTGATAGCAAGGTGGAGAAAAAAAAAAAAAAGACTAAAAATATCCTGCAGGCAGCATTGCTAAAAGTTGGTGGCCAAGTGGATGTGGAAGGGTGATGGTGAAAGGCAGGGAGAAATTGAGGTTTCCTATTTATTTTAATAAGTAGGCTTCCTCCATTATTTTATTGCCCACTGTAGAAATTAGATGGTGTCACGAATCACATTGGAGAGTATAGGAAGAGAAGCAGACTTGATGTGGGGGCGAGGAAGCACTGTTGTGGATATGTTGAATTTGAGGCACCTTAAGAAATTCAGGGAAAGACTAGTACATATTCTAGGTCAGATGTGCACCGAGGAACCACTAATCCGTAGAGGAAAGTTGAAGCCATAGGAGTGGTTAAGATCGACCAGGAAAAACGTGTAAAGTAAGAGGACCATCTAGTGTTTAAACTTTAAAGAATACTCCTCTTAAGTGGAGCATGAGAAGAGAAATCACGGAAGAAGGTCATTGCACATCACATTCCCCAAAGATGGCTGCACCAATATCTTCCATGCCACAGGAGCTGTGAGCATTATGTCATTGCTTCAGGTTGCTAAGCGTTGGGGCGATTTGCTATATAAACAAGTAACTAGAACAAAGAGAATAAGGAAGAGGCAAGATAGGCTGGAAACTAGTGGAAAGAGGGAAGCTTTAAGGAGATCAAGGCAGCTAACACCTATGAGACGCCCACTGGGTTTGGCCACTAGCAAACCATTCGTGACCTCAACAGAGGCACTGTCAATGACATCCTGAAGGCTGGAGTCAGACTGCTGTGAAGGGAAAAATAAGAAATGGAGTGTTGGGCTGGGTTGTGGCTCAGTGGTAGAGTGCTCGCCTTGTAGGTGCGAGACCCTGGGTTCGATCCTCAGCACCGCATAGAAATAGATAAGTGAAATAAAAGTATTGTGTCCAACTACAACTAAAAAATAAATATTAAAAAAAAGAAAGAAATGGAGTGTAAATGACTTTTTCTTTGGTGGTGGTGGGGTGGTACTAGGGATTGAAGCCGGGGGTGCTCTACCACTGACTCTGCTATTTTTCTGCAGTATGCATCTTATTTGGTGACATTCAGTAAAAATGGGGTTGGGCAGGTGGATAAGAGGGAAAACAAAAGAGAATTAAGAAAGAACCTGAGTAGGTCGTGGTCTGACAGGGCTGTTGTAACAGAACTGTAGACTGTTTGGCTTACAAACAACAGAAAGTATGTCACCATTTTGGGAATTCCAAGCTCAAGGTGCTGACAGTTATGGTGTCTGATGAGGTCCCATGCCTCGAGATGGCTCTCTTCTCACTCTAACCTCACATGGCAGAAGAGATAAGGGGTCTCTTTTATAAGGGCACTAATTCCATTTATGAGGGTTCTGCCCCCATGACCTAATCATCTCCAAAGCCTCTTCCTCCCACTAAATTTTGGAGGGATGTGAACATTCAGGAGCATAGCAATAGGTGAGTAAGTTATGGCATAGATTTAAGGGCACAAATTCTTTAAAAATAGCTTGTGTGTGTGTGTGTTTTCCCTCTTCTCTTTTTTTGGTCTCTGGGTATTAAACCCAGGAGTGCTTAACCACTAAGCCACATGCCCAGCCCTTTTAATATTTTCTTTTGAGACAGGGTCTTGCAGAGTTGCTTAGGGCCTCACAAAGTTGCTGAGCCTGGCTTTGAACTTGCAATCCTCCTGCTGGGGATTATAGGTGAGCACCACTGTGCCCAGCTTGGTTATGTTTTTGACATGGGATAAATTCATAATAGAGACAACATGGGAGGAAAAAAAGTAAATTATGGCTGGGTGCTGTGGCGCACATCTATAATCCCAGAGGCTTGGGAGGCTGAAGCAGGAGAATTGTGAGTTCAAAACCAGCCTCAGCAACTTAGAGAGACCCTGTCTCTAAGTAAAACATAAAAAGGGCTGAGGATGTGGCTGAGTGGTTGAGTGCCCTTGGTTCAATTCCCAATACACCTTTCCTCCGCAAAAATAAAAGTAAATTATAAAACATTATATTATAGAGTCCTACTTTGTAAATGACAAATGTGAATAGAAATAATAGTACACATGGAAATATCAGTGGTTTTCTGTGGGTGGTGTTGTGATGGAGATTTTCATTTTCCCTGTTTAAAAGGAACAGGTATTTCTTGTGTGAATAAGTAAAATCAGTACAAAGGAAGCAACCACTGAATCTGCATGTTGGTTCCTCGCGTATCTATGTGCCAACAGGAAAGCCTGTTGCTGTCCCCTTGCTGCAGCCTTGGAGAGGATCACATCGTGTTGTCCTGTAGCCTCTGCTGTCGAGGGCAGCGGCCACAGGACAGGCTGTGTTTAGAAGAGGAAGAGGAAGACCATAGGAAGAACATGGCTAGACTCCTGAGGGTCTGCCAGCTGGGACTGGGAGGGCCTGAGCCTCAGCGTCCTCTTTGCCCTCTTCATCTGGCCTCTGTCCTGTTTCTTTGAAAAATGTGTATATCTTGGACGTGTCTTTCATTCTGATGGTGCCTTGGGTTCTGCGGGTGCTGGGCTGGCCTTCCGGTGCCCTTCGACAGTTTTTCCTGTTAGTGTTGGAGGCTGTGTGAGGGGGAGGCCATTCTGGATTATTGTGGTAACCTCTCCAGGTGCAATTAGGACTTGGGGCAAGCTGGGAAGTGCAAGGGAATTGTTTTTCTGTTGTTTCTTTTCTTTTTTTGTGTGTGTGTATTTTCTTTTTCTTTCCCCCTTTCTTTTAACCTTAAATATTGGTGTCTATTTGTATGTGTGTGTGTGTGTGTGTGTGTGTGTGTGTGTGTGTGTGTAACTTAGCTGGGAGAACTCTACTCTCCTAATTGTTTCTTTGAAATGTCCCCCTCTTCCTTGTTGCTCCCTCCCACAGCACTTGCTACTCACCTGCTAGAGTCCTCCTTGACAGATGGGCTTTTTCTGTCTGCATTTATCCACTAGGTTAGGGTTAAATTCCCAAAGGGCAGGGACCCTGTATTTCCAACTACATCAAAAGAAATCAGAAGACAGTGACCTCTCTCCTTCCGGGGCTCTGCATTATATCAAGTGCTGAATAATTGTCTGTTGGTAATGGCACCAACTAGTCTTTGATCATAAATATGTGTTTCCTGTGTCCCTGGACCACTGTGTGTATTTCCTCTAAATGCTACATTATTCTGCTTTGGGGTATGAAATATTGCTTCATGATCTGAATGTGTGATGCACTGGATCTGATAGTGGGAATTGGCCGAGCCCTTCCATGTTTGTGGTAATCTTCTTTAAGCCAATGTATTTCCTCTGGTGGACTTCACTCTGATCAGTTGATATGTCCAAGGTGGACCTGTGCAGTCCCACTGTGGCGTTTAGGTGGTGGAAAGTTTGGCCAGGGAGGGAGGCAGCTCTTAGCCTGGGGAGGACTTATGTAGAAGCTTTTCAGAATTGTGACTGTATCTTTGATGAATGTTCAGTCTCTTGTTTTTGTGAAGCGCTATCTTCCACTGGAAAACAATCTTGCAATTTAAGTTGTACCAAAGGCACCCGAGGAGGGAGGAGCCATGGCTATTTAACTTGTTTTTCATTGATTCCACCTAGATGTGAATGAGGATGGGGAGTGAGGGAGCCTCACATTCCCTAGATTGGGATTCCCTTGATTATTAGTCAAGGGGACACAACTGGAGACCAAGTTTCATTGTGTTTGCTCACCTATCATTCACTCCCCTTTGGCGTGGCGGGTTTCTCCCATCCCCCTGCCTTCTGTGTTAGCTTATACTTTCAGGTTTATGTGCAACAACTCCAGATAGAGGGACTTAACTAGGGGAAAAGAAAGATGGCACAGAATGAGCATGTTTTATGGGTCAACTGTGTGTTAGGTGTTTTATATAAACTTGTTTATTTCTGTCAACTGCCCTGTGAAGGGGACTGATTCTTATTCTTGCTGCTACATGAGTAAATTGAGGCACAGAGAATTTTAAAGAATGATTGGGGTCCTTGGGAGGAGACTGGATTTGAATCCAAGGTTGTCTAGTCACATAGTTCTCGTACTTTCCAGTGTACCACAGTTCCAGCAGGGTTCAAGTTAATGACACAGGTGAGTGGAAATAAACAGTTGGGAAGAAACATCTCTGTGCAAGTTTTTGTTATATTTTGAGCATCTAGGGTGGAGTATTTGATGGCCAGGCAGGAGGCATGAAGCTGGCAAAGCCACTCTGGCACCTTCTGCCTACAAGACAGGCTCTGTTTATTTCATGCCAACGAATGTGGAGGGTGGCTTAAATGATTTATGTTTGAAGGATTTTTTTTTTTTTGCTTGACAAAAATGCTCCTATTGCAATAAGTCTTGGATACTCAATTTTTAATAAACCAGGCTTAGCAGCTGCATAAGGTCAAGAGAGACAGACTGTGTTTATGCTGAGGAGGTGTCAAGTTGAATGCTCCCCTGGTCACAATCCCTCCTGAGCAGATGGATTTTCCATGGCCTGACTCTTAGGGATTAACCCTGGACATTGAAAACCTTAGGGTACACTGTTCCCTAGGAAGTCACAAGGATAGCTAATAGGAACCTGAAACTGGGCGACTGCAGCCAGAGTGGGTCTGTTGGTTGTATTATTACCAGGGAGTTTCCAAGGACTGAGACTTATGAGCTATAGATTTAAGACTGACACATTGAACTGAATCCAGACTCCATGTTACCCTGGGCAGATCCTCAAGTCCTGGGAGTTGGGAAGCTGCAAAGGCCAGTAGCAGGGAGTCACCATGGAACTTGTTGCTAATGTTTATGCAGTGGCCGGTATGGAGCTGGGTACAATATAGCTATTGTTCTGCATTTCAGGAGTGCCAGTTAGTGGCTGGTGTTAAAATGTGTCCAGGATTTAGATGAAGAGCCTTCCCTGCCTAGCACTGTATTAGATTTTGGAGGGATAGCCATACAGTACCTGAAGGTAGAGGGTGGGAATGGGAATAGATCAGGTAGATACTGAGACCAGGTTCAAGGTAGACAGTCCAGGAGAGCCATGTGACCCAGACCTAGTTTCTCAAAGGGCTGCCCACTTAAATTCCTAAATTTTTTTTTTATTTATATTCAGTAAATGAAACACACATTTTGGTGTAGAGGTCCATGAGAGTTGTGTGTGTGTGTGTGTGTTTTGTTGGGGATCAAACTCAGGGCATTGGACATGCTACGCAAGTGCTTTACTACTGAGCTACACCCTCAGCTTCTAGACTGTGAGTTTTGACAAATGCACATCCATGGTTTTGTAATGACCACAATCTAGATATAGAGTTGCCTCCACTGCCACCCCAATTCTTTTGTGCTGCTTCTTTTAATGCACCCATCCTACTTAACTCCTGACAACCAGTGGTCTGCTTACTGTCTCTACAGTGTTTTGCCTTTTCCAGAAGAATGTCATATAATGGAATTATGCTGTCTTCCAAGTCTGGCTTTTTTCATGTGTTCTAATGCAGTTGAGATTCACCCATGGTATTGCATATATAAATAGTTTGTTTCTTTTTATTGCTGAGTAGTATTCCATGGAGAGGCTGGATCATGGTTTGTTTATCTGTTCATTAGCTGAAGGACATTGGGTCATTTCCAGTTATCTATGATTATGAATAAAGTTGTCAGGAATATTCACATGCAAGTTTTTGTAGGAACGTAAGTTTTTATTTCTTTTGAGTCAATATGTCGAGTAGGATTGCTGGGCCATATGCTCAGTGTGTGTCTAGCTTTCTTAGAAGCAGCCAACTGTCTTTTAGAGCAGTCATACCATTTGGGGTTCCTGCTGTCAGTGTAGGAGGGTTCCAGCTGCTCTGAGCCTTGTTGGCATTTGGTATTGTCATTATTTTTTAATTGTTTTTTTAGTATTCCGATAGGTTTCTTGGCATCTCACTGGATTTGTTTATTTTTCTTTGATTTATTATTGTTAACTTTTCTTTCATGGGTGATTTTGTTTGCATTTCTATTTAAATGTTTTTGGATGTTGTTTCCCAACGAGGTCCACGTGGACAGTCACCATTTTCAGGATCGAAAGAAGTAAATAGCACAGTTATATTGAATTGTATTTTTGTGTATGGAAAAAAAAAACCATTCATTTGTCAAGTGTGTATATTTAAAATTTACCACAATTTTGGTGTCCTTGTTGTGGTGTTTCTTTATATTTTAATATACCCCGCGCCTGTGGCATTTAGGAATGGTGTCTGGCTGCCATTAACAGATACTCAACCATAGTTGAGGCATAATTATACATAATTCACATAAAGGAATTCCAGATGTGGACATCTCAGGGCTGGTAAGGTGGCTCCACAGAATTGTCAGGGACCAAGTTTCTTCTTTCTGTGCCATCATCCATAAATTGTGGCTTGTTTCTCAGGGTCACAAGACAGTTTCTGGAGCCCTAGCCATAACATTTGCTTTCCAGGCAGGAGAGGGGGATGAGGAAGAGGCTCTCCCCACTTTTCCTTGTGGTGGAAGAGTCTCGTCTGGTTATCTCTCTGCCCCGTCTCAGTCTGCCTTTATCTTTCAATATGTTTGACTGCTTTCTGGTTAGGAAAAATTGACACGATTTTACTTATTTCACTAGGGAAATTGCAGGCCAGTTTAGATTCAGTTTCAGCCCAGTTTGAACAAGACTATAACTTCAAGTTCATCTGAAAATTGGAAGTATCAAAATTAGAAAGTTGGAGAAAGAATGATGAGGGGCTGGAATGTGGAGGCACTGGTCTTTGAGAATTTGATGTGAAGGAAGAGACAGATAAAAAACCCAGACCAAGCCTCAGGTCGTGTAGTGGAGGGCCACACAGCTCTGTGTATCTTGATTGCATAATCCTACCTGTAGGGTGGGGTAACAAATAATTTCTGTATCTCTTTCTACTAGATTGTAGGTATCTCTGGAGGGCAGGAGAACATGGTAGATTTTCCACCTATATCCAGTATTCTAGGTACTTACACATGTGAATTCTGTAGCCTTGCCAGCTTCCTGGGAAGACCAAAAAAGTCAAATATAATTGGATGCTAGGGGGATCCTTAGAGTTAAGGCTGCCAGACCAAATATAGGACACTCACCTAGTTAAACTGGATTTCAGATAAACAACGATTTTTAATTTTTGAGAGTAAGTATATCCCAGATTGTGCATGGGACATAATTTGTAATAAAAATATTCATTGCTTATCTAAAATTCAGATGAACTAGACATTTTATGTTTTTATTGGCTAAACCTGGCAAACGCTTAAGGATCCCAGGTGTCAGAAGAAGGTGTTGATGGAGCTGGTGGGTAGAACTGATTTTTTTAAAAATTTATATATAACAGCGAAATGCATTACAACTCTTATTACATATATAGAGCTCAATTTTCCTATCTCTGATTGTATACATAGTATACACAGCAGTCCGTGTCCTCATACATGTACTTTGGATAATAATGATCATCACATTCCACCATCGTTAATTACCCCATGCCCCCTCCCTCCCCTCCCACCCCTCTGCCCTATCTTGAGAACTGATTTTAATGAAACACTCAGTCTTGGCACAATGGTGAAAGCATTTGTTGATCTGATTTGACTCTGAGCATGGGACCCCTGATGATCTTTTGAAGCAAAGACAAATAAGTTTCCCTTTTCATAGCTGCTACTAAGCTAACTCAATACAGCAGCCCTTGGAGAAATGCTGGCTGGCTAGGGTTTCAAGAGACTCAGGGACGACATGAAGTTTATGTTCCCTTATCTCCTTGGCTCATCCCTTGCTTATTTAGAGAACCCTTTATTAGAGGGTGTGTTTATGCATTTTGAACCTAGAGTTAGAACAGAGAAGCTCAAGTTCACCACGGAGTCATGAATACGACGCTGAGGATGTGAGCTCAGCAGGCTGGTGTTGACATATTCAGGGCTTTCCTAATCTAGTGGTTCTCAAAAGTGTGGTCCCTGGACCAGGAGCATCAGTACTACCTTGGAACTTCATGAGGAATGTAGATATGGGCCCTACCTCCGACTTGTGCAATCACAAAGTCTGGGAACAGGGCCCAACAAACAGTCTGTTTTAGTAAGTCCTCAGGGTGTTTCTGATGCATCCTAAAGCTGGAGAGCCAGGGCCCTAAGCTAGAGCTCTATACCTGTTCTGTAAAGGATCAGATAATAAATATTTTAGGCTTTGTGGGCTATGGCGTCTCTGTTGCAGCTGCTAACCTCTGCCATCGTAGTGCAAATGTGGCCACAGACAAGATGTAAAAGGGTGGATGTGGCTATATTATAGAGTAAATCTAGCTACGGATTTCTAAACTGGAGAGCTGGGCCGGATTCACCCAAAACTTGGGTGAAACTTGAGTTGTCAGATTTGCTTATTTTCTGCCTCTGTTCATTGATGCATGTGAAATGCTCCTAGACAGCCAGCCACACAATCAGAAGTGGAGATTCCACAGGGAGGGAAAAAGCAAAAAAACGGAAACAACTCCCCCAACAACAACGGCAAACCCTACACAGCCACCCAGGTCTGGTGAAGTCGCTTCTACCCTCTGAGAAAGTTCCCAGGGACTAGAAGTGTCTGTCTGTCTGTGTCATCCTGATTCCGTCTGTCAGGCTGTCCATGAAACCATTCTGACTGTTCTCCCTGGAAATTGTTCCAGGTGCTACCTGACAATGTTTTGTTGTTTTTTCTTCTTTCTTTAGTCTGCACACTGCCACTGTTCTAGAAGATGAGTTTGCCCATTCTCTCCTCAAACCTCCAAGACGTCAGTTGTCCCTCCTCACTCTTAGCTGATGGCCTTGCTTCTCTTTTCACAGAAAACATAATCAAGGAAAGAGAATTTCTGCCAGCTCCCATTACATCTCTGAACCTACCCATTTCTGTACCCAAGTGCTCTTGTCACTGGGTGGACAGCCATTGCCTCTCTCCAAGCCATACTCTCTCTCCCCCCTTCTGCTTTAGATCTCACCCTTTGTGCTTATGCAAGGACATCACTGTAACAGTCACGTCCTGTTGGCTGTCCCTGACCCCGACTCTCTGGAAGAGTTCTCTATCCATGCTCTCCCTTACCCCCTGCCTCTGTAGAGCTTCTCTTGAACACACCTGCCAGACTTTTGTTTCCACCACTTCAACAACTTGTCAATGTCCCCAGTAACCTCCATGCTGGTTACATCTGTGGTCCCACCGTACTGGACGTTCAGTGGTACTTGACGCACTTGGTCACTGCCTTCTTGGTGAGTCGCTTTCCTTACTTCCTGGGACATTACTGTCGGGTCTGTTTAGCTTTCCTGGGTGCTCCCAGTTAGTCTCATTTCCTGATTCCTCCTCATCTCCTGGTTGCTTCTCATCTCTCTCATCTCTAAATGTTGGAGGGAGCTCCTTCCTGTTTCTTTCTGGTTGCTTCTCAACTTTCCCACCTCTAAATGTTGGAGTTCCTCAGGGATCAGCCCCCGGAACCCTGTGGACTTATCCCTTTACTGATCTCATTGATGGTTTGAATACCATCTACACACAGAGCTCAGTCTGTGCCTTTAGTTTGCATATATACATTTCAAAATGTCCAGATTCTTACTCAGCATCTCTCTGTGGATGTCTGATAAGTATCTGAGATTAAAAACTGAACTCAGTGGGTTCAGGACCAGCTGAGCTCCTTTTGGAGGCTCCATCTCTAAACAGATAAAGGAAGTCCAGAGAAAGCCCTTCCCACATTTGTTATTCCCCAGCTGTCCTCAGTGTGAAGTCCAAGGTGGCCCATTTTGGGGGTGGTATCTCTAAAACCTCTTCATTTCCCCTGTCTGAAACTTCCCAGATGTTCCATGCACTAAGAGTTGAGTTGGTGACAGGAGAAAATAATGGGCTTGGTAGCTGAGGGGTAAGAGACCCGGGAGTGGGTCAGTCTAGTGAAACAGTTGTGTCTCATCTTGGGCAGTGGAGTCTCAGCTGTGTTTCCATTAGAATTAGGCCTCTATGTGGTGCAAGCAAACAGGTATTTAAAAAGAGTCATTTCTGTAGAAAAAAAAGAAAAAAGTTAGTGTTTGAAGCAGTCTATAATGTAGTTCCTGAGTCTGGAGGTCAGACAGCTGAGAAGATTCCTAGACGTAGACTGGGGCATCTTCTGTGGGGGTGGGGCGGTCAGTGGCAGTCTGGCAGATGTTCCTCATATTCAGTTGCAGCAGGTGTCCCAGGGGACTTTCTGAAGGGACCAGATAGGAGCAGGCACAAAAGTTGTCCACAGGTAAGTTGCTGTGGAGATTTCTCAGACATCTGTGTTAAAGTCGTCTGGCTTCAACTTTCAGGGCTTCACCCAAGGGCAGTTTTAATTTCAATAATTCCAAGTTAGAAGGGTGGGAAAAAGTTGGAAGTATTAGTTTGGAGGTTAAAGCCACATATTGGTGGAAACTAGAATTAAGGATCCAAACCAGTTTGCAGATAAATAAGCCCTCAAAACAATGAGAAGGATTTTACTTTAAAAACAAACAAACAACCCCCCCGCCAAAAAAAAAAAAAAACCATGTAACTCATCATAGAGAGCTAGAATTCAATAACAGGTGCATAGTATTTTTTTCTGAAACTAAAATATCTCTCTACAATTACCTACATTTCTACTAACTACAATCAAAGTAAGACTAATTTATTTGCAGAATAAGTTTAGTCTCATTAAATGTGGTTTGAATATTTATATAAGGGCAATGAATTTATATGATTGACCATACAGATTCTTTTTTAAAATGTCTGTTTTGGCTGGGCACAGTGGCATACACCTGTAATCCCAGGGCTCTGGAGGCTGTCGTAGGAAGATGGCAAGTTCAAGGCCAGCCTCAGCAATTCATTGAGGCCCAAACCAACTTAGTGAGACTCTGTCTCCAAATGAAAAAGAAAAGAAAAGAAAAGGCTGAGGATATGGCTCAGTGGTTAA
Source organism: Spermophilus citellus (assembly GCF_964194105.1). Taxonomy (NCBI): domain Eukaryota; kingdom Metazoa; phylum Chordata; class Mammalia; order Rodentia; family Sciuridae; genus Spermophilus; species Spermophilus citellus. The sequence goes on from NC_138185.1 coordinate 164,964,308, forward strand.
GTGCCCCTGGGTACAATCCCTGGTTTAAAAAAAAAAAAAAAAGCCCATTGAGGCTCCAGAAATTCAACCTTAGTTTTTAAAATTTGTCTGGTCATATCAGAAAATACAACACTGTAGTCAAAACCTTGGTAATATAACTAGCATTTCCAATTGTGTTGTTCTGAAGAGAACAAATAGATTATTATTGAGCTTCTGCAAATAAATATGTTGTCATAAAATGAGAATACTCAACGGTTAGTTTCATAATCCTGGAGAGATCAAGTAGAGAGAAAAAGCATTTCAATTCTTTTTTATATTATAGATAACAGGAAAAAAAAAAGATTCTTTAAATCTGGCAAACAAAACCGAAAAAAGAACCAGCAGTGTTTCAAATAAAAAAAAGTCATAAAAATCATAATCCTTCATCATTCAGTCCCATGTAATTAATTCTTGGTGAGTATGATGCTGCTTTAGCAATTTTATGAGTTCAGTTCTTCTGTTAAGATCCTGGAAATTCCTATCTTAAGTTATCAGACGCTGTTATTCCAGAGTCAGAGTATTTACTATGAATTTCCTGCCCAAGTAATTTTGCCCTATGCTGATTGCAAATGCTTTTAGAGAAGAATCAAAATAATCACTGGGGATAAATACTTAATACTAAATACTTAGAATGGTCATGGTTGAAAATCTGATGAAAGTTCATTATAACTAGTAATTGACTGGGTAATTTGATTATTTCTATGGTATACAACATTTTAATGTGACCCAAATTATGACTAATTACATTTTAGATTTCTAGAATCTCAAAATTTTGCATCTTTTTATTGTTCATATCAATAACAAACTGATAAATATAGTTTAAAGAAGTTATATCATCACTTAGTTTAAATTTTTTTTTTAGTTGTAGATGAACCTTTTTATTTATTTATTTATATGCGGGTGCTGAGAATCAAACCCTGTGCCTCACACATGCTAGGCAAGTACACTACCACTGAGCCACAACGCCAGACCCAGCATCACTTAGTTTTGACAATGCTTCCCATACAGTCTAACATATTGAATAATCCTCATTAACCTTTTATTTTTTTTAAAGTGAGAGGCACATCATTTGAGCTTTTTGAAGAAAATTCTGTGAAATTAGTTCAAGGTCTGAAAGATTTAATTTAGAACTTGATTTTGGGAAGTTGTTTGAAGTGTCAAAAAGGTTTAAAACACTTGATTAAATATGATCACGATCTCTGTATCATTCACTTAACCAGAGTGATAATCTAAAGTCTTTAAGATTTAAATACATAAAATTACATAGTTGTAGGAAAAACAGTTCTTTTTAGTTTTTTGTACTTGGGATGGATTGTACCCAGGGGAGTTTAATAACTGCACTGAAAGGGTAAAGTTTCTAAGCTGGAAAGCTTGAATTAAAATGTAAAAGATTAGGTATTATTAAGTTCCTCTGTTACACCCAGATTCCTGAGATAGGCCCTGTGCAGTTTGTCACAGGGCCCGAACCAATCAGTTTGAATGTGTACCCAGTTTAGAAGTGACCAATCACCCCTGCCCAGCCTGTTCCCGCCAATGAATGGACTAATCATGTATCAGAGTTGTTGTTCAATTTTCCCGCGCCTCATGATGATTTGTTCTGATGTATGCAAAGCCCCCCCACCCTCTCCAAAAAGTGTACTTAAGCTCTGCTTGACCTCTGCTCTGGGCTCTGGGCTGCTCTCCCTTCTTGAGTGAGCACGGAGCCCTAGCGCGCTGGAACGGATCCCTAATAAATCCCCCTTGCCATTGCATGGAGCTAGTCTCGTGTGGTCTCTCCTTCTCCGACGTTTCGCCTGACCCTTACAGCACCACATCCCCTGCTCTTTTTATTTTTTATTTAGAGAAAGGTCTCCCTAAGTTGCTTGGGGCCTTGCTAAATTGTTGAGGCTGACTTTGAACTTGCTATCCTTCTGCCTCAGACTCCTTTGCTGCTGGGATTACAGTTGTGTACCACCAGGCCCTCCCCTTAATGGAGAGGAATCAATTTTCTTTTTAAATAAAAGACCTGATAAAAGACAACCTGAAACACAAAAATTATTTTGATAAGACAGTATTTTTTATGGCAAATCACTCATGGTGAAAAAATCTTTCATGTCAATATGAAAATTTGTCATTTAGAGAAAAGACTAAATTCTAGTCATTTAAATTGCATATTAGAATTTTAAGTCTTAGGAACTCTAATTTGCAGTGAAAAATCAAGGAAGAAATTTTTAAGAATCCTGAAACAACATTTTATGAATATACAGTTGATAATTTCTAGAAATATATGCTTCCTTATAGAAAAAATTTTCATGTTTATTAACAACCCAAATATTTTTAGTTGCTTTTAATAAGCCAAAAAGTTAATATAACCCTTCGATTTAGCAATTAATATTTTGGTCTTTTATCTTATTTGGAAATGATCAAGAGATAAATAAATATCTAAATCATTTAATTTAACTTAGGAAAACTGTAAGGGTATAGTCATAAAAGAGGTTTGGAAAAAAGGTTTCAATAAGCATATAATAAAACATTGTTAAAGTGTTCATTTATTAACTTTTTTTCCCATTTATAGCATCTCATTTAATTTACTTGTTCTTAACAATTATGCTTGGGTTACCCGTGAGAATTTTACAGACATTAGAGAAAGCTAGCCGTTACATTTTTATTTTCCTAATAACAATCTTCATAGCACAAACATGTCAGTCAGCACCTGAGCAAGAACCCTAAAGTTAAATACATGGGTCATCGGCTGATAATCCAGAAGCTCCATGTTGACCTAATCTAATTAATCAAGATTTACCCAAGTCATGTGATCTTGAAAAGTATTTGGTTTAGGGCCTATATTTCTAGCAGTTTTGGGTATATTTAATTTATATGAGCACTTATTTATCTCTAAGCCAATATCAGTCAAACTTTTTAGAGAGATTTTATACCTTCAGACAAAACATATACATGCATATGCACACATACAAACATATAGGAACAGATAAAGAGATCTCATTTTAGCTATAGACTGGTACAAAAATATAAAACTCACTTGTTTATAAGGAGGACAACTGGATCCAAATTGCATTTTCGCAAATGGAACAAATTAAGATTACTTGCTCACATGGGTAAGGGTTTTTATTAATAGTAATGGAAAAGACATTTTACGATTTTTCATTTGTTACTTTTCAAAAACCAGTCCTCCTTTCACCTCCTTCCCCCAATTAGCTCCCTGAAGTTTGCAAATGGACAAGTCTCAAGCAAGACAGGGTCTAAGATTTACATTCCAAAAGCACAGAAAACAGAATACACATTTTCTTCAAGAAAGAGTTGGGGTTGGAAGCATCTTTGTCCATGAAATGTCGAGGGTACTTACTATTTAAATTTTCTTTTTCTTAAGCACAGAACATCTCTATATTCAAGGTTTCATTTTTTCTTTTCTTTCTTTCTTTCTTTTTAATACAGTTTATGCAAACATCTTGATGAATAGGTGAGGTTTTAAGATGGGTATGGGTAGATGGGCCTTGAATTGCTTCTAGAGCACATTCCTGTTTTTTGTAAACACTCAATTTGTAAGATAATGACAGTATTATCTTATTTGGTTGCAGCCTGAATGATGTCAAAGGACTGGATAATTGCCATCATCCAACTGCATTATCTTCAATGTGCTCCTTTATATCAGAGAGCAGATTTCCAACTAAGATGGAGATAAAAATATTTCTCTGTTCTAGTAATAGCAATTGCACTTTGAAAAGTTTTATTGAATTGTTTTCTTTCTTTTTGCCTGTGCAGTTCCATTTTTGCTTAGAAGAGAAGGCCTTTGTAAAAAGGCCTTTTTGGGATTACTTGGGATTGAACTCAGGGGCACAACTACTGAGCACTCAACTACCCCCCTTCCCCAGCCCTCTTTTTTTGTTGTTGTTGTAGGTGAACCCAATACCTTTATTTCATTTGTTTATTTTTATGTGGCACCAGGGATCAACCCAGTGCCTCATGCATGCTAGGCAAGTGCTCTACCACTGAGCCACAGCCCCAGCTTAGAGAGAAGGCCTTTAAAAAAGTTCCTATCATTCTCTGAATGAAGCCAAAGTTCTTCACCACAGGTACACCTAACAAGTGACTGAAGACGAAACTAACTAGCCTTTTACGGCTTTAACCACAGATGCAGGAGATGCCTCCAAAGAGAGACACTTCCAAAAACAGCTAATAGCAATCAAGATATAGGCCTGGCCAGCGGCGCATGCCTGTGATCCCAGTGACTTGGGAGGCTGAGGCAAGAGGATCACAAGTTTGAGGCCAGCCTTGGCAATTTAGTGAGATCTTGTCTCAAAAAAAAAAAAAAAAAAAAGGGACTGGGGATGTCACTCAGTGGTCTAGCATGCTCCGGGACCACAAAAGAGACATAGGCAGTACCCAGAGGGTTGGCCACTGTTAGTACACTAGCTACAAATGGAGCGCAGCCCACATTTCTGTCCAGCTGTATTCTTGTCAGCTCCCTGTCTTTAGGTTGTCACCTGTACATGCAGTCTCAATAATCTGTGTGTCCCTGGCAAGCAAAAGTCAGAACCAAGTTCTCAGGAAAAACAATACCCAAGACAAATAGCAAAGCAATAGCTCTCTATGGGAGAGAAAAGACCACTAATGGATGGGCCCCCCAAAACCAAGAATCACAATTCAAGCTAATTCTTACATTTAGCTAATTCTGACTTGAAGGGATTTGCTGAAGAAATGGAGCTGGATTTGGAGGAAGGGAGCCCAGAGATCCAAAAGATCTTCTGGAGGATCAAGGATTGGGAATTGGGGGAATATAAGAAGCTTAAAGGATTTTTAACTTTGTTCTAAATCCGATTTCTGCTTTTTAATGTTCTGAAGGGAGTTTCTGAGACTGGCTGTTATACTCGTTTACAGCATCTTTTAAATTTGATCTTCCCATAGGTATTAATAAGACAAGTTGAGAATAAGAGCTCTCTAAAAAATGGCTTGAAAATATAGCCAATTTTGTTATTCTAGAAGTGACTCAAACCATAAGTCTTTTCCTGAAAGGACCTGGAGGTACATTCCCACCATCCGAGTGGGTGCAGAAGATACAGTCCCTTGATCCAAGTTCACTCCCTGAGTTAGACTAAGAAAAGGAAGCAAAGACCTTGGCTACCACTGTCCCTGTTCCCATTGTCCCTATTCTCACCCAGAATGTGGGATGGCTGCCATCACAGACCTATTCATCTGTGACATGGGGTGAGCCATGCTGGGATGGGAGATTCCCCGAAACAATGAAGGTCAACATGACAAAAGCCCCGTATGGACTGAGTCATCTTCTTAGGACCAGCTCCCAGAGCTGGCATGGTCACAGGCAGAGAAAGCTACCTGTCACTTCATGTCATGGGTCCTAGCTGTCTGACGGCAAGCTGACTGGTGTCTTCGGCTGGCAAAGGCCAGAACCTGTGTTCTCCCTGGCCCAGAAGCCAAGCTTTGTGGATCCAAAGGGAACAAAAGGAGAACCTTGTGTGATTTTTGTCTAGAGGACCTATGGCAAATTTTGCCCAAGAGGAGGCCTGTGAATTCCCCGGTCTGCGAGGCTGGGGCAACAATAGGCTTCCGAGGGCCCAGGCCTGTGTCTTGCCCTCGGATGACACATGACGTGAACAAGAGACCAAGGAGAACAGTGACCACACAGAACACCAGCGTTGCCTTACCCGAGGTTCCACACGCCTTCTCCTGCTAATCTGAGTTCAGAAAGGCTAAGGAGGGATTCTTACCACCCTCACTGACTCCATCTACAAGCAGAGACCTGGGGCCTGACCTGGTTAGAAGTCTTGCCCTTTTGCTGGCCTGTCAGCTCCAGGTCTCTCAGCTGTAGCCTGCAGAGGGAGGGAGCAGAATGACATGACCCCACCTACATCCCCAGAACTGGGCAGGCAGGAAAACGTTCCCTCTTGGCTCTCAGGGTGTGATAACTTTCTCTCTGTGCTCTTAAGGTGAGCCTACAAAATAAACTGACAGCAGACACGCCAACAGGAGAAAAGGTACATAAATTAGTTATGTGCACGGGGGCATCACATGGAAGAAAAGTGAGTATTCCAGCCCCCCACCCCCAGTGACACCTAGAAGTTTATGTACCCTCTTCCTAGGCGAGGGGCAGCTTAGGGAAGAGTAAAGTATTCCTGGGAAAGATGGATGGGCCCTCAGAGGAATAGACAACAGTTCGCGACAGGATCTGTGTGGGATGTTTGACCTCCAGTCTCCTGTGGTACCAGTTCAGTCTCCCATGGTTGATGAGGGTCTTAGGGGAAGGACTTGGGACAACTGAGCTCCTTTTGGAGGCCCTGTCTCTAGACAGATAAAGAAAGTTTAGAGGAAGCCCCTCTTTGCATTTGCTATTCCCCAAGTGACCTCAGGTTGTTATCTAAGTGGCATATTTTAGGGTGGCCCATCCTGAATGTCTTTGGAGCCATCCTTGACCCTTCTCTATCCCTCAAATCCCAAACCTATCCATTGGAACATTCTAGTGGCTCTAACTTCAAGACATATCCAGAACCTTTTCACTTCTCACCATCTCTGTTGCTGTACCCTAGACCAGTCTCTTAACAGGATCCCTGGAATTGCCGCCATATTGGTCTCCTTTCTATATAGCTTTTGCCCCCTGCACCCTGTAATCAGTGAAGCAAGCTGAGCTTGCTTTTGGTAATCAGCACCGTGCTCCTCTGGGTCACATTTGTAAGGGCTTCCAGGCCCACTCGATTAGCTGCTCTGATTCACTCCTCTGTAGCCTCTTTGACCTGACCTCCTTGCTGTTCCCTGAATGCTCTGGGCATGTTGTCTCCTTAGGTACTTTGCTCTTTCTGTTCCCTGTGCATGGATTGTTCTCTCCCTAGAAGATTGCATGGCTCACTTCCTTCACGCCTTTGCTCACATTTCACCTTCTCAGAGACCTTCTCTGATCAACCTGTGGATAAAAATGGCCACCTCCAAGCTCACACCCCGTACCCTTGTTTTGTTTTATTTCTCACCATTTGCAAGGTTGCTTGCTTACTGACTGTGTCTCTCCTCTAGGATGAGCGCTCCATGAGAGCAGGGATCCCAGTATCTAGAACAAGGCTTAAGATTCAGGATGTACCAGCACGTTTTTGTTTTTGTACCAGGGATTGAACCCAGGGTTGCTAAATCACTGAGACACATCCACAGACCTTTTTATTTTTCATTTTTGAGACAGGGTCTTGCTGAGTTGCTTAGGTCCTTGCTGAGTTGCTGAGACTGGCTTTGAGTTTGCGATCCTCCTGCTGCAGCCTCCCTCATGGCTGGGATTATAGGCATGCACCACCATGCCCGGCCTGTGCCAGCATGTTGAATGAATGCATTCTCACTTCTCAACCTTAACTTAGCTGCATTGTAACAGGGCACTAGTTTCTATTCCCTCCCTCCCTCCCTCCCTCCCTCCCTCCCTCCCTTCCTTCCTTCCTTCCTTCCTTCCTTCCTTCCTTCCTTCTTTCTTCTTCTTTAATCAAAGGATAACTCTTTTCCATACAAATTCAAAAGGAACCTCAATTTGTAGGTTGGATATCCATGATATTTAAACTGCTTGAATTTATCTAATTCTTATCTCGTTTTTGTTGTCTTCCTGTGAAAAAAAATCCCGATTTGTGTTGCTGAGCAAGAGCAGAAAACTCTGAGGTTAAACTGACCCAGAAGTTTCAAGGAAGGATTGTAAGGTATTTTTATTACAGAGTTGAACATTTCATGGATTTTTTTTTTTTTTTTGGCACCACGGACTGAACCCAGGGTGCCAAAGTGCTGAGCCACATCCCCAGTCCTTTTTCATTTTTTATTTTGAGACAGTGTCTCATTAATTTGCTTAGGGCCTCCCTCGCTAAGTTGCTGAAGCTGGCTTTGAACTCACTATTCTCCTCACTTAGCTTCCCGAGCTGCTGGGATTGTAGGCATGGATCACCGTGCCTGGCCGGCTCAAGGATTCTTAAGCTGTGGTCCTAGACACCTTGCTGACTGTCCTTGCTGAACATATGTGCCCACCATTTGACTTCAGGGCACATATGCTGTCCTGGTGAGCTTTACTTCTAGAATTTCACATGAACAGCCATGTGCAGCCTGAGTTCAAAACAAAACAAAACACAGATCTACAGCTTCTTAATCAATGAATGACACATTTAGAAAACATTTAAATAAACACACAGGGAGATGACCCCGGAGAGGTTTTGTTATAGAGTATTGTACAAAAACCTTGGAATTGCAAGATAGTGTGTCGCCAGTCTTCAGTGTGTTATGATTTGGACTACAACACATTAGTTGTTCATATAAAAATGCTTTCAAAAATAGCTTAACTCTTCTGACTTATTCTCTTCCTCAGCTCTCTTTTTGAAAATGACGAACATTGTTTTTCAGGTTTCTATATAAACACCATCTGCCGGTGCAGTAGGCCAGTGATCTCTGGTGTCTTTTGGCTGTCAGGGGCGCTTCCAAAGACAGCTTGTAGGCACGCAGTAGACACTCAGTTAATGAGTGTTGGATGTTAAGTGAACCTAGCAAGAAACAGAACCTTCAAAACAAAACCTCTCTTCTTGCCTTGACAATGTGTTCCCCCACCCTGCCTGCTGGCTTTATTAAGGTATAATTGATTGATGTAGAAAAGTCTATGCTTATATGACGTTAAGTATATATGATGTTTTGATATATATGTATATATATGTTGTGAAATGTTTAAATTAAGCTTATCAACAAATCCCTCACTTCATATACTTTTTTTTGTGTGTGTGGTCAAAACACTAAGATGTAGCTCAGCAATGCGATGTGTTCTTACTAATTCTGTTACCATAGGTCTTCAGAACATTTCCCTTGTGTCTATTTTGACCATGAACCACAGGGTCAGACTAGCTGCCTTCTATTTCTGGCTCCATCCCTTACAGGCTGGTGATCATGGCCAAGGAACAAAACTTTGTTGTGCCTCAGTTTCTTCATCGTTGAAATCTCTAGGCAGTCCCTATTTCACAGGATGGTTTTGAGGGTTAAGTGAATTAACACCTGAAGCAATAGAACAGCACCTGTCAGTGGAAAAATTCACTATTATTATTGTTGTTTATCATTTTCGAGGTGACCCTTTGTAGCTGCCCAGCTGACCACTGATTAGTGCTCTGAGAACAAAGCTTCTCTGTTCTCTCCAAACCATCACATCTTGAGGGGCTTCAGGTAATTCTTGGGAACACCTGGGGGTAAAGACCCAACTCCAGGCTCCTGGGAAGCTCTGACAGCCCTTTCCCCTGCTAGTTTGGACTCTACCTCTCCAGCTCTGAGTCTCTTCCAGCCTGTGTTCCAGCCAGGTGCCATGTTACTGTATTTTCCACATATGCTCTGAACCTTTTCCCTTCTGTACTTTAAAAAATGATGATGCTTATTATTTTAACCACAGCAATGATATTTCTTTTGTGCTAGCAGTTGCCAAGACCTAGAAGGTGCCAGGCACATGTAATATTATAACATACCTATAACGATTTACACTTTACAGACATGCAGAAGAAACTGGGTTATTAAACTCGATTTGAGCCCAAGGTCACTTGGCTTGTGAATGGAAAGCTGGGCCTCAGCTTTGACCAGTGAGACTCTGAATATCATATTCTTAACTCACAGGTGACAAAACTACAGTGGGAGCAGGTAGCTTAAGACCTGCAGGGAATCCTGCTTCATTGAGCCTCTTGACTCTGGCAAATCAGTGGAAATCTACCAGAACTAGATTTTTCAAAAACTGTATTTTTTTTTAATTTTAAAAATTTGTTCTAATTAGTTACATAACAGAAGAATGCATTTTGACACATACTGTATAAATGAAGTATAGCTTTTCATTCTTCTGACTATATATGGTGTAGAGTAACACAGGTCATTGTTTATACACATATAGTAATAATGTTTGACTTATTTTACTATCATTCCTACCCCATACCTCTCCCTTCCATTCTCTCCCTTCTAATTCTAAGTACCTCTATTCTTCCCTAGCCTCCCACCTTATTGTGAATTAGACTCCACATATCAGAGAAAATATTTGGCCTTTGGTTCTTTGGGATTGGCTTATTTCGCTTAGCATGATGTTCTCCAGCTCCATCCATTTATCTGCAAATGCTATAATTTTATTCTTCTTTAAGGCTGAGTAACATTCCATTGTGTAGATATACCACAATTTCTTTATTCATTCATCTGTTGAAGCGTATCTAGGTTGGTTCCATATTTTAGCTATTGTGAATTGAGCTGCTATAAACATTGATGTGGCTGTGTCACTATAGTACACTGATTTTAAGACCTTTGGGTAAAGACCAAGGAGTAGGATAGCTGAGTCAAATGGTGGTTCCATTCCAAGTTTTCTAAGGAATCTCCATACTGCTTTCCATAGTGGTTGTACCAATTTGCAGTGCTGAGTGTACCTTTTCCTCGTCAACTTTTATTGTTGCTTGTATCTTTGATGATTACCATTCTGACTGGAGTGAGATGGAATCTCAGTGTAGTTTTGATTTGCATTTCTCTAATTGCTAGAGATACTGAGCATTTTTTCATATATTTGTGGATCAATTGTATTTCTTCTGTGAAATGTCTGTTCAGTTCCTTTGCCCATTTATTGATTGGGTTGTTTTTTTGGTGTTAAGTTTTTTGAGTTCTTTTTATATTCTGGAGATTAATGCTCTATCTGAGAAGCAGTGATAAAGATTTTGTCCCATTCTGTAAGCTCTCTCTTCGAATTATTGATTGTTTCCTTTGCTGTGAAGAAGCTTTTTAGTTTAATTTCATCCCATTTGTTGATTCTTGATTTTATTCCTTGTGCTGTAGGAGTCTTATTGAGGAAGTCAGTTCCTAAGCCAACATGATGGAGAGTTGGGTCTGCTTTTTCTTCTATTAGGTGTAGGGGTCTGTGTTTTAATGCCCAGGTCTTTGATCCACTTTGAGTTTTGTGTAAGGGTGAGAGATGGGGTTTAATTTCATTTTGCTACATATGGATTTCCAGTTTTCCACACCATTTGTTGAAGAGGCCATATTTTCTCCAATGTATGTTTTTGGTGCCTTTGTCTAGTATGAGATAACTGTATTTATGTGGGTTTGTCTCTGTGTCTTTTATTCTGTATCACTGGTGTACATATCTGTCAAAAACTATATTTTAAGGGATGCAAGGTTGGTTCAATATATGGAAATCAATAAATGTAATTCATCACATCAGTAGACTCAAAGAAAAAAATAATATGATCATCTCAATAGATGCTAAGAAAGCATTTGATAAAATATAGCCTCCCTTCATGTTAAAAAATACGTGAAAAACTAGGGATAACAGGAACATACCTCAACATTGTAAAGGCTATCTATCATCTGTCATCATCCAGGCCAACATCATTCTAAATGGAGAAAAATTGAAAGCATTCCCTCTAAAAACTGGAACAAGACAAGGATGCCCTCTTTCATCACTTCTATTCAACATAGTTCTTGAAACTCTAGCCAGAGCAATCAGACAGATGAAAGAAAGGAATCGGATAGGAAAAGAAGAACCCAAATTATCACTATTTACAGACGATATGATTCTATACCTAGAAGATCCAAAACATTCCACCAGAAATCTCCTAGAACTAATAAATGAATTCAGCAAAGTAGCTGGATATAAAATCAATACCCATAAATCAAAGGCATTTCCGTATATCAATGACAAATCCACTGAAAGAGAAACTAGGAAAACAACCCCATTTAGAATAGCCTCAAAAAAAAAATATTTGGGAATAAATCTAACAAAAGAGGTGAAAGACCTCTACAATGAAAACTACAACATGCTAAAGAAAGAAATTAAAGAAGACCTTAGAAGATGGAAAGGTCTACCTTGTTTTTGGATAGGAAGAATTAATATTGTCAAAATGGCAATACTACCAAAAGCACTATACAGATTCAGTGCAATCCCAATCAAAATCCCAATGACATTTCTTATAGAGATAGAAATAGCAATCATGAAATTCTTCTGGGAAAAATAAGAGACCCAGAATAGCCAAAGCAATCCTTAGCAGGAAGAGTGAAGCTGGTAGCATTACTATACCAGACCTTAAACTATACTACAGAGCAATAGTAACAAAAACAGCATAGTATTGGCACCGAAATAGACTGGTAGACCAATGGTACAGAATAGAGGACACAGAATCTAACCCATATAACTACAGTTATCTTATATTAGATGAAGGCACCAAAAATGTACATTGGGAGGAAAGATAGCCTCTTCATCAAGTGGTGCTGGGAAAACTGGAAATCTGTATGGAGAAAAATGAAATTAAACCTCTATTTTTCTCCATGCACAAAACTCAACTCAAAGTAGATCAAGGACCTAGGAATTAAACCAGAGACACTGCCCCTATCAGAAGAAAATGTAGGCCCAAATCTCCATCATGTCAGATTAGGCCCCAACTTCCTTAATAAGACTCCTATAGTGTAAGAATTAAAACCAAGAATCAATAAATGGGATGAATTCAAACTAAAAAGCTTCTTCTCAGCAAAAGAAACAATCAGTGAGGTGAATAGAGAGTCTACAATTTGGGAACAAATTTTTACCACATGCACATCAAATAGAGCACTAATCTCTAGGATATATAAAGCACTCAAAAACCTTAACACCAAAAAACAAACAAACAAACAAACAAACAAATAACCCGATCAATAAATGGGCCAAGGAACTGAACAGACACTTCTCAGAAGAGGATATTCAATCAGTCAACAAGCATGAAAAAATGTTCAACATCTCTAGCAATTAGAGAAATGTAAATCAGAACTACTCTAAGATTTCATCTCACTCCAATCAGAATGATAGCTATGAAGAATACAGACAACAATAAGTGTTGGCGAGGATGTGGGGAAAAAGGCACACTCATACATTGCTGGTGGGACTGCAAATTGGTACAGCCAATCTGGAAAGCAGTATAGATGTTCCTTGGAAAACTGGGAATGGAACCACCATTTGACCCAGCTATTCCACTCCAAAGGACTTAAAAACAGCCTACTACAGGGACACAGCCATATCAATGTTTATAGCAGCACAATTCACAAAAGCTAAACTGTGGAACCAACCCAGATGCCCTTCAGTAGATGAATGGATAGGGAAACTTGGGAATATATATACACAATGGAACATTACTCAGCATTAAAAGAGAATAAAACCATGGCATTTGCAGATAAATTGATGAAGTTGGAAAATATAATGCTAAGTGAAGCAAGCCAATCCCTCAAAACCAAAGGTCGAATGTTTTCTTTGGTATGAGGTTGCTGACTCATAATGGAGATGGGGGCGGGCATAGAAAGAATGGAAGAACTTTAGGTAGGGCAAAGGGGAGGGAGGAGAAGGGAGAGGGCAAGGGGGTAGGAGTGATGGTGGAATGAGTTAGATATCATAAGTACATGAATGAAGACACGAATGGTGTGAAAATATTTTTGTGCACAATCGGTGATTTGAAAAATTGTGCTCTATATGTATAATATGAAATGAATTGCATTCTGCCATCATGTATAACAAATTAAAATAAATAGGTAATAAAACCCTATATTTTAATAATACTTTTTTCAATGTAAGTTTGATAACTTATACTGCATAAGGATTGTCCAATATTAAATAAAGGTAACCACTTTTATTTTTACCACATGCACACCTGGACTAAATCATCCTGTTAACACGGATAACACACACACACCACACACACACACACACACACACACACACCCGAGTTGGAATGAAGGCTATTCACTTCATTTTAAGGTGGAGGTGGGTGCCTGCCATCATCCATACTCTCCTGAGAGATGTGGCTCTTTGGTGGTGGCCTTGGCCATTGCTGAGGATGGTTTTCAGTTTAAGGGACCTCATCAGAGCAAGGCCAATGGCCTCCACAGGATCTTGACCTGCAGGCAGAAGCACGTGCCCCTGCAGAGGGGGACAGGTGCTAGTAAACCCTGCAAGCCCAGGAAAGCTTCTCTTCTGTAGGGGAAACTCTTTCTCTGATTTCCAGGGCTTTGCTGAGGTTGGCCCTGTGCCAA